>NC_092376.1:172373482-172692904 GCF_030028105.1 Mobula birostris
CACAGGCTACATCCCCCCATTCCCTGTACACAGGCTACATCCCCCCATTCCCTGTACACAGGCTACATCCCCCCATTCCCTGTACACAGGCTACATCCCCCCATTCCCTGTACACAGACCATATCCCCCCATTCCCTGTACACAGGCTACATCCCCCCATTCCCTGTACACAGGCTATATCCCCCCATTCCCTGTACACAGACCATATCCCCCCATTCCCTGTACACAGGCTACATCCCCCCATTCCCTGTACACAGGCTACATCCCCCCATTCCCTGTACACAGGCTACATCCCCCCATTCCCTGTACACAGGCTACATCCCCCCATTCCCTGTACACAGGCTACATCCCCCCCATTCCCTGTACACAGACCATATCCCCCCATTCCCTGTACACAGGCTATATCCCCCCATTCCCTGTACACAGGCTATATCCCCCCATTCCCTGTACACAGGCTACATCCCCCCATTCCCTGTACACAGGCTACATCCCCCCATTCCCTGTACACAGGCTACATCCCCCCATTCCCTGTACACAGGCTACATCCCCCCATTCCCTGTACACAGGCTACATCCCCCCATTCCCTGTACACAGGCTACATCCCCCCATTCCCTGTACACAGGCTACATCCCCCCATTCCCTGTACACAGGCTATATCCCCCCATTCCCTGTACACAGACCATATCCCCCCATTCCCTGTACACAGGCTACATCCCCCCATTCCCTGTACACAGGCTACATCCCCCCATTCCCTGTACACAGGCTACATCCCCCCATTCCCTGTACACAGGCTACATCCCCCCATTCCCTGTACACAGGCTACATCCCCCCCATTCCCTGTACACAGACCATATCCCCCCATTCCCTGTACACAGGCTATATCCCCCCATTCCCTGTACACAGGCTATATCCCCCCATTCCCTGTACACAGGCTACATCCCCCCATTCCCTGTACACAGGCTACATCCCCCCATTCCCTGTACACAGGCTACATCCTCCCATTCCCTGTACACAGGCTACATCCCCCCATTCCCTGTACACAGGCTATATCCCCCCATTCCCTGTACACAGGCTATATCCCCCCATTCCCTGTACACAGACCATATCCCCCCATTCCCTGTACACAGGCTACATCCTCCCATTCCCTGTACACAGGCTACATCCCCCCATTTCCTGTACACAGGCTACATCCCCCCATTCCCTGTACACAGGCTACATCCCCCCATTCCCTGTACACAGGCTACATCCCCCCATTCCCTGTACACAGGCTACATCCCCCCATTCCACTGTACACAGGCTACATCCCCCCATTCCCTGTACACAGGCTACATCCCCCCATTCCCTGTACACAGGCTACATCCCCCCATTCCCTGTACACAGGCTACATCCCCCCATTCCCTGTACACAGGCTACATCCCCCCATTCCCTGTACACAGGCCACATCCCCCCATTCCCTGTACACAGGCCACATCCCCCCATTCCCTGTACACAGGCCACATCCCCCCATTCCCTGTACACAGGCCACATCCCCCCATTCCCTGTACACAGGCCACATCCCCCCATTCCCTGTACACAGACCACATCCCCCCATTCCCTGTACACAGGCCACATCCCCCCATTCCCTGTACACAGGCCACATCCCCCCATTCCCTGTACACAGGCCACATCCCCCCATTCCCTGTACACAGGCCACATCCCCCCATTCCCTGTACACAGGCCACATCCCCCCATTCCCTGTACACAGGCCACATCCCCCCATTACCTGTACACAGACCATATCCCCCCATTCCCTGTACACAGGCTACATCCCCCCATTCCCTGTACACAGGCTACATCCCCCCATTCCCTGTACACAGGCTACATCCCCCCATTCCCTGTACACAGGCTACATCCCCCCATTCCCTGTACACAGACCATATCCCCCCATTCCCTGTACACAGGCTACATCCCCCCATTCCCTGTACACAGGCTACATCCCCCCATTCCCTGTACACAGGCTACATCCCCCCATTCCCTGTACACAGGCTATATCCCCCCATTCCCTGTACACAGGCTACATCCCCCCATTCCCTGTACACAGGCTATATCCTCCATTCTGTGAGTTTTTTTCTCCTGTCCTGCCACAGGTCTTGGCCTGCAACGTCAACTGTACTTTTTTTCCATAGGTGCTGAGATCCTTCAGCATTTTGTGTGTGTTACCCCACTCCCTGCTTGTACAGGATCGAGCGAGCTCAGGTTCCTCTCTTTGGAGTGAATGAGGGTGAGAGGTGACTTGACAGAGGTGTTGAAGATGATGAGAGGCATAGATTGAGTGGACAGACAGAGACATTTTCCCAGGGCGGTAATGGCTAATATGGGGGGCATAACTTTAAGGTAACACACACAAACTGTCAGAGGATCTCAGCAGGTCAGGCAGCATTTATGAAAATGAATAAACAGTGCAATCTCTGCAAAAAGTAAGGGGGGTAGGGGGGTAGGGGAGGCTGGCAAACTATGTTTGGTGGTACAATCAGCTTAGAGATGGCAGGGATTGTGGAGAATGATGTGTTAGATGTGGAGGCTCATGTTGTGGCAGGTAAGGACAAGAGGAACTCTATTACTGTTAAGTGGCAGGAAGATGGGGTGACTGCAGATGTCTGGGAAATGGGGGAGTTGGAGGCAAAGTTGATGAAATTGACAAGCTCAGCATGGGTGCCTGAGGCAACATCAATACAGTCATCAGTGTAATGGAGGGATATTTGGGAAGCATTATTGGGAAAGACTTGGAACATGGACTGTTCTATGAAGCCAACGAAGAGGAGGCCTTGCTGAGACCCGTGAGGGTGTCTTTGGCTGCCCTTCGAATCTGGAGAAAGAGGGAAGAGCCAAAGGAAAATTTGTTGAGGGTGAGGACCAGTGCTGCTAGGTGGAAGAGGGTGGTGATGGAGGGGGACTGGTTGGTTCTTTTATTGAGAAAGAAGCAGAGGGCTTTAAAGCCTTCTTGATGGAAGATAAATGTGTTTAGGAACTGGACATCCGTGGTGAAAGTCAGGGCCAGGGAGGTGAAAGTCAGTGAGGAGATTGAGACCAAGAGAAGTGTCATGGATGTAGGTGGGAAGGGACTGAACAAGGGAGATAGAATGGGCTCACCTTCCGCTCCACAAGCCTACACATGCAACCATTACCTTCACCTTCACCGGACACCTCTTCCCCTTCCAGCACTTTGGAGCTCTGTAGAACACACACACAAATTGTGAGCAGTGTTTGGACCCCTTTGTGCTGGCATTGGAGAGAGTCCAGAGGAGGTTGATGAGAATTATTCCAGGAATGAAAGGCTTAACGTACGAGGAGTATTTGGTGGCTCTGAGCCTGTACTCACTGGAGTTTACAATAATCAGGGGGAATCTCATTGAAACCTATCAAATATTGAAAGTTCTCAATAGAGTGGATGAGGGCACACCCTCAGAATAGAGGGACGTCCATTTAGAACACAGATAAGGATGAATTTCTTCAGCCAGTGGGTGGTGAATCTGTGGAATTCATTGTCACAGACGGCTGTGGAGGACAAGTCTTGGGAATATTTAAAGTGGAGGTTAATAGGTTCTTGATCATTCTTGTGAACCTCCTCTGGATCCTCTCCAAAGACAGTACATCCCTCAGAAAGACAGAAATCTACAGCACATTACAGGTACTTTGTACCGACCATGTAACCTACTCTACAAACTGCCTAGAATTTGCCTACCGCATAACCCTCTATTTTTCTAAGCTCCGTGTACCAATCTAAGAGTCTCTTAAAAGACCCTATTGTATCCACCACTACCACCTTTGCTGGCAGTGCACTCCACACACCCACCAATCTCTGTGTGAAAAACTTACCTCTGACATTCCCTCTGTACCTATTTCCAAGGACCTTAAAACTGTGCCCTCTCATGTCAGCCCTGGGAAAAAGCCTCTGACTATCCACACAATCAATGCCTCTCATCATCCTATACACCTCTATCAGGTCACCTCTCATCCTCCGTCGCTCCAAGGAGAAAAGGCCAAGTTCATTCAACCTATTCTCATAATGCATGCTCCCCAATCCAGGCAACATCCTTGTAAATCTCCTCTGCACTCTCTCTATAGCATCCACATCCTTCCTGTAGTGAGGTGACCAGAACTGAACACAATACTCCAAGTGGGGTCTGATCAAGGTCTTATATAACTGTAACATTACCTCACGGCTCTTGAATTCAATCCCACGGTTGATGAAGGCCAACGCACCATACGCCTTCTTAACAACACTGTCAACCTGCACAGCAGCTTTGTGCGTCCTATGGACACGAAACCCAGGATCTCACTGATCCTCCACACTGCTAAGAGTCTTACCATTAATATTATATCTTTTAAGTCATATTCTGTCTTCAGTCAGCCCGATTGTGTGTGAGGGCAGTGGGAAAGGATTTAACAGGAGCTTCCAGAGGGAAGTACAGAAATACTGAAGAAGGTATCACAGTTCAGAGTGGAGATCATGAGGATTCTTTCAAGGGGCTTCGGAAGTCTATTGAATTTAATTGAATTGACTTTATTTCTTACATCCTTCACGTACATGAGTAAAAATCTTTACGTTACATCTCCATCTAAATGTGTAAATTGTGTATTAGTAATTTGTAATAATAGTGTAACAAATAGAATAGTATCTGTAATAATACAGTAAGGGGTGTATGGGGTGTCAGGGAGGGGTAGCACCTCTGGTGGGGGAACAGGTCGCGTCCTTTTCAAGGCGGTTAGTCCACCTTTGGTCCCCACCTGGCACTCAGCTCTCACCTGTGGCTCCCCGTAGCTGTTTGCATGTGACAGCGGCCACACCCCGGGCAACGGCTTCGACAAGCCGGCTAAACCAGGTGAGGGTAGCCGACGGGTCTCAAACCCTCGGTGAGATAGGGAGTTGTCTATCCCAGCACGTGAAGACAGACTCCGGCGTATTGAGCAGATGAAGAATCCAATGATCAAGAAGGCAATCTCTGCAAACATTGTGGAACGTGTAGAGCAGGACAAGACACAGAAGATGTCCTGGTCATCCACTGCGCCTAGTCCCATCTCCAGCCATCTAGACTCTGTCTTGCCACTGGACCCAGATGGGAATTGGGAAGAGAGAGTGAGGCTGACGCTGCACAACTCTCCCTCACTTAAATCCAAATCACGCGCTAGTCTTGACACCATCATAATGGTGTCAAGGTCCTCATCGATGTCAGCAATGGACGAACAACAACAACAGTAAGATATACAACAGAACAGTCAATATAACATAGAAATACAGTTGTGCCAGCATGAATTAATCAGTCTGATGGCCCGGTGGAAGAAGCTGTCCCGGAGCCTGTTGGTCCTGTCTTTTATGCTGCGGTACTGTTTCCCGGATGGTGGCAGCTGAAATAGATTGTGGTTGGGGTGACTCGGGTCCCCAATGATCCTTCGGGCCCTTTTTACACACCTGTCTTTGTAAATGTCCTAAATCATGGGAAGTTCACATCTACTGATGCGTTGGGCTGTCCGCATCATTCTCTGCAGAGTCCTGCAATTGAGGGAAGTACAGTTCCCATACCAGACAGTGATGCAGCCAGTCAGGATGCTCTCAATTGTGCCCCTGTAGAAAGTTCTTAGGATTCGGGGGCCCATACCAAACTTCATTAACCGTCTGAGGTGAAAGAGGCGCTGTTGTGCTTTTTTCACTAAAGCCAGTGTGTACAGACCACGTGAGGTCCTCGGTGATGTGGATGCTGAGGAACTTGAAGCTGTTTACCTTCTCAACCCCAGATCCATTGATATCAATAGGAGTTAGCTTGTCTCTGTTACTCCTGTAGTCTACAAACAGCTCTTTTGTTTTTATGACATTGAGGGAGAGGTTGTTTTCTTGACACCACTGTGTCAGAGAGATGACTTCCTCACTGTAGGCTGCCTCATTATTATTCGAGATTAGGCCAATCCGTGTAGTGTTGTCAGCAAATTTAATTAGCAGATTGGAGCTGTGGGTGGCAACACAGTCATGGATACACAGAGAGTAAAGGAGGGGGCTTAGGACACAGTCCTGGGGGGGAGGCAGGTCTCCTGTGTTGAGGGTCAGAGGGGCAGAGATGAGGGGAGCCCACTCTTACAACCTGCTGGTGATCTGACAGGAAGTCCAGGATCCAGCTGCACAACGCAGGGTGAAGGCCCAGGTCTCTGAGCTTCTTGTCGAGCCTGGAGGGAACTATGGTGTTGAATACTGAACTGTAGTCCAAGGACAGCATTCTCACATAAGCATCCCTCTTCTCCAGGTGTGTAAGGACGGTGTGGAGAGCTGTGGTTATTGTGTCATCTGTCGATCGGTTGTGTTGGTAGGTGAATTGTAGGGAGTCCAGTGTGGGTGGTAGCAGGCTGCAGATGTTGTCCCTGACCAGCCTCTCAAAGCATTTGCTTATAATTGAGGTGAGTGCAACAGGATGCCAGTCGTTCAGGCATGTTACCTTGGTCTTTTTAGGTACAGGAACAATGGTGGATGCTTTGAAGCAGGAGGACACTCTACACTGGGAGAGGAAGAGACTAAAAATGACTGCAAACACACCTGCCAGTTGTGCTGCACACATCCTGAGTACCCGCCCTGTGACGCCGTCCGGTCCCGCAGCCTTGCGACTGTCCACTCGTTGGAAACACCTGCATACCTCAGCCTCAGAGATGACCAAGGTGCAGGTCACGTCAGCAGCTCTCCTCAGGGGCTCAGTGTTGGCGACATTGAACCGAGCGTAAAAAAGATTTAGCTCATCTGGGAGAGAGGCTGCGCTGTTGGCAGCAGCGCTGAGTTTAGCTTTGAAGTCTGTGATGGTGTGCAGACCTTGCCATAAGCTGCTTGTGTTGTTGGTGGAGAGTTGTGTCTGGACCTTGTCCCCGTATTGTCGTTTCGCTGCCTTCATGACTTTGAGCAGATCGTAGCTGCACTTCTTGAGTTCCTGGTGGTTACCGGTGCAAAAGCTGTGACACGCGGTGAGTGCAGGGCACACGGAACTGTTGATCCAGGGTTTCTGGTTTGGATAGACCCTGAGTGATTTCTGGGGGACAGCGTCCTCAATGCGCTTCCAGATGAAGTTGGTGCTGGCTTCTGCCAGATTGGTGGATTGATTGAATGATTTAGTGATACAGAGCAGTGTGGGGCCATCGAGCTGTGTCATTCCGACAACCCCACAACCCTGATTGAACACTAATGTAATCACAGGGTAACTTACAATACACGGTACCTCTTTGGACTGTGGCAGGAAACTGGAGCATCCAGAGAAATCCCACTCATTCTGTGGGAGGATGTAGAGAATCCTAACAGAACGGTGCCGGAATTGAACTTCGTATGCCCCGAGATGTGATAGCATCACCCCAAACGCTACGCTACTGTGGCATGCAGATCTGTAAAAACCAGACCACTGCTGCCTTTAGAACACAGAATATAGAAATGCACAGCAAAGGAACAGCCCACAATGTTGTGCCGAACCAACTAGCTTAGTAATCAAGTGACCAACTAAACTATTCCCTTGTGACTACACAATGTCCACCATTCCAGGCACCCACCACTGTCTGTGGGAAAAAAACTTGCCCCTCACATCTCCTTTGAAATTACCCCATCCCACCTTAAATGCATGGCCTCTGGTATTAGACATTTCAACCCAAAGAGATAGATACTGTTTCTCTACTCTATCTATGCCTCTTGTAATCTTATAAACCTCCATCAGATCTCCCCTCAGCTTCCACCGTTCCAGAGAAAACAACCCAAGTTTGTCAAGCTGCTCGTGATAACACATGCCCTCTAATCCAGGCAGCATCCAGGTAAAGCTCTTCTGCACCCTCTCCAAAGCCTCAACGTCCTTCCTAGAGTGGGACAACCAGAATTGTACACAATGACCCAGTTGTGGGTGGTGTGGTGGAGATACACCTCTGCCAAAGGGGGTGTAAGGTGCTCCTTCCCTCCGCTAGCCTGCAGGTCACCTTGGGCAAGGTGTAGCACCTGCTTAGACCTTGATCAGGGTCACGTGAAGCCATGGGAGCAGGTGGTGGATGGTCGTATGAGCAGCCGCTGCAGATCACAAGACCTGGTTAAGCGACCACTGACGCCAGGCAGGCAATCTCTGAAGAGTATTGGTTATGGCTGGGTTCACCAGTCTTGTAAAGACACTGCCCAGAGGAAGGCGATGGCAAACCACTTCTGTAGAAAGGTTTGCCAAGGACAGTCATGGTCATGAGAGACCGTGATTACCGTGACACGACACGGCTCGTAACAAACAAGCTCAGATGGGGCACTGCTAAACATCACACACAAAATGCTAGAGGAGCACAGCAGACCAGGCCGAAACATCGACTGTACTTTTCCATAGATGCTGCCTGGCCTGCTGAGTTCCTTCAGCTTTTTGTGTGTGTGTTGCTTGGATTTCCAGAATCTGCAGACTCTCTCTTGTTTGTGGCATAACTAAAGTTTGTTAAAGCTGCAAGCTTAAAGCTTCAGTGACTCATACCCCTCTGCCTGGCGCACCGACAAGCTTTCTCCTTAAGTTAAAAATGCTTATTTTCGCCCAAAAAGGAACGTTTGCGCTGAGCTAATTACTGATCACGCGGACTGGCTGGGTTGTGAGTGGTTGCAATCTGTCTTCTGGGGGGCGGGGGGGGAACCCTCATACATACTCCAATCTCTGGGACACCATCACCTACCTGAAGGGTGAGAGCGGAAATGATTAATGGGAACATGAGGGGAAGTCTTCGCTCAGAGGTGAGGGTGTGCACCGAGCTGCCAGTGGAAGTGGAGGCTGTGTGTGTGACTTCAACACTGAAGGGAGGTTTGGGAGGGGTATGGTCTGGTTGCAGGTCAGTAAATCTAGGTAGATTAATGATTCTATGCAGTAGGTATCTATGACTCAGCTGGGAAAGTGTAATGTTAACGTGAAAATAGAGCTTGATCACTTCCACAATGAATACATCATCTGCACTTCTAACACGGGAGAGCATTCTAACTGGGTGCATCTCTGTCTGCTATGCTGTACAGGGTTAGAAAAAGCTGCAGATAGTTGTAAACTCCATCATGGGCACTAGCCTCCCCAGCACCGAGGATATCTTCAAAAAGCAATGCCTCAAAAGAGTGGCATCAGTCATTAAGGACCCCCATCACCCAGAACAAGGCCTCTTCTCACTGCTACCATCAGGGAGGAGGTACGGGAGCCTGAAGACACACACTCAATGTGTCAGGAACAGTTTCTTCCCCTCCGCCATCAGATTTCTGAATGGAGACCAAACCCATGAACACTTCCTCACTATTCCCTCCACTATCGGATTTCTGAATGGTCTGTGGGCCCATGAACACCACCTCACTAAATTGCTCTCTCCTTGCATTATTTTTTAATATCTATTAATGTTTATATGTACTGCTACAAAACAATAAATTTCATGACATATTAATATACTGAATCTTCATACTTCTGAATCACTGAGAACAATTTAAAGATATAATAAAAATAAGATAAAGGTCAAAGCATTTGAAGCACTGAACATGACTTAAAACAGAAACATTTACTGAAATTGGAATTGGTTTATTATTGTCTCAGGTACCGAGATACAGTGAAAAGCTTCCCTTGCACGGTGTTCACACAGATCAGATCATTACACAGTGCATTGAGGTAGAACAAGGGAAAACAATAACAGAACGCAGATCGCACACACAAAATGCTGGAGGAACTCAGCAGGTCAGGCAGCATCTATGGAAATGAATAAACAGTGCATGTTTTGAGCTGAGACCCTTCACCAGGACTGGACTGTTAAGGGGAAAGACGCCAGAATAGAAAGGTAACAGAATTCGCTTCTGCAAGAGTGCAGAGGAGATTTACCAGGATACTGTCTGGATCAGAAAGTAGATAAGTTGCGTGAGCTCGGGCTTTTCCCTTTGGAGTGAAGGAGGATGGGAGGTGACGTGATAGAAGTGTACAAGATGATAAGAGACATTGACCGAGTGGACAGCCAGAGACTTTCCCCAGGGTGGAAATGGCTAATACAAGGGGGCATCCTCAACGGAAGATGAGAGGTGACCTGATAGAGGCATACAAGATAATGAGAGCCACTGATCGTGTGGATAGTCAGAGGCTTTTTCCCAGGGCTGAAATGGCTGGCACAAGAGGGCATAGTATTAAGGTTCTTGGGAGCAGGTACAGAGGAGATGTCAGGGGTAAGTTTTTTACGCAGAGAGTGGTGAGTACATGGAATGGGCTGCCAGCGGCAGTGGTGGAGCCAGAAACGACAGGGTCTTTTAAGAGACTCCTGGATAGGTACATGAAGCCTATAAAAATAGAAGGTTATGGGTAAAGCCTAGGTAGTTCTAAGGTAGGGACATGTTCAGCACAGCTTTGTGGGCAGAAGGGCCTGTATTGTGCTGTAGGTTTTCTATGTTTCTCTGTTTCTAATTTTAAAGTAACACACACGAAATGCTGGAGCAACTCAGCAGGTCAGTTAGCATCTATGGAAATGAACAGCCAATGTTTCTGGCTCAGATCCTTCTTCAGAACCACTTCGGTGACCAGTGGTGTTCCGTAGGGATCTGTTCTGGGACCCCTTCTCTTCGTGATTTTTATAAATGACCTGGATGAGGAAGTGGGGGGGGGGGGGTTAGTAAATTTGCTGATGACACAAAGGTTGGGGGTGTTGTGGATAGTGTGGAGGGCTGTCAGAGGTTACAGTGGGACATTGATAGGATGCAAAACTAGGCTGAGAATTGGCAGACGGAGTTCAACCCAAATAACTGTGAAGTGGTTCATTTTGGTAGGTCAAATATGATGGCAGAATATCATATTAATGGTAAGACTCTTGGCAGTGTGGAGGATCCGACGGATCTTGGGGTCCGAATCCATAGGACACCCAAAGCTGCTGCACAGGTTGACTCTGTGGTTAAGAAAGCATACGGTGTATTGGCCTTCATCAGTCGTGGGATTGAGTTTAAGAGCCAAGAGGTAATGTTACAGCTGTATAGGACCCTGGTCAGACCTCACTTGGAGTACTGTGCTCAGTTCTGGTCGCCTCACTACAGGAAGGATGTGGAAGCCATAGAAAGGGTGCAGAGGAGATTTACAAGGATGTTGCCTGGATTGGGGGGCATGCCTTATGAGAATAGGTTGAGTGAACTCGGCCTTTTCTCCTTGGAGTGATGGAGGATGAGAGGTGACCTGATAAAGGTGTACAAGATGATGACAGGCATTAATCGTGTGGATAGTCAGAGGCTTTTTCCCAGAGCCGAAATAGCTAGCACGAGAGGACACAGTTTTAAGGCGCTTGGAAGTAAGTACAGAGGAGATGTCAGGGGTAAGTTTTTTATGCAGAGTGGTGAGTGCGTGGAATGGGATGCCAGTGGCGGTGGTGGAGGCGGATACAATAGGGTCTTTTAAGAGACTTCTGGATGGATACATGGAGCTTAGGAAAATAGAGGACTATGGATAAGCCTAAGTAGTTCTAATGTAAGGACATGTTCGGCACAGCTTTGTGGGCAGAAGGGCCTGTATTGTGCTGTAGGTTTCTATGTTTCTAGAACTGGTAAGGAAGAAGCAAGACGACAGAATAAAAAGATTGGGGGAGGGGAAAGAGGACCAGCTAGAAGCTGATGGGTGAGGCTGGGTGGGTGGGAAAGGTCAAGGGCTGGAGAGGAAAGAATCTGATAGGAGAGGAGAATGGACCATAGGAGAAAGGGAAGCAGAAGGGGACCCAGGGGAAGGTGATAGATAGGTGAGCCCAGAGTGGGGAATAGAAGAGGGGAGGGGGAGGGTAAAAATGTTTTACTGGAGAGAGAAATCAGTATACACATCATCAGTTTGGAGGCTACCCAGATGGAATACAAGGTGTTGCTCCTCCACGCTGAAGATGGCCTCATCTTGTCACAAGAGGAGGCCATGGATCAATACAGCAGAATGGGAACGGGAATCAGAATTAAAATGTTCAGCCACCTGGAAGTTCCGCTTCTGCCAGGTGGAGCGAAGGTACTCCACAAAGCGGTCACCCAATCTACTTTGGGTCTCACCAATGTAGAGGAGACCACATCGGGAGCACGGACACAACAGTCGACCCCAATAGATTGGCAGGTGAAATGACGCCTCATCCGGAAGGACTGTTGGGGCCCTAAATGTTTAGGGGCGATGTTTATGGCCCGAATGGTGAAATGGAGTCCCACCAACCAGTGTCTCATCACTCACGAGCAATCAGCTAGTGGAAACCCCCCACACTCCCACCCACTCATACCCCACCATCACACGCACTCCCCACAACCAGACACTGCACCACAGCCTCATGCTCACCCTCACATCCTCATCCTCACTCACCCTCACATACCGTCACTCACTCTCACACATCCTCACCCTCACCCACACCCTCACTCACCCTCACACACCTTTACACTCACTATCACCACCCTCACCCTCACACATCCTCACCCTCACCTTCTCCCTTGCACCCTCACTCACCCCCACACACCTTCACACTCACCCTCAATCACCACCCTCACCCTCACCCACACCCTCATGCTCACCCTCACATCCTCACCCTCACATACCGTCACTCACTCTCATACATCCTCACCCTCACCTTCTTACACCCTCACTCACCCTCACAGCCACAATCACCACCCTCACCCTCACACACCTTCCCCCTTACACCTTCACTCACCCCCACACACCTTCACACTCACTCTCAATCACCACCCTCACCCTCACTCACCCTCACCTTCTCCCTTACACCCTCACTCACCCTCACCCACACTCACCCTCAATCGCCACCCTCATCCTCACACACCTTCTCCCTTACACCCACACTCACACTCACCCTAACACCCACACACCCTCACCATCACCCACACCCCCACACACCTTCACACACCCTCATTCACACACACCTCACACTCACCCTAACACCCACCACCCAAACCCTCATACCCACACACCCTAACACTCACCCTCACACACCTTCACCCTTACACCATCTCTAACCCTAACACATCTTCACACTCATCTTACACCCTCGCACACCCTCACAGCCTCACAACCACCCTCACCCACACCCTCACTCACAAGCCGTCACACACACCTTCACCGTTACACCCTCACTCACCCTAAAACATCCTCACAAACCTTCACACTCACACTCCCTCACCTTACACAACCTTACACCCCTCACCCTCACCCTCACACCTTCTCACCCTAGCACACCCTTATGCACACCCTCACGCACACCCTCACACTTACCCACACCCAGCCTCACACTTTCTCATACTCACTCACACCCTCACAACCCCATCCTCCGCCTCACACTCCCCACACCCCCACCCACAACTGCATCTCCTACACACCACCCACACGCTTCCTCACGCCTCACTCACCCTGGTGAGTGCTCAGGAATGGGTTGCCCCGGAACCGTGGAGGGGTGATGGGGTTGAGGAGGGTGGGGGATCGGGAAAGTGGGGGTGAGGGGGTGCAGCCGCCGGGACCTGGTCAATCTGGCACCGGCCGTGGCGCTCCCGAGCTGAGGCTGGACACGGAGGGACCTGAGCGATGAAGTGGGTCGGGACCCGTGAGATCAGCAGTGGAGGCGCAGACATGCCGGTGTTGGTCACCTCATTCCAGCCTGAGAATTTCTAGCGTTTTCTGTTGACCGGGTACCAGAATATTCCGGTGGGCTAAGCTGAGCTTTTTACCGGAAAGTTTACTGGTGAGAGGCCGGGCTGCGGATATGTTGGAGACGGATCTGGTGAGACACTGACCCCAGCTGGTAATTCCCCGGAACAGCAGCAGAAACTCCGACAACAAACACCCAACACCAAACACCAACAAAACACCAAACACCAAAACCAAACACCAAACTCCAAACACCAAACCACAACACTAAGCACCATACGCCAGCACCAAACTCCAAACACCAACAAAACACCAAACACCAACCCCAAACCACAACACTAAACACCAAACACTAACAACAATACCAAATCCCAATCCCAAACACCAAACCCAAACACCAAAACACCAACACCAACACCAAATCCCAATCCCAAAAACCAAAACACCAACACCAAATCCGAATCCCAAACACCAGCATCAAACACCAAACCAAACACAAACCCAAACACCCAAACACCAACACCAAATCCCAATCCCAAACACCAACACCAAACACCAAAACACAATTCCAAACACCAAACCAAACACCAACACCAAGTACCAACACCAAACACCAACCCCAAACACCAATCCCCAACACCAATACCAACACCAAATCCCAATCCCAAACACCAACACCAACACCAAATACCAAACACAAAACCCCAATACAAAATACCAGCTCCAACCTTCAAACCAAGAGGGGGAGTCCAGGGGAGATTCATGCGAATGATTCTGTTACTAGTTACTGTACTAGTACACACACACACACATGTACGCACATGCGCACACACATGCACACACACACACACACATGAAAGATGAAAAGTTTAAGGAGAACATAAAGATAACAAGTGTAGGGAACTGTGAATTTTCAAGAGATATTGAAGCCCTGGTTGAGAGAAAAAAGAGGTGCATAACAGGTTGAGGCAAGTAGGAATAAATGAGTTGCTAATGGAGTACAAGACAACACTTAAGAAAGAAATCAGGAAGGCTAAAAGAAGGCATGAAGTTGCTCAAGCAGACAAAGTGAAGGAGAATCCTAAGGGATTCTTACAAGTATGTTAAGAGCAAAATGATTGCTCGGGCCAATATTGGCTCTCAGGAAGATCAGAATGCTAATCCATGTGTGGAGCCAAAACAGATGAAGAAGATCTTAAATGCATTTTTTGCATCAGTATTTACTCAGGAAACAGATGAGTCTGTAGAAGTGAGGCAAAGTGGCATCAACTTCATGGACTTTGTACAGATTACAGAGAAAGAGTTGTTTGCTACACTGAGGAAAATCAGAGTGGATAAATCCCCAGGGCCTGACAAAGTGCTCCCTCAGACCCTACAGGCGAAATTGCCAGGGCCCTGGCAGAGATATTTAAATCATCCTTGGTGACAGAAGGATTGCCAGAGAATTGGAGGATAGCCAATGTTGCTTTGCTGTTTAAAAAAGTCTCTAAACATAAACCAGGAAATTATAACCCGGTGATTCTGACACCAGTTGTGGGAAAGTTATTGGAAAGCGTTCTAAAGAACTGGATATATAAATATTTGGATAGATATGGTCAGACTAAGGTTAGTCAGAATGGCTTCATGCGTGGTAGATCATGTCTAAACAATCCTATAAAATTTTTCAAGCAAGTTACCAGGAAGGTGGATGAAGGCAAGGCAGTGGCTGTTGCCTACATGATCCTAAAAGGCATTTGACAAGGTCCCGCATGGGAGGCTGATTATGAAGGTTCAGACACTCGGCATTCAGGATGAGGTAGCAAATTGGATGAGACATTGGCCTTGTGGGAGAAGCCAGAGAGTGGTAGTAGAGGGTTGGCTCTCTGACTGGAGACCTGTGACTAGTGGAGTTCCTCCCTCACCTCCTGGGGACCTGCCCTGGGCCAAGCACAAAAGTGCTATTATGAAAAAAGCATGCCTGTGCCTCTACATACTTAGGAGTTTTCAAAGATTTGACACGACATTTAAAACTTTGTCAAACTTCTATAGGTGTGGGTGGAAAGTATATTCAGAGGCTGCATCACAGCCTGACAGGGAAACACCCATGAACTTGAATGGAAAGTCCAACAAAAAGTAGTGGATACGACCCAGTCTGTCACAGGGAAGGCACCCCATCATCCTCATGGAGTGCTGTTGCAGGAAAGCAGCATCCATCATCAGGAACCCCACCACCCAGGACACGCTCGCTTCTCACTGCTGCCATCAGGAAAAAGGTACAGGAGCCTCAGGACTCTCACCACCAGGTTCAGGAACAGTTATTACCCCTCAACCACCAGGCTCCTGAACCAGTGAGGATAACATCTCTCAATTTCTTTTTTTATATATTTTATTAATTTTTTATTAATTACTAACAAACAAACAAAAACAAAAATAATACAGCACATCCACAAAAATCGCAACCATAGCAAAATCGAATTAAATATTGAGCAGCAAAAGAGAGAAAAATATAAAGGCAAAAGTAAACGTACACAGCAGAGGAGCACCGCAGTCCTCACCCCGTGAGAGAGTCCAATACAGGGCCCCATCTCCTTTCAAAGATGTCTCCTCTGTCCTCATTACATAGTCTCAGTCTCTCCAAATGTAAAGTATTTTCCAGTTTTCTCAGCCACAGACCGTACGTAGGCACTGAGTCCATTTTCCACATTTGCAGGATTAACTTCTTAGCAATCACCATTCCAAATAATACAGCCATTTTTTCATACTTATAGAAACATAGAAACATAGAAAATAGGTGCAGGAGTAGGCCATTCGGCCCTTCGAGCCTGCACCGCCATTTATTATGATCATGGCTGATCATCCAACTCAGAACCCCGTCCCAGCCTTCCCTCCATACCCCCTGACCCCCGTAGCCACAAGGGCCATATCTAACTCCCTCTTAAATATAGCCAATGAACTGGCCTCAACTGTTTCCTGTGGCAGAGAATTCCACAGATTCACCACTCTCTGTGTGAAGAAGTTTTTCCTAATCTCGGTCCTAAAAGGCTTCCCCTCTATCCTCAAACTGTGGCCCCTCGTTCTGGACTTCCCCAACATCGGGAACAATCTTCCTGCATCTAGCCTGTCCAATCGCTTTAGGATCTTATACGTTTCAATCAGATCCCCCCTCAATCTTCTATATTCCAACGAGTACAAGCCCAGTTCATCCAGTCTTTCTTCATATGAAAGTCCTGCCATCCCAGGAATCAATCTGGTGAACCTTCTTTGTACTCCCTCTATGGCCAGGATGTCTTTCCTTGGCTGAAGATAGGAAGCTTGTTGCTCCAAGGATGGCTATGAGCGGGTCTGGTTCACACCGCTTCCCAAAAGCCTCAGGGAAACAATGAAAAATACTTTTCCAGTATGCATAAAGCTTACAACATGACCAGAATGAATGTGACAAGTTACTGTTCACAGATTTACATCTATTACAAACTGGTGAAACATCAGGGTAGAAACTGTGCAACTTTTCTTTGGAATAATGGAGTCTATGTAGTGCTTTAAACTATATAAGTCTGTGTCTGACATTGACCGAACAATCATGTATATTCTTTAAACACTCATCCCAGACCTCCTCTGTCAGTTCTATACCCAATTCATCCACCCATGCCTGTTTAAAACCTGCAGTATTCACCCGAGCTCCATTATGTAGGATCTGATAAAAGTAGGATATCGCACTATGAGTAACAGGATCAAATTTATTTATTGCCTCCAGGGACTCATGTTTGTCTAAAACCTCGAAGTTAGGTATATATTTTCCAACATAATCTCGAATTTGTAAATAACTAAAAAAACTAGATGCAGGGATATTGTAAACTGCTTGTAACTGTGCAAATGAGGCAAACTTTCCATTACTATATAGGTCACCTACGCTACAGATGCCTCTCTGTTTCCAGGTGGAAAAAACAGTATCATTCAGGCCAGGCCAAAAGGAATGATTGTCACAGATCAAAGTGTCAATATCAGTTTTTGGGCCATAATAGTCATAGTCATAGTCATAGTCATACTTTATTGATCTCGGGGGAAACTGGTTTTTGTTACAGTTGCACCATAAATAATTAAATTGTAATAAAACCATAAATAGTTAAATAGTAATATGTAAATTATGCCAGGAAATAAGTCCATGACCAGCTTATTGGCTCAGGGTTTCTGACACTCCAAGGGAGGAGTTGTAAACTTTGATGGCCACAAGGCAGGAATGACTTCCTATGACGCTCTGTGTTGCATCTCGATGGAATGAGTCTCTGGCTGAATGTACTCCTGTGCCCAATTGGTACATTATGTAGTGGATAGGAGACATTGTCCAAGATGGCATGCAACTTGGACAGCATCCTCTTTTCAGACACCACCGTCAGAGAGTCCAGTTTCATCCCCACAACATCACTGGCCTTACGAATGAGTTTGTTGATTCTGTTGGTGTCTGCTACCCTCAGCCTGCTGCCCCAGCACACAACAGCAAACATGATCGCACTGGCCACCACAGACTCGTAGAACATCCTCAGCATCGTCCGGCAGATGCTAAAGGACCTCAGTCTGCTCAGGAAATAGAGACGGCTCTGACCCTTCTTGTAGACAGTCTCAATGTTCTTTGACCAGTCCAGTTTATTGTCAATTCGTATCCCCAGGTATTTGTAATCCTCCACCATGTCCACACTGACCCCCTGGATGGAAACAGGGGTCACTGGTGCCTTAGCTCTCCTCAGGTCTACCACCAGCTCCTTAGTCTTTTTCACATTAAGCTGCAGATAATTCTGCTCACATCATGTGACAAAGTTTCCTACCGTAGCCCTGTACTCAGCCTCATCTCCGTTGCTGATGCTTCCAACTATGGCAGAGTCATCAGAAAACTTCTGAAGATGACAAGACTCTGTGCAGTAGTTGAAGTCCGAGGTGTAAATGGTGAAGAGAAAGGGAGACAAGACAGTCCCCTGTGGAGCCCCAGTGCTACTGATCACTCTGTCGGACACACAGTGTTGCAAGTACACGTACTGTGGTCTGCTTAATGTGTAGTTGAATCTACTTCCAAATTCTTATAGTGCTGCCAACCACGAAGCTGTTACTAAAATGTGACTTATTAACTGCAGTGGGGTTATTAAGGAGAGCTGGTAAGGAAGTCTTCTTACAAAGCATTCGCTCTATGAGTAACCATGCTGGGCGCAAGTCTGAAGTAGAAGTACTCAAATACCATCTGCATCACTCAATTTCATTTGCCCCATCACTGTAATGTTCCCACAATCTATGGACTCACTTTCGAAGGTTCTTCATCTCATGCGCTCGATAATCATTGTTTAACTATGAGTATTATTGTTTATTTATTTTTGTATCTGCAACATTTGTTGCCTTTTGCACACTGGTTCAACGTTCAAGTTGGTGAGGTCATTCGGATTTGCTGCAAATGCAAGCAAGAAAATGAATCTCAGGGGTTTACTTTACCTTTAATTCACAAAACCTCTGAAAGAAGACATCAGGAAATTCTTACTGGAGTAAACTCACAGCCAGTGAAGTTGGAGAGGACTCCAGTGACAGGGAGGGTTACTGCCCACACAATCAGCCCGTGGGGAAACCTGTTTTCTGGTGGGGACCCCCAGCCCATTCTCAAGGGGAATGGGTATCATTGCTGAGTTCTCCTCATCACGGCCTCTCCTGATGTTACTATTCATCCAAACCCTGAAATTCCCAACCACACCACCCAGACCCAAACTCCCACCCACCACACGCAGAACCCCACTCACACCTCCCTCCACTTCCCACCCAAACGCCCCTGCACTATCTTCTTTACCTACGCCTCTCTCACCTACCCAAACCGAAACATCCACAGTCCTGTCCCTCTCCCCAACACAAAAATCCACCTTCCCGTCTCTCTCACCTACCCAAACCAAATGCCCACAGTCCTATCCCACTCTCCCACACAAACAAGTACTCTCCAGTTCCTCTCTCCCACCCAAACACCCACCCTGTTGTCCCACTCCCCCCCCAAACACACACCTTCCTGTCCCTCTCTCCCACCCAAACACCCAAACTCCTCTCCCTAGTTCCCACTCAAGCAGCCACATTCCTGTCCCTCTCACCACCCAAATGCCCACCCTCTGGTCTCTCTCTTCCACCCAAGCACCCACACTCAAGTTCCTCTCCCACCCAAACACCGACCCTCCTGCCCTCTCTCTAACCCAAACACCCGCCCCTTATTACCCTCTCCCACCGAAATCCACACCCTTCTGCCCATCTAACAACCACCCTCCAGTTCCTCTCTCCCACCAAACACCAACACTCCTGCCCTGCACTCCCACCCTAACACACACCCTCCTGACCGTCTCTCCCTCCCAAATACCCAGCCTCCTGCCCGTCTCTTCCTCCCAAATATCCACCCTCCTGACCGTCTCTTCCTCCCAAATACCCAGCCTCCTGACCGTCTCTTCCTCCCAAATACCCACCCTCCTGACCGTCTCTCCCTCCCAAATACCCAGCCTCCTGACCGTCTCTCCCTCCCAAATACCCAGCCTCCTGACTATCTCTCCCTCCCAAATACCCAGCCTCCTGACTATCTCTCCCTCCCAAATACCCACCCTCCTGACCATCTCTCCCTCCCAAATACCCACCCTCCTGACAGTCTCTCCCTCCCAAATACCCGCCCTCCTGTCCATCCCTCACAAATACCCAGCCTCCTGACCGTGTCTCCCTCCCAAATATCCACCTTCCTGACCATTCCTCCCAAATACCCACCCTCCTGACCTTCTCTCCCTCCCAAATACCCACCCTCCTGTCCATCTCTCACAAATACCCACCCTCCTGACCGTGTCTCCCTCCCAAATACCCACCCTCCTGTCCATCCCTCAGCTTTACCCAATACCCAGCTGGGATTCCGTTTAACCCTCTGCTGCCACCTGGTGGTGACTGGGTGCTGAATACAATCGTGGTCACGTTGGACCGGACATCTCCAACAGTATCCTGGAGTTGTCGCAGGAACAGTGTGCACAGCAGGGGATAAACACATTACCTTAATTGAGTTTGTGTGAGGGTCTGTGTGCTCTCTACTATTTGTTTGATGTCATATTTTGTCGCTCTGCTGAATATGATTTGTAATACATGTAGAATCAGGTTTAATATCACTGGTATACACTGTGAAATCTGTTGTTTTGCAGAAGCTGTGAACTGCAATAAAAAAAATTTTAAATATAAATTATAATTAAAAATAAATATATATAAAATTAAGTTCAGAAAGTAAGATTGTTGAGATTGTGGACACATGTGTAATGATCTTTCAAGAATCAATTGATTCTGGCATGGTTCCAGATGAATGGAAAATTGAAAATGACTCTCCAAGGGGGGAGGGAGGCAGAAGAAAGGAAACTATAGGCCAGTTAGCCTGAACTCAGTGAAGTCGAAGTGTTGGAGAGCTTTCTTGGCCATGATACCTTTGAGGTTGGACCATGCCAGGGTATTGGATGGTGTTCACACTGAGGAACGTGGAGCTCTCAGCCCTCTTCTCCTGAGCACTGGTGATGTGTACCACCCTCACCACCACCTCTTCCTGACGTCAGTGACCACCTCTTTTGTTTTGCTGACATTCAGAGAAAGGTTGTTGTCATGGCAACACATCACTGGGCATTGTCATGACAACACGTCACTCCTTCCTGTACTCTGACTCATCTGTATTACAGATATGGCCCACTGTTGTGGTTTCATCTGTGTAGATAGAGTTTGAGAAAATATTTCCTATCCGTGCACATACTCTAAATGTTCTTATTGTACTCACTTCTAGCACTTCCTATAGAGCCCATTCTACAGACCCACCAGCCTCTCAGTCAGTGAGTTGCCCCTCAGGGTCTTCCCTCACACACCAGAACTGTGGTGACCCCTGTTGTACATTCACCCTGCCTGTGCACCCCCATGACTGTCCACCGCTATAAAAAGTGTGCATTGATAGGACTAATGAGATTAATAGTTTGGCATAGACGAGATGAGCTAAGGGGCCAGTTTTGTTACTGTTGTGCTCTATGACTCTATGATTGTAAACCTGGGGACAGGAAAATCAATCCCTTCCTGCGGAGGTCTTTTTCCCCCTCCTGTGGAGGTGAGCACCCTCTAGTCCACCCAGATCTTCCAGGCTGAGGGGTAAGCTGTGGAAATGAGGTCAGATCACCTCCCTGCCAGAAGGAGAGTACAAACCATTGAGATGACCACAGCAGAGAGACAAAGACCGTTGTAGTGTGAGCTTAAGATAAAAACTAAAATAAGATTCACTTCATTTGTTACATGAACATCAATGCAATGAAACATAGATAGTGTAACATCAATACAGTGAAACATTGATATAGTTGTAACATTGATACAATGAAACATTGATACAGTGAAACATCAATAGAGTGAAATATTGATAGAGTGAAATATCGACACAGTGAAACATCGATACAGTGAAATATTGATACAATGAAACGGGGTTGGTGTGATGGGGAATTTTAATTTCCCAAATATCGATTGGCATCTCCCTAGACGGAGGGGTTTAGATGGGGTGGAGTTTGTTAGGTGTGTTCAGGAAAGTTTCCTGACACAATATGTAGATAACCCTACAAGAGGAGAGGCTGTACTTGATCCGGTATTGGGAAATGAACCTGGTCAGGTGTCAGGTCTCTCAGTAGGAGGGCATTTTGGAGATAGTGATCACAATTCTATCTCCTTTACCATAGCATTAGAGAAGGATAGCAACAGACAAGTTAGGAAAGCGTTTAATTGAAGTAAGGGGAATTATGAAGCTATCAGGCAGGTGCTTGGAAGCAAAAATTAGGAACAGATTTTCTCAAGGAAATGTGCAGCAGAAATGTGGCAAATGTTCAGGGGATATTTGCATGGAGTTCTACATAGGTATGTTCCAATGAGACAGGGAAAGGGTGATAGGGTACAGGAACCGTGGTGTACAAAGGCTGTTGTAAATCTAGTCAAGAAGAAAAGAAAAGCTTACAAAAGGTTTGAAAAACTAGGAAATAAAAGAGATCTAGAAAATTATAAGGCTAGCAGGAAAGAGCTTAAGAATGAAATTAGGAGAGCCAGAAGGGGTCATAGAAGGCCTTGGTGAGCAGGATTAAGGAAAACCCCAAGGCATTCTACAAGTATATGAAGAGCAAGAGGATAAGACATGAGAGAATAGGACCAATCAAGTGTGACAGTGGAAAAGTGTGTATGGAACTGGAGGAAATCGCAGAGGTACTTAATGAATACTTTGCTTCAGTATTCACTACAGAAAAGGATTTTGGCGATTGTAGGGATGACTTACAGTGGATTGAAAAGCTTGAGCATATAGACATTAAGAAAGAGGATGTGCTGGAGCTTTTGGAAAGCATCAAGTTGGCTAAGTCACTGGGACCAGATGGGATGTACCCCAGGCTACGATGGGAAGTGAGGGAGGAGATTGCTGAGCCTCTGGCGATGATCTTTGCATCATCAATGGGGATGGGAGAGGTTCCGAAGGAATGGAGGGTTGCGGATGTTGTTCCCTTATTCAAAAAAGGGAGTAGAGATAGCCCAGGAAATCATAGACCAGTGCGTCTTACATCAGTGATTGGTAAGTTGATGGAGAAGATCCTTGAGAGGCAGGATTTATGAACATTTGGAGAGGTATAACATGATTAGGAATAGTCAGCATGGCTTTGTCAAGGGCAGGTCGTGCCTGACGAGCCTAATTGAATTTTCTGAGGATGTGACTAAACACATTGATGAAGGTTGAGCAGTAGATGTAGTGTATATGGATTTCAGCAAGGCATTTGATAAGGTACCCCATGCAAAGCTTATTGAGAAAGTAAGGAGGCATGGGATCCAAGGGGACTTTGCTTTGTGGATCCAGAACTGGCTTGCCCACAGAAAGCAAAGAGTGGTTGTAGATGGGTCATATTCTGCATGGAGGTCGGTGACCAGTGGAGTGCCTCAGGGATCTGTTCTGGGACCCTTACTCTTCGTGATTTTTATAAATGACCTGGATGAGGAAGTGGAGGGATGGGTTAGTAAATTTGCTGATGACACAACGGTTGGAGGTGTTGTGGATAGTGTGGAGGGCTGTCAGAGGTTACAGTGGGACATTGATAGGATGCAAAACTGGGGTGGGAAGTGGCAGATGGAGTTCAACCCAGGTAAGTGTGAGGTGGTTCATTTTGGTTGGTCAAATATGATGGCAGAATATAGTATTAATGGTAAGACTCTTGGCAGTGTGGAGAATCAGAGGGATCTTGGGGTCCAAGTCCATAGGACACACAAAGCTGCTACCAGGTTGACTGTGTGGTTAAGAAGGCATATGGCATATTGGCCTTCATTAACTGTGGGATTGAGTTCAAGAGCCGAGAGGTAATGTTGCAGCTATATAGGACCCTGGTCAGACCTCTCTTGGAGTACTGTGCTTGATTCTGGTCACCTCACTACAGAAAGGATGTGGAAAGCATAGAAAGGGTGCAGAGGAGATTTACAAGGATGTTTCCTGGATTGGGGAGCATGCCTTATGAGAATAGGTTGAGTGAACTCAGTCTTTTATCCTTGGAGCAACGGAGGATGAGATGTGACCTGACAGAGGTGTACAAGATAATGAGAGGCATTGGTCATGTGGATGGTCAGAGGCTTTTTCCCAGGGCTGGATGGCTACATGGAGAAAAATAGAGGGCTATGGGTAACCCTTGGCAATTTCTAAGGTAAGGACATGTTTGGCACAGCTTTTTGGGCCGAAGGGCCTGTATTGTGCTGTAGGTTTTCTATGTTTCTATGTTTATCTTGCTAAGCAGCCTCATGTGCGGCACCTTGTCAAAGGCCTTCTGAAAATCCAAGTACACCACATCTACTCCATCTCCTTTGTCTACCATGCTTATAATTTCCTCAAAAAATTGCAGTAGGTTAGTCAGGCAGGATTTTCCTTTCAGGAAACTATGCTGGCTTTGGCCTATCTTGTCATGTGCCTCCAGGTACTCCGTAATCTCATCCCTAACAATCGATTCCAACAATTTCCCAACCACTGATGTCAGGCCTATAGTTTCCTTTCTGCTGCCTCCCACCCTTCTTAAATAGCAAAGTAACATCTGCAATTTTCCAGTCATCTGGTACAATGCCAGACTCTATCAATTCTTGAAAGATCATCGTTAATGTCTCTGCAATCTCTCCAGCTACTTCCTTCAAAATCCAAAGGTGCATTCCATCAGGTCCAGGAGATTTATCCACCGTCAGACCATTAAGTTTCCTGGGCACCTTCCCAGTCATAATTTTCACTGCACAAACTTCACTTCCCTGACACTCTTGAATGTCCGGTATACAGCAGATGTCTTCCACTGTGAAGACTGATGCAAAGTACACATTCAGTTCCTCTGCCATCTCTGCATCTCTCATTACAATATTTCCAGCGTCATTTTCCATTGGTCCTATATCTACCCTCAACTCTCTTTTACCCTTTGTATACTTACAAAATCTTTTAGTATCTTTTTTGATATTATTTGCCAGCTTCCTTTTATAATTCATCTTTTCCTTCCTAATGACCTTCTTAGCTTCCTTCTGCAAGTTTTTAAAAGCTTCCCAATCCTCTATCTTCCCACTAGCTTTGGCTTCCTTGTATGCCCTCTCTTTTGCTTTTACTTTGGCTCTGATTTCATTTGTTAGCAACAGTTCCCTTTGAAAATTTCTTCTTATTTGGAATATATCTGTCTTGCACTTCCCTCATTTTTGCAGAAATTCCAGCCATTGCTGCTCTGCTGTCCTTCCTGCTAGTGTCCCTTTCCAGTCAACCTTGGCCAGTTCCCCTCTCATGCCATTGTAATTTCCTTTATTCCACTGAAATACTGATGTTGTAATTTAGTGTCTCCTTCACAAATTTCAAAGTCAACTTAATCATACTGTGATCACTGTTCCTTAAGGGTTCCCTAACCTTAAACTCTCTTATGATCTCCAGATCATTGCACAACACCCAATCCAGCACAGCCAATCCCCCAGTGGGCTCAACAACAAGCTGTTCTATAAAGCCATCCCTTTGATGTTCTACAAATTCTCTCTCTTGAGGTCCAGTACTGGCCTGGTTTTCCTAATCCACTTTCATGTTAAAATCCCCAACGATTATCATGACGTTGCCCTTCTGACATGCCTTTTCTATCTCCTGCTCTAATTAGTAATTCACATTCTGGCTGCTGTTTGGAGGCCAGTAGACAATTGCCATTAGGGTCCTTTTACCCTTCCCATTTCTTAAATCAACCCGTAGAGACTCTACACCTTCCAATCCTATGTCATCTCTTTCTAATGATTTAATATTATTTCTTATACACAGAGCCACACCACCCCCTCTGACTACTAACCTATCTTTCCGATACACCATATATCCTTGGACGTTCAGCTCCCAATGGCAGACATCCTTTAGCCAAATTTCAGAGACGGCCATAACGTCATACTTGCCAATCTGTAGCTGAATTTCAAGATCGTCCATTTTATTCCTTATGCTGCGTGCACTCAAATATAATACTTTGAGTTCAGTATTTGCTGCTTTCTATTTTAACTGCACTCTATTGCCCTGTAACTCATCCCACTGGCTGTGATTAAGCCTCATCTCCTGCCTGTCGTTTCTATCATCTCTGTTGCATGCTATCTTTGATTTATTTCTGTTTTCCCCTTCCTCAGCCCTATCCCTCCGGTTCCCAACCCCCTGCCAAACTAGTTTAAACCCTCCCTAACAGCTCTATTAAACCTGCCTGCTAGGATATTGGACCCCTTTGGGTTCAGGTGTAACCCGTCCTTTTTGTACAGGTCGTACCTTCCCCAGAAGAGATCCCAATGATCCAGGAACCTGAAGCCCTGCCCCCTACACCAGTCTCTCAGCCATGCATTATATGCCTGATCATGCTATTCTTGTGCTCGTTAGCACGTGGCACAGGCAGCAATCCTGAGATTACCACCCTGGAGGTCCTGCTTTTCAGTTTCTGACCCAACTCCCTGAATTCTCTCTTCAGGACCTCCTCCATTTTTCTACCTATGTCATTGGTACCAACGTGTACCAAGACTTTTGGCTGTTCACCCTCTCTCGTCAGAAAACTCTGCACCCGATCCGAGACATCCCGTACCCTGGCATCTGGGAGGCAACATATCATGCAGGTATCTCTATCAGGCTGACAGAACCTCCTGTCTGTTCCCTTCACTATGGAATCCCTTATGACCACCGTATTCCTCATCTTCCTCTTTCCCTCCTGCACCACAGAACCAGGCTCAGTGTCAGAGACCCAATCACTGTGTTGGCCTCTATCAGATCACTCCCGCCCCCCCGAACGGCATCCCAAACAAGACAACGATTACTGAGAGGGATGGCCAGAGGGGTGATCTCTACTATCTGAGCTCTTCCCAGTCCCTTCCCTGACAGTCAGAGGCTTTTTCCCAAGACTGAAATGGCTAGCATGAGAGGACACAGTTTAAAGGTGCTTGGACGTAGGTACAAAGGGGATGTCAGGGGTAAGTTTTTTACGCAGAGAGTGGTGAGTGCATGGAATTGGCTGCTGGCAACAGTGGTGGAGGTGGAACCAATAGGGTCTTTTCAGAGGCTCCTGGATTGGTACATGGAGCTTAGGAAAATAGAGGGCTATGGGTAACATGTTCGGCACAGCATTCTGCGCCGAAGGGCCTGTATTGTGCTGTAGGTTTTCTATGTTTCTATGAAACATTGATACAGTGAAACATGGATACAGTGAATCATTGATACAGTGAATATTAGGCAATAATAGACAATAGACAATAGGTGCAGGAGTAGGCCATTCGGCCCCTCGAGCCGGCACCGCCATTCACTGTGATCATGGCTGATCATCCACTATCAGTATCCAGTTCCTGCCTTATCCCCATAACCTTTGATTCCGCTATCTTTAAGAGCTCTATCCATCTCTCTCTTGAAAGCATCCAGAGACTTGGCCTCCACAGCCTTCTGAGGCAGAGCATTCCATATGTCCACCACTCTCTGGGTGAAAAAGTTTTTCCTCAACTCCTTTCTAAATGGCCTACCCCTAATTCTTAAACTGTGGCCTCTGGCTCTGGACTCACCCATCAGCGGGAACATGCTCCCTGCCTCCAGCGTGTCCAATCCCTTAATAATCTTATATGTTTCAATAAGATCCCCTCTCATCCTTCTAAATTCCAGAGTATACAAGCCCAGTCGCTCCAATCTTTCAACATATGACAGTCCTGCCATCCCGGGAATTAACCTCGTGAACCTACGTTGCACTCTCTCAATAGCAAGAATGTCCTTCCTCAAATTTGGAGACCAAAACTGCACACAGTACTCCAGGTGTGGTCTCACCAGGGCCCTGTACAGCTGCAGAAGGACTTCTTTGCTCTTATACTCAATTCCCCTTGTTATGAAGGCCAGCATGCCATTAGCTTCCTTCACTGCCTGCTGTACCTGCATGCTTGCTTTCAGTGACTGATGTACAAGAACACCTAGATCTCATCGTACTTCCCCTTTTCCTAACTTGACTCCATTTAGATAATAATCTGCCTTCCTGTTCTTACCACCAAAGTGGATAACCTCACATCTATCCATACTAAACTGCATTTGCCATGCATCCGCCCACTCACCCAGCTTGTCCAAGTCACCCTGCATTCTCATAACATCCTCCTCACATTTCACACTGCCACCCAGCTTTGTGTCATCTGAAAATTTGCTAATGTTACTTTTAATCCCTTCATCTAAATCATTACTGTATATTGTAAACAGCTGCGATCCCAGCACTGAACCCTGCGGTACCTCACTGGTCACCGCCTGTCATTCCAAAAGGGACCCGTTAATCGCTACTCTTTGTTTCCTGTCAGCCAGCCAAATTTCAATCCATGTCAGTACTCTTCCCCCAATACCATGTGTCCTAATTTTGCTCACTAATCTCCTATGTGGGACTTTATCAAAGGCTTTCTGAAAGTCCAGGTACACTACATCCACTGGCTCTCCCTTGTCCATTTTCATAGTTACATCCTCAAGAAATTCCAGAAGATTAGTCGAGCACGATTTCCCCTTCGTAAATCCATGCTGACTCGGACCTATCCTGTTACTACTATCCAGATCTGTCGTAATTTCATCTTTTGTAATTGACTCCGGCATCTTTCCCACCACCGACGTCAGGCTAACCGGTCTATAATTCCCTGTTTTCTCTCTTCCTCTCTTCTTGAAGAGAGAGACAACATTAGCCACCCTCCAATCCACAGGAACTGATCCTTAATCTATAGAATATTGGAAAATGATTACCAATGCGTCCATGATTTCTAAAGCCACCTCCTTAAGTACCCTGGGATGCAGACCATCGGGTCCCGGGGACTTATCAGCCTTCAGACCCAACAGCCTATCCAACACCATTTCCTGCCTAATATAAATTTCCTTCAGTTCATCCATTACCCTAGGTCCTTTGGCCACTATTACATCTGGGAGATTGTTTGTGTCTTCCCTAATGAAGACAGGTCCAAAGTACCTGTTCAACTCGTCTGCCATTTCCTTGTTCCCCATAATAAATTCACCCGGTTCTGTCTTCAAGGGCCCAATTTTGGTCTTAACTATTTTTTTCTTTTTCACATACCTAAAGAAGCTTTTACTATCCTCCTTTATATTCTTGGCTAGTTTACCTTCGTACCTCATTTTTTTCCGCGTATTGCCTTTTTAGTTACCTTCTGTTGCTCTTTAAAAGTTTCCCAATCCTCCGGTTTCCCACTCGTCTTTGCTATGTTATACTTCTTCTCTTTTATTTTTATACTGTCCATTACTTCCCTTGTCATCCACGCTCACCCCTTACTCCCCTTAGGATCTTTCTTCCTCTTTGGAATGAACTGATCCTGCACCTTCTGCATTATTCCCAGAAACACTTGCCATTGCTGTTCCACTGTCATCCCTGCTAGGGTATTGTTCCATTGAACTTTGGCCAGCTCCTCCCTCACAGCACCATAGTTCCCTTTGTTCAACTGTAATACTGACATTTCCGATTTTCCCTTCTCCCGCTCAAATTGTAGATTAAAACTTATCATATTATGGTCACTACCTCCTAATGGCTCCTTTACCTCGAGGTCCCTGATCAAATCCGGTTCATTGCACAACACTAAATCTAGAACTGTGTTCTCTCTGGTAGGTTCCAGTACAAGCTGTTCTAAGAATCCATCTCGGAGGGACTCCACAAACTCCCTTTCTTGGGGTCCAGTACCAACCTGATTCCTCCAGTCTACCTGCATGTTGAAATCCCCCATAACAACTGTAGCATTACCTTTGCGACATGCCAATTTTAACTCTTGATTCAACTTACACCCTACATCCAGACTACTGTTTGGGGACCTGTATATAACTTCCATTAGGGTCTCTCTACCCTTAGAATTTCTCAGTTCTATCCATACTGACTCTACGTCTCCTGATTCTATGTCCCCCCTCGCAAGGGACTGAATATCATTCCTCACCAACACAGTCACTCCACCCCCTCTGCCCATCAGTCTGTCCTTTCGATGGGACGTATACCCGTGAATATTCATTTCCCAAGCCCTGTCCACTTGAAGCCATGTCTCTGTTATTCCCACAACATCATACTTACCAATTTCCAATTGAGCCTCAAGCTCACCTACTTTATTTCGTATACTCCGTGCATTCATATATAATACTTTTAATTCATTACTCCCCTCACCTCCCATATTAATTCCTATTTCACTTGGCCATACTCCCCGATCTCTTCCTGAGCTTTCTGCCCCTTTAATTCTGTTGTCTTTCTTAACTTTTCTTATTCTCTCATTCCCTTTAACTCCATTCTTATATTTCCAGTTCGTCCCCTTCCCCCCCCCACTGCTTAGTTTAACCACACCCGTGTTGCAGAGGCAAACCTGCCTGCCAGAATGCTGGTGCCCCTCTTATTAAGGTGCAACCCGTCCCTTCTGTACAATTCATCCTTACCCCGAAACATACCCCAGTGGTCCAAGAATGTCAATCCTTGCTTCCCGCACCAGTTCCTCAGTCACGCATTCAGATCCATTATCTTCTTGTTCCTGCCCTCTCCAGCATGAGGAACTGGAAGCAAACTGGAGATAACCACCCTGGAAGTCCTGCTTTTCAGCCGCCTTCTGAGTTCTCTGAAGTCACGCTGTAGAATGTCTTTCCCGTTCTTCCTCACGTCATTTGTGCCCACATGCACCGCCACTTCCGGATGTTCACCTTCACTCTTGAGGATTCCCTGCACCCGGTCCGTGACGTCCTGGATCCTGGCACCAGGGAGGCAACACACCATCCTTAAATCCCGCCTGTTGCCGCAGAAACCCCTTTCTGTACCTCTCACTATGGAGTCCCCTACTACCATGGCTCTGCCTGACGTCTGTCTCCTCGGCTTTGCTTCAGCGCCAATTTTTCACTCGCAGACCTGACCACCTCTCAGGCTGGCAGCATCTTCTGCCTCGACAGCTTCCAAGAGGGTGAACCTGTTTACGAGATGTACATCCCCCAGGGTCTCCTGTACTTCAAGCAGTATTGAAATATCAATAGAGTGAAACATTGATACAGTGATTATTGAATACAGTGAAGCATCGATTCAGTGAACCATTGATACAGTGCTACATTAATACAGTGAAATATCGATACAGTGAAACATCAATACAGTAATACATCGATAGAGTGAATTGTCGATACAGTGAAACATTGATACAGTGAAATATCGATACAGTGAAACACTGATACAGTAATACATCGATACAGTGAATATTCGATACGGTGAAATATCCATAGAGTGAACCATTGATACAGTGACACATCGATACAGTGACACATCGATACAATGAAACATCGATACAGTCAAATGCATCACTGGTTGATAACCAGTGCATCAGTGGTCAACACAGTCTGAGCATGTGCTGGTGGCACCCTACAAGTGTCTCCATATTTCCTCACAACAGACACAAAATGCTGGAGGAACTCAGCAGGTCAGGCAGCAAGCTCATAAGCGACTGATCCCAACTGGTATGTCTCTGGAATGTGGGAGGAAACGTGAGCACCCGGAGGAAACCCACGCAATCACAGGGAGAATGAACAAACTCCTTATAGACAACCGCAGCGGTTGGGAAGATGTTGGGATCAATTGTTAAGGATGTCGTTTCGAAGTTCTTGGAGGCACATGATAAAATAGACCATAGTCAGCACGGTTTCCTCAAGGGAAAATCTTGCCCGACAAATCTGTTGGAATTCTTTGAAGAATTAATAAGGAGGACAGACAAAGGAAAATCAGTTGATGTGGTGTACTTGGATTTTCAGAAGGCCTTTGACAAGGTGTCACACGTGAGGTTGCTTAACAAGCTCTGAGCCCATGGTATTACAGGAAAGATTCTAGCATGGATAAAGCAGTGGCTGATTGGCAGGAGGCAAACAGTGGGGATAAAGGGAGCCTTTGCTGGTTGGCTGCCGGTGACTAGTGGTGTTCCACAACGGTCTGTTTTGGAACCAGTTCTTTTTATTTATATGTCAATAATTTGAATGATGGAATTGATGGCTTTATTACAAAGTTAGCAGATGACACAAAGATAGATGCAGCAACAGGTAGTTTTGATAAAGCGGAGAGGCTACAGGACTTAGACAGATTTGGAGAATGGGCAAAGAAGTGGCAGATGGAATACAGTGTCGGGAAGTGTATAGTCATGCACTTTGGTAAAAAAAAATAAAAGGGTCGACTATTCTCTAAATGGAGAGAAATTACAAAAACCTGAAGTGCAAAGGGACCTGGGAGTCCTTGTGCAGGATTCCCTGAAGGTTAATTTGCAGGTTGAGTCTGTGGTTAGGAAGGCAAATGCAATGTTAGCATTCATTTCAAGAGGACTAGAATATAAAAGCAAGGATGTTATGTTGAGACTTTATAAAGCACTGGTGAGGCCTCCCTTGGAATATTGTGAGCAGATTTGGGCCTCTTATCTTAGAAAGGATGTGCTGAAACTGGAGAGCGTTCAAAGGAGGTTCACGAAAACGATTCCAGGATTGAATGGTTTGTTATATGAAGAGAGTTTGATGGTTCTGAGCCTGTATTCACTAGAATTCAGAAGGATTAGGGGTGACATTATTGAAATCTATCGAATGATGGAAGGATAGAGTGGATGTGGGGAGGATGTTTCCTATGTTGGAAGAGTCTAAGACCAGAGGACACAGCCTCAGAATACAAGGGCATTGTTTTAAAATGGAGCTGAGGAGGAATTTTTTTAACTAGAGAGTGGTGAATCTGTGGAATTCTTTGCCACAGGCAGCTGTGGAGGCCAAGTTGTTACGTATATTTAAGGCAGATGTTGATAGATTCTTGATTGGTCAGGGCATGAAGGAATATGGGGAGAAGACAGGAGTTTGGGTCTGAGAGGAAAATTTGATCAGGCATGAGGGAATAGCAGAGCAGACACAATGGACCAACTGGGGGAATCCTGCTCCTATATCTTATCGTCTTATCCCCGGTTGCTGGTGGTGTAAACAGTTATGGTATAACCTTACATTATCATGGTGCCCTGGCTGCGAACTTCTTCAAGGGGGACAAGTGGTGGAGAAACTAACTGCAAAATGTGCAAACATAATATGAGGGTGCATAATCTTACGGTGAACGGGGTGGGGGGGATGTCAGAAGGAAGTTATTTTACACGTAGAGTGGTGGGTGTGTAGAATGTGCTGCCACGCGTGATGGTAGAGGAAGAACATTAGGGACATTTGAGAAACTCTTAGATAGACACATGGATGATAGAAAAATGGAGGGCTAGGTGGGAGGGAAGGGTTAGATTGACTTTGGGAGTAGATTAAATAGTCAGTACAACATTGTGGGCGGAAGGGCCTGTACTGTTCTATATTGTAAACAGCTGGAAATCTGAAGTGAAATAGAAGCATAAATTAAACTATGTTGAAGATTTAAAACATTTACCCTGAGATTAAGGATAAGAAATTGCAGCAATAAAATTTAAAGAAATTTTCCCCGTAAGTTGCCGCGGAATCAGTGGAAACGGCAGTACCTGCTGTGGCCACTGGGGGTCGGTATTGACCGCAAACTCAACAGGAGCCGCCTCCACACTCAAAATGCTGGAGCAACTCACGCAGCATCCATCTATGGGAAAAAAGTATAGTCAGCCCGAAACATCCACTGTGCCTTTTTTTCTCCATAGATGCTGCCTGGCCTGCTGAGTTCCTCCAGCATTTTGTGTGTGTTGCTCAGATATCCAGCATCTGCAGATTTTCTCTTGTCTGGGAGCCACCTCCGGGACGGGGCAGAGCGCTGGAACCCTGAGGCGAGTTAGCGACCTTCTGATGTGTCATAGTGTTTGAAGCTCAGATCCCAGGTCATCAACTTTGAGCCTGAATTCCTCGAGAAGTCAATACTTGCTGCAGATGTGGTCACCAGGAACCACAGCGGGGTCCACCAGCTCCCACATCGTGCAGCTACAGCTCATCACCTGATCCTGCATCATCCTTGCTTTATTTAACTAGTTGTAGTCTGGTGACTTTTTTCTTCAAGCACTACAAAAGCCTTATCCGCTAATCACTTGTGCCTCCTCACTGAAGCCTCCTGAGCCAAAGTTGGTAAACTCCACTCCCTCCGCCGATAAACTGTACCACAAAACAATTCCTAGACCTGGCTTGTCAGACCCACAGCAACTTCACCACTATTCCAATTATCAGAAACAGGCTGAGTGCCTCTATTACTGCCATCACTGGCAAACTGCTTATGCAAAGGCGAGAAAACCGGCCGCTCAAAACGAGGGATAGGCCAGAAAAGTATTCCTTTGTGGCTCTTGTAAGACGACTGAACTCAAGTTATATAACAACGTCCAAAATTTAAAATAGAACAAAAGAACGTTACGGGCGAAGCCAGCCAAAGCTCCTTCTCACACTGGCGCAAACAGTGCGTCCAGTCAGACCCGCACCAGCTTCCAGCTTCATCGAGACTGGGACGGAAGGGAGAAGAAGCCTCTGGCATTCTGTATGTGCAGTGTCGGTGTGTGTGTGTGTGTGTGTGTGTGTGTGTGTGTGTGTATGCCAGTGTAAAGACACACACTCAATGCTTCCAAAACAGGTTCATCAGGATGATTCCGGGAATGAAGGGGTTAACACATGAGGAGTGTTTGGCAGCTTTGGGGCTGTTCCCACTGGAATTTAGAAGAATCGGGGGGGGGGGGGAATCTCATTTAAACCTACTGAATGTTGAAAGGACTAGATAGGTTTGATGTGAGAGGCTGTTTCCTCCGGTGGGGGTGTCCAGAACTAGAGGACACGGCCTCAGAATTGAGGGCGGCCTTTTAGAACAGAGGTAAGGAGGAATTTTTTTACCCAGAGAGTAGTGAATCTGTGGACGCCAAGTCCGTGGGTAGATTTAAAAGGTCGCTTCCTGATCGGTCAGGGCATCAAAGGATTTGGCGAGAAGGCAGGTGTGTGGGGTTGAGTGGGATCCGGGATCAGCCATGATGGAATGGCAGAACAGACTCGATGGGCTGAATGGCCTAATTCTGCTCCTATATCGTATGGTCTAATGGTCTAACAGCTTTTTCAGCTCTACCATCAGATTTCTGAACAATGAACCATGAACACCGCAGTATTTTGCACTAGTGATATACGTATATATAATTGTAATATATAATATAGAACATAGAACAGTACAGCACAGTACAGGCCCTTTGGCCCACAATGTTGTGCCGACCCTCAAACCCTGCCTCCCATATAACCCCCCACCTTAGATTCCTCCATATACCTGTCTAGTAGTCTCTTAAACTTCACTAGTGTATCTGCCTCCACCACTGACTCAGGCAGTGCATTCCACGCACCAACCACTCTCTGAGTAAAAAACCTTCCTCTACTATCCCCCTTAAACTTCCCACCCCTTACCTTAAAGCCAGGTCCTCTTGTATTGAGCAGTGGTGCCCTGGCGAAGAGGCGCTGGCTATCCACTCTATCTATTCCTCTTATTATCTTGTACACCTCTATCATGTCTCCTCTCATCCTCCTTCTCTCCAAAGAGTAAAGCCCTAGCTCCCTTAATCTCTGATCATAATGCATACTTTCTAAACCAGGCAGCATCCTGGTAAATCTCCTCTGTACCCTTTCCAATGCTTCCACATCCTTCCTACAGTGAGGTGACCAGAACTGGACACAGTACTCCAAGTGTGGCCTAACCAGAGTTTTATAGAGCTTCATCATTACATCGCGACTCTTAAACTCTATCCCTCGACTTATGAAAGCTAACACCCCATAAGCTTTCTTATCTACCCTATCCACCTGTGAGGCAACTTTCAGGGATCTGTGGACATGTACCCCCAGATCCCTCTGCTCCTCCACACTACCAAGTATCCTGCCATTTCCTGCCATATATGTTGTGTATTGCTCTGTACTGCTGTTAACAAAGTTCACAACGTATCTTGATGATATTAAGTGTGATTCTGGTTTACTAGGTTGTGTGGGAGAGCTGGTGATGCACACACTGACAGGCCAGGGGCCGAACAGTCCGGTGAACTTTGCGAAGAAACGACATCAACCCCTGAGCCTCAGGGGGTAGGAAGGGACACGGGAGCATGAAGTTCAGGAAAGTGTACAGCAAGCCTGCTTTCACTGGCCGTGGCACTGACACAAGAGCTGACAAGTCACGTTTACACTGTACAGAGAGTTTGTTAGGCTGCAGCAGGAGTGTTGTATGCAGCTGTTGTAGTGGATACGGCCCAGTCTATCACGGGTAAAGCCCTCTCCACCACTGAGCACATCTACGCGGAGCATTGTCACGGGAAAGCAGCATCCATCATCAGGGACCCCCACCATCAGAAAGAAGGTACAGGAGCCTCAGGACCCACACCACCAGCTTCAGGAACAGTTATTACCCCTCAACCATCAGGCTCCTGAACCAGAGGGGATAACCTCTCTCACTCCATCACTGCACTGTTCCCACAACCTATGGACTCACTTTCAAGGTCTCTTCACTGTATATCCTTGATATTTATTTATTATTATTATTATTTCATTTTTCTTTTCATTTTCAATTTGTAGTTTGTTGTCTTTTGCACACTGGTGTTTGCCCATTGTTGACTCCATTGTATTTCTTGGGTTTACTGAGAATGCCTGCCACAAAACAAACCTCAGGGTTGTAAGCGGCAACATATACGATAAACAATTTACTTTGAACTTCAAGTTCTGGACTCCAGGAAGGATGGGATTCAGCTGGTGAGGCGGCAGTAAAGATTTGCCGGGATGTTTCCAGGACTGGAGGGCTGGAGTTATGAGCAGGCCGGGACTTCTCCCTGGACTGAGGGAGGCTGAAGGACGACTTATAGAGGATTATAAAACCATGAGGGGCCATGGATAGTCATAGTCTTTCCCCAGAATTGCCCAGGCAGTCCTACAGTGACACCCACACCGGACTTACAGGTGAGTGGTCCTGGCTTCGAATCCGACCAGCTCCTTGTGCACTTTCCATCTGTGCTGGGTTTGCACTTCGAGCGAGCAAGTCGGCCTGGTGAAACAGACAAAAATGCAAATAAAATAGCAAGGCTGCTGCCCGATGGGCCACAAAACACATAGGGCCATGAGGGCCAGAGTTGGGCTGGAGAGTCACAGTCTTTCCCCGGGTAGGGGAGTCCAAGATGAGAGTAACACACAGACAGACAACTGCAGGAACTCACAGGGTCAGGCAGCATCTGTGGAAATGAATAAACGTTTCGGGCTGACGCCCTTCATCAGGACTGAAAACGAAGAGGAAGGAAGCCAGGATAAGGAGGAGGGGGAAGAGGAGTAGCACAGGCTGAAAAGTGAGGCTGACACCCTTCAGAGATGCTGCCTGACCTGAATTCCTCCAGTGGTTTAAGTGGGTAAATGGACCCAAGGGGTAAATGGCCCTCTGGTGGGTAAATGGACCCGAGGGGTAAATGGCCCTCTGGTGGGTAAATGGAGAAGGAAGTCTGATAATTGGAGCGGGAGTGTGGCAGGAGCCATTTTGATTTTTCCTTTTTCCCATCGGAGTTAAGAGAGGCGGGATTGCGCAGGCATGTGACTTCGGACAGTGAAGTCCGGAAGATTTAAAAGGAACACAGCCTTATACAGCGGGCAGCGTCGTTTTGCAAGCGGCAGAGTGAGCTGGGAGCAGAGTGAAGGCTTAAGGGCTTTGGCTTGCGGAGGGACTTGGACCAGCTGGAAAAATGGGCTGAAAAAATGGCAGATGGAGTTTAATACAGACAAGTGTGAGGTATTGCACTTTGGAAGGACAAACCAAGGTAGAACATACAGGCACTGAGGAGTGCAGTAGAACAGAGGGATCTGTGAATACAGATACAAAATTCCCTAAAAGTGGCGTCACAAGTAGATAGGGTCGTAAAGAGAGCTTTTGGTACATTGGCCTTTATTAATCGAAGTATTGAGTATAAGGGTTGGAATGTTATGATGAGGTTGTACAAGGCATTGGTGAGGCCGAATCTGGAGTATTGTGTTCAGTTTTGGTCACCAAATTACAGGAAGGATATAAATAAGGTTGAAAGAGTGCAGAGAAGGTTTACAAGGATGTTGCCGGGACTTGAGAAACTCAGTTACAGATGAATAGGTTAGGACTTTATTCCCTGGAGCGTAGAAGAATGAGGGGAGATTTGGTAGAGGTACATAAAATTATGATGGGTATAGATAGAGTGAATGCAAGCAGGCTTTTTCCACTGAGGCAAGGGGAGAAAAAAACCAGAGGACATGGGTTAAGGGTGAAGGGGGAAAAGTTTAAAGGGAACATTAGGGGGGCTTCTTCACACAGAGAGTGGTGGGAGTGTGGAATGAGCTGCCAGACGAGGTGGTAAATGCGGGTTCTTTTTTAACATTTAAGAATAAATTGGACAGATACATGGATGGGAGGTGTATGGAGGGATATGGTCCATGTGCAGGTCAGTGGGACTAGGCAGAAAATGGTTCGGCACAGCCAAGAAGGGCCAAAGGGCCTGTTTTTGTTCTGTAGTTTTTCTATGGTTTCCTATGGTTTCTATGGCTCAACGGGCTTAGGCGGAAACGGGCGAGACAAAGTAGGTTTGGTTTTCAATTTTTCCTGCTATTTGAGGAAAGGGGGAAGTATGAGTGTGAGGGCAGCTTGTTGTTCTGTGTCGGATGTGGGAGGCCCTGGAGTTTCCCAGCCTCCCAGACGTCCACATCTGCGCCAGGTGCACCAAGCTGCAGCTCCTAAGGGACCGTGTTAGGGAACTGGAGATGCAGCTCGATGACCTTCATCTGGTCAGGGAGAGTGAGGAGTTGATAGAGAGGAGTTACAGGCAGGTGGTCACACCGGGGCCACAGGAGGCAGGCAAGAGGGTCATGGTTAGGAGGGGGAAGAGGAAGAGTCAGGTAATAGAGAGTACCCCAGTGGCTGTGCCCCTTGACAATAGGTACTCCTGTTTGAGTACTGTTGGGGGGGACGGCCTACCTGGGGGAAGCAACAATGACCGTGTCTCTGGCACAGAGTCCGGCCCTGTAGTTCAGAAGGGTAGGGAAAGGAAGAGGAGGGCAGTGGTAATAGGGGACTCGATAGTTAGGGGGTCAGATAGGCGATTCTGTGGATGCAGTCCAGAGACCCAGATGGTAGTTTGCTTCCCTGGTGCCAGAGTCCGGGATGTTTCTGATCGCATCCAAGATATCCTGAAGTGGGAGGATGAGGAGCCAGAGATCGTGGTACATATAGGTACCAATGACATAGGTAAGAAAAGGGAAGAGGTCCTGAAAGGAGAATATAGGGAGTTAGGAAGGGAGTTGAGAAGAAGGACTGCAAAGGTAGTAATCTCGGGATTACTGTCTGTGCCATGTGACAGTGAGAGTAGGAATGCAATGAGGTGGAGGATAAATGTGTGGCTGAGGGATTGGAGCAGGGGGCAGGGATTCAAGTTTCTGGATCATTGGGACCTCTTTTGGTGCAGATGTGACCTGTATAAAAAGGACAGGTTGTACTTGAATCCTAGAGGGACCAATATCCTGGCAGGGAGATTTGCGAGGGCTACTGGGGAGACTTTAAACTAGAATGGTTGAGGGGTGGGAATCAAATTGAAGAGACTAGGAGAGAGGAGGTTAGCTCACAAATAGAGAAAGCTAGCAGACAGTGTGTGAGGGAGGATAGGCAGGGGACAGAGAATGGGAGCACTCAGACCGAAGATGTTGGGAAGAAGGAAGAAAAAGATAACAAAGTTGTTTGCACCATCAGGGATAAACAGAGAGTAAGAGGTGGAGAGTTTCTTAAATGCATCTATTTTAATGCTCGGAGCATTGTAAGAAAGGTGGATGAGCTTAGAGCATGGATTGATACCTGGAAATATGATGTTGTAGCTATTAGTGAAACATGGTTGCAGGAGGGGTGTGATTGGCAACTAAATATTCCTGGATTTCGTTGCTTCAGATGTGATAGAATCGGAGGGGCAAGAGGGGGAGGTGTTGCATTGCTTGTCAGAGAAAATATTACATCAGTGCTTTGGTAGGATAGATTAGAGAGCACATCTAGGGAGGCTATTGGGTGGAATTGAGGAATGGGAAAGGTGTAGAGACGCTTATAGGGGTGTATTATAGACCACCTAATGGGGACCAAGAACTGGAGGAGCAAATTTGTCAGGAGATAGCAGATATTTGTAGTAAGCACAAGGTTGTGATTGTGGGAGATTTTAATTTTCCACACATAGACCGGGAAGCCCATTCTGTAAAAGGGCTGGATGGTTTGGAGTTTGTAAAATGTGTGCAAGATAGTTTTTTTGCAGCAATACACAGAGGTATCAACTAGAGAAGGGGCAGTGTTGGATCTCCTGTTAGGGGATGAGATAGGTCAGGTGACAGAGGTATGTGTTGGGGAGTATTTTGGGTCCAGTGATCACAATGCCATTAGTCTCAATATAATTATGGAGAAGGATAGGACTGGACCCAGAGTTGAGATTTTTGATTGGAGAAAGGCTAACTTTGAGGGGATGCGAAAGGATTAAGAAGGAGTGGATTGGGACAATTTGTTTTATGGGAAGGATGTAATAGAGAAATGGAGGTCATTTAAAGGTGAAATTTTGAGGATACAGAATCTTTATGTTCCTGTTACGTTGAAAGGAAAGGTTAAAAGGTTGAGACAGCCATGGTTTTCAAGGGATATTGGAAACTTGGTTCGGAAAAAGGGAGAGATCTACAATAAATATAGGAAGCATGGAGTAAATGAAGTGCTCAAGGAATATAAAGAATGTAAAAAGAATCTTAAGAAAGAGATTAGAAAAGCTAAAAGAAGATATGAGGTTGCTTTGGCAAGTAAGGTGAAAATAAATCCAAAGGATTTCTACAGTTATATTAATAGCAAAAGGATAGTGAGGGATAAAATTGGTCCCTTAGAGAATCAGAGTGGACAGCTATGTGCGGAGCCAAAAGATGTGGGGGAGATTTTGAACAATTTCTTTTCTTCGGTATTCATTAAGGAGAAGGATATTGAATTGTGTAAGGTAAGGGAAACAAGTAGGGTAGTTATGGAAACTATGATGATTAAAGAAGAGGAAGTACTGGAGCTTTTAAGGAATATAAAAGTGGATAAGTCTCCAGGTCCTGACAGGATATTCCCTAGGACCTTGAGGGAAGTTAGTGTGGAAATAGCAGGGGCTCTGACAGAAATATTTCAAATGTCATTAGAAATGGAGATGGTGCCGGAGGATTGGCGTATTGCTCATGTTGTTCCATTGTTTAAAAAGGGTTCTAAGAATAAACCTAGCAACTATTGGCCTGTGAGTTTGACGTCAGTGGCGGGTAAGTTAATGGAAAGTATTCTAAGAGATGGTATATATAATTATCTGGATAGAGAGGGTCTGACTAGGAACAATCAACATGGATTTGTACATGGAAGGTCATGTTTGACAAATCTTATTGAATTTTTTGAAGAGGTTACTAAGAAAATTGACGAGGATAAAGCAGTGGATGTTCTCTATATAGACTTTAGTAAGACCTTTGACAACGTTCCACACGGAAGGTTAGTTAGGAAGGTTCAATCGTTAGGTATTGAACCAACATGTTGAGGAACCAACTAGAGAGCAGGCTATTCTAGACTCGGTATTGAGCAATGAGGAAGGGTTAATTAGCAATCTTGTCGTGAGAGGCCCCTTGGGTAAGAGTGACCGTAATATGGTGGAATTCCTCATTAAGATGGAGAGTGACATAGTTAATTCAGAAACAAAGGTTCTGAACTTAAAGAAGGGTAACTTTGAAGGTATGAGACGTGAATTAGCTAAGATAGACTGGCAAATGACACTTAAAGGGTTGATGGTGGATATGCAATGGCAAGCATTTAAAGATCGCATGGATGAACTACAACAATTGTTCATCCCAGTTTGGTAAAAGAATAAATCAAGGAAGGTAGTGCACCCATGGCTGACAAGAGAAATTAGGGATAGTATCAATTCCAAAGAAGAAGCATACAAATTAGCCAGAAAAAGTGGCTCACCTGAGGACTGGGAGAAATTCAGAGTTCAGCAGAGGAGGACAAAGGGCTTAATTAGGAAGGGGAAAAAAGATTATGAGAGAAAACTGGCAGGGAACATAAAAACTGACTGTAAAAGCTTTTATAGATATGTGAAAAGAAAAAGATTGGTTAAGACAAATGTAGGTCCCCTACAGACAGAAACAAGTGAATTGATTATGGGGAGCAAGGACATGGCAGACCAATTGAATAATTACTTTGGTTCTGTCTTCACTAAGGAGGACATAAATAATCTTCCGGAAATCGTAGGGGACAGAGGGTCCAGTTTGATGGAGGAACTGAGGGAAATACATGTTAGTAGGGAAGTAGTGTTAGGTAAATTGAAGGGATTAAAGGTAGATAAATCCCCAGGGCCAGATGGTCTGCATCCCAGAGTGCTTAAGGAAGTAGCCCAAGAAATAGTGGATGCATTAGTGATAATTTTTCACAACTCTTTAGATTCTGGACTAGTTCCTGAGGATTGGAGGGTGGCTAATGTAACCCCACTTTTTAAAAAAGGAGGGAGAGAGAAACCGGGGAACTATAGACCGGTTAGCCTAACATCGGTGGTGGGGAAACTGCTGGAGTCAGTTATCAAAGATGTGATAACAGCATATTTGGAAAGCGATGAAATCATCGGACAAAGTCAGCATGGATTTGTTAAAGGAAAATCATGTCTGACAAATCTCATAGAATTTTTTGAGGATGTAACTAGTAGAGTGGATAGGGGAGAACCAGTGGATGTGGTATATTTGGATTTTCAAAAGGCTTTTGACAAGGTCCCACACAGGAGATTAGTGTGCAAACTTAAAGCACACGGTATTGGGGGTAAGGTATTGATGTGGATAGAGAAACTGGTTGGCAGACAGGAAGCAAAGAGTGGGAATAAACGGGACCTTTTCAGAATGGCAGGCAGTGACTAGTGGGGTACTGCAAGGCTCAGTGCTGGGACCCCAGTTGTTTACAATATATATTAATGACTTGGATGAGCGAATTAAATGCAGCATCTCCAAGTTTGCGGATGACATGAAGCTGGGCGGCAGTGCTAGCAAGAGGATTCGAGTACAGGAGCAGGGAGGTACTACTGCAGTTGTACAAGGCCTTGTTGAGACCACACCTGGAGTATTGTGTGCAGTTTTGGTCCCCTAAAAAGGACCTAAGAGGGAGTACAAAGAAGGTTAACCAGATTGATTCCTGGGATGGCAGAACTTTCATATGATGGAAGACTGGATGAACTAGGCTTATACTCATTGGAATTTAGAAGATTGAGGGGGGATCTGATTGAAACATATAAAATCCTCAAGGGATTGGACAGGCTAGATGCAGGAAGATTGTTCCCGACGTTGGGTAAGTCCAGAACGAGGGATCACAGTCTGAGGATAAAGGGGAAGCCTTTTAGGACCCAGATGAGGAAAAACTTCTTCACACAGAGAGTGGTGAATCTGTGGAATTCTCTGTCACAGGAAACAGTTGAGGCCAGTTCATTGGCTATATTTAAGAGGGAGTTAGATATGGCCCTTGTGGCTAAAGGGTTCAGGGGGTATGGAGGGAAGGCAGGTACAGGGTTCTGAGCTGGATGATCAGCCATGATCATACTGAATGGCGGTGCAGGCTCGAAGGGCCGAATGGCCTACTCCTGCACCTATTTTCTATGTCTATGTCTATGTCTATGTATTAATATTGAAGTAGTAAAATGGATTCAGCAGTGGCTGGATGGGAGACGCCAGAGAGTGGTGGTGGATAACTGTTTGACAGATTGGAGGCCGGTGTCTAGTGGCGTGTCTCAGGGATCTGTACTGGGTCCAATGTTATTTGTCATATACATTAATGATCTGGATGATGGGGTGCTAAATTGAATTAGTAAGTATGCAGATGATACTAAGATAGGTGGTGTTGTAGATAATGAAGTAGGTTTTCAAAGCTTGCAGAGAGATTTAGGCTGGTTAGAAGAGTGGGCTGAAAGATGGCAGATGGAGTTTAATGCTGATAAATGTAAGGTGCTACATTTTGGTATAGGACATACATGGTAAATGGCAGGGCATTGAGGAATGCAGTAGAACAGAGGGATCTAGGAATAATGGTGCATAGTTCCCTGAAGGTGGAATCTCATGTGGATAGGGTGGTGAAGAAAGCTTTTGGTATCCTGGCCTTTATAAATCAGAGCATTGAGTACAGGAATTGGGATGTAATGTTGAAATTGTACAAGGCATTGGTAAGGCCAAATTTGGAGTATTGTGTACAGTTCTGGTCACCAAATTATAGGAAAGATGTCAACAAAATAGAGAGAGTACAGAGAAGATTTACAAGAATGTTACCTGGGTTTCATCACCTAAGTTACAGAGAAAGGTTGAACAAGTTAGGTCTTTATTCTTTGGAGCATAGAAGGTTGAGGGGGGACTTGATAGGTGTGTTTAAAATTATGAGGGGGATAGATAGAGTTGACATGGATAGGCTTTTTCCATTGAGAGTGGGGGAGATTCAAATAAGAGGACATGAGTTGAGAGTTAAGAGGCAAAAGTTTAGGGGTAATATGACGGGGAACTTCTTTAATCAGAGAGTGGTAGCTGTGTGGAACGAGCTTCCAGCAGAAATGGTTGAGGCAGGTTCGATGGTGTTGTTTAAAGTCAAATTGGATAGATATATGAACAGGAAAGGAATGGAGGGTTATGGGCTGAGTGCAGGTCAGTGGGACTAGGTGAGAGTAAGCGTTTGGCACAGACTAGAAGGGCCGAGATGGCCCGATTCCATGCTGTAATTATTATGTAAGGGGGTTTCGATTTTTATATTACTGCGGAGGCTAATTAAAATAGCATCTTTGTTACGTTAATCTGAGGAATGCGGCTTTGTTGTGTTAAACGTTGAGAAAGTTTGCACTAACAGTTTGTTTTTGCTTTAGAGTCTGATAAGAGGGTGTTATTAACCAATTGGGATAGTTGTTATGGTTTTGGTGTATTTGAAGATACTGTTTGCGAGGGGGTTTTGGGGGCAGAAGGCGGGAGAGCGAGACAGAGGATGGACGAGGTGCTGTGAGTCCGCTAACGGGGTCGGACCCCGAGCGGGACGTTCGGCGAGGAGACAGAGACGGACTCGTGTGAAGCATCTGGTCGACCACCGTTGTTGGTCCCAGGCGGCTGGTCGAGGTGGTCCGAGGGGATCGCAGGATGAAGAAGGGTCCTGAGCTCCAACTGTTTGTGCATGAAGAGATTGAACTTTGATAAGTGTGGCGCCTTTTATTTTCCTTTTATATTTTATTCTCTATTAATTATATAGTTCCAGTAATATCTATAAACTGTAAATCATTTAATCGTACCTGGTGTATTGTCTGTTATTTGGGCGGGGTGGGGTATATCACACAGCATCCACACAAACGAATTACCCAGTTTGCCGGGGCCGAGGCTGTTTCCCTAGACGACAGCGAGCCGAGCGACCCTGAGGGTGGCCGGGGGGGGGGGGGGGGCGGCTACAGTTATATGGTTATATGGTAAATGCCCCCCTGGTAGGTGAATGGACCCGAGGGGTAAATGGCCCTGAGGGGTAAATAGCCCAGAGTGGTAAATGGCCCTAGTGGGTAAATAGACCCTGAGGGGTAAATGACCCTGAGGGGCAAATGGTCCTGAGGGGTAAATGGACCTGAGGGGCAAATGGCCCTGAGGGGTAAATAGACCTGAGGGGCAAATGGCCCTGAGGGGTAAATGACCCTAAGGGGCAAATGGCCCTGAGGGGTAAATGGACCTGCAGGGTAAATGGACCGAGTGGGGTAAATGGCCCAGAGGGGTAAATGGACCCAGTGGGGTAAATGGACTCGGTGAGTTAGATGGACCAGAGGGGCAAATGGCTCTGGTGGGTAAATGAACCTGAGGTGTAAATGGACCTGAGGGGTATGTAGCCCCCCTGGCCACTCTCAGGGTTGCTCGGCTCACTGTCGTCTAGGGAAACAGCCTCGGCCCCGCCAAACTGGGTAATTAGTTTGTGTGGATGCTGTGTGAGGTACCCCACCCTGCCCAAATAACAGACAATACACCAGATACGATTAAATGATTTACAGTTTATAGATATTACTGGAACTATATAATTAAAGAAAATAAAATATAAAAGGAAAATAAAAGGCGCCACACTTATCAAAGTTCAATCTCTTCGTGCACAAAAACTGTTGGAGCTCAAGGACCTTCTTCTTCACCCTGCGACCCCCTCGGACCACCTCGACCGGCCGCCTGGGACCAACAACGGTGGTCGACCAGACGCTCCACACGAGTCCATCTCCGTCTCCTCGCTGAACGTCCCGCTCGGGGTCCGACCCCGTTAGCGGACTCACAGCACCTGGTCCATCCTCAGTCTCGCTCCCCCGCCTTCTGCCCCAAAACCCCCTCGCAAACAGTATCTTCAAATACACCAAAACCATAACAACTATCCCCAATTGGTTCATAACATCTTCTTATCTGTAACGTCATTCAACAAACTGCTAGCGGGAGGACTTTCTCAGCGTTTAACATAACAACAAGAAGCATTTCCAAGTATAACATAACAAAGAAGCCATTTTAAGTAGCCTACACAGTAACATAAAAGACGAAACCCCCTTACACTCTCCCCCCACCAAATAAAGTCATGTCCTCATGACTTCTAAATAACTCGCCAACCAGTCCTGCAGACACACACACACACATACACAGATACACACAGTGACAGTGCTCCCCAAACAGTGGACCTTATGCCTGCCCCATGGGTGCTACATAATCCAACCTATCTGGGAGCTTCTTAACCCTTCAAGACCTCCTTACCCCCTCACCTAAACCCTAAGGCTCAGACACCACTAGAGATACCTCGGGCCCGCTTGCCATCTCCTCTCTCACTCAGGCCACCACTACACCTTGGAGCCCGGGGCCCCGCCTCTCCTCCTTGCTGATCCTGCCATAAATCAGACTGCCCACAGCTAGCCCTCCCCACTACACCTGACTCAGTGGGAGAAGGGCCAAGGTCTCTTCCTCAATCCCGGGGAAGTTAGCGAAAGGCAGCATGTACCACATGTGCAGCATATCACCCTTCGAATCCGTATTCTTCCTCATTCCCTCGATCGGTAGCGGCCGTTTAAGTTTCTCTAAACTGAAACATTCAGCCGGGGCTACCCCTTCAGCCTCCTGCAGTCGAGACGTCAGCTTCTTCGGGGACTCCTTCAACTCTCGCCACAGCCTCAGCAGTTCTGACTCAGGGTTCCTGGCCATCTCAATCTGGGACGCAGTTACCCCACCAGCTTCTCCCACCCTGACCTGAAAAGCAGCAGTTAAAGAATGTTCAGCCTCTGATTGTTTCTTCCTGATGATGTCTTCCAGGTCAACTTTCAGTTTTTCCACTTCATTTAAACTCGTGATAGTCATCTTCAGGTTCCTTTCAAGCGTCCGTCTCCCTTTTCCGAGATCTGTCCTCCATTTCTTCACCTCCTCGGGAGTGTAGTCAAACTCCCCTCCCTGGGCTCTCGGTTTTCTGTTGACCTTAGTCAGAACACTTCCTTGATCTCCCCCAACTTGTAAGTCTCTCAATCTTTTCTGAATCGACATCTTGAGTTTCTGCTGATCCCTTCGAAGGTGGGTCATTGTTTCTTCTCGCTGGATTAATTCATCAGTACATGACCGCAGTGTCGGCTCATTCTGTTGCTCCTTCTCCACGTTGACGAGTGTGAATTCCAAGTCTGCAATGGTTGTCCCACAAGCCCGGCACTCAGTTCAGCGGTGCAAATCCCCTCTCTCCCCTGTGTCTCATTCAGATTGACGACCTGGGTTTCCATCCCCAGGTCCACCACTGTCTGTTCCAAAACCAGGAAGTTCCACTGGTATGTCAGGTCATTTTTCTCACATTGCACCAAACTCCTCCGGCCAAAAACTCCTCCATATTTGACACTTCGCTTCGGTCGCCCGGGCTCAGTCACTCGCCTCGCCTCATAGTCCCCCCAGACGAATCCAAGCTCTAGGCGGTCATCCACATACGTCAAAACTCCACACACCTTCACTTCCCCCATGGTCTTCCTCATGCCCCGCGGGAAGGATGCAGGGGCTCTGGATATGCCCTTGGGCATCTTTTCGGATCGGAAGAATCCTAGGGAACTAGTAACGGCCATCTTCGGCTCAACAGCCGCACTCCTCAGGATCTGGCAACATCCACCCCTCAGATGCAGCACATTAAACCACGTCGCATCATCCACACACACGCTGCCTTCATCTTCCACGCCGCTAGGATCCAGTTGCCGCAGCCTCTCTTTCACTGAGGTGTCTTCAGCGGTCAACTCCCCTCCCTCGTGGTGTTTCGGAGCATCTACTAAGAGGGTCTCACCCTCAGCTACTTTCCCCAAGCCGTACCACCGCTGGGTCTCGTTTAAATTCGGTACCGGCTCAAGGCTGCTACACACGTCCTCAGAGGCAACTCGACACGCTGGGTGCCCAGAAAATGCCTCCATGAGCTCCAGGGTCATTAACCAATCATCGTCTTCTGGATAACTACGGCCACTAGTACCCAAAGTCTCCGGTGCCCTTGCGGTTGTCAAGGGTAAATGCTTCAGACACCGGTTGTAAAACGAACTGTACAACAACTTGACCTGTGCCCCGGGGTCGAGGATGGCTTTAGCATCGCTTCCCTCTATCCATAATGACACCCTGGGGCATGGTCCCTCTAAGCCTTCAGGAATAGGGTCTTCTCCTTTCGGAAGTTCATTGGTACATTGCTAGGAACGTGCTTCCCCAGAGACCCCAAGCTGTTCCCCCACTGGGCCTCCACTAAGTTTCCCGACAGCTCTCTGATCAGCTGAACAACTGAAGGAGGGGCTAATCCCCTGAAATGATCCCCCTGGCACTGCAAGCCATTTAGCTGTCCTCCTCGCCAGAGAAGACACACTGAAAACTTTCCCCCCTCTTTCAAATAACTGGCAGCTGTCACTCCGGTGTAAGTGAACCTGACAGCTCTGACACCGTCACCAGCCCGCCTACTCAAACTTTCAATCAATCCCTGTCGCTCTCCCTCAACCGAGCACTGCCACTCATCTGACAACAGATCCGCTCCGCCGGCGTCTCGCACGCCTCCGCCCCCCCTTGGGGTGGACACTATCCGCAGTGCCAGGCAGAGCCTGCCTGAGCTAGAACATTTATTCGCAGACTCTACCTCCAAATCAGAACACTCTTTCCTCTCTCTCCCAACTGCATGGACAGCCCCGAGTTCCACCTCCAACTCGTCAATGCTAGTTTGAACTCGAACAAAGACCGCACCCACAACGCATACAGCAATCAATAGCAAATAACCCACAGAGACACACATTACAGATTTAAACAGGGCACCCACACAGCATACCAGCAGACTCAATCCCGGACAAAGCCCCCACAATGCAGCCCCCCTGGCCACCATCAGGGTCGCTCGGCTCGCTGTCGTGTAGGGAAACAGCCTCGGCCCTGCCAAACTGGGTAATTAGTTTGTGTGGATGCTGTGTGAGGTACCCCACCCCGCCCAAATAACAGACAATACACCAGATGCAATTAAATGATTTACAGTTTATAGATATTACTGGAACTATATAAATAATAGAGAATAAAATATAAAAGGAAAATAAAAGGCGCCACACTTATCAAAGTTCAGTCGCTTTGTGCACAAACAGTTGCAGCTCAGGACCCTTCTTCTTCACCCTGTGACCCCCCGGACCAACTCGACCGGCCGCCTGGGACCAACAACGTTGGTCGACCAGACACTCCACACGAGTCCGTCTCCGTCTCCTCTCCTCACTGAATGCCCTCCTCGGGGTCCAACCCCATTAGCGGACATCACAGCACCTGGTCCATCCTGTCTGTCTCTCCCGCCTCCTCCCCCAAAACCCCGAGCATACAATATCTTACAGATACACCAAAAACATAACAACTATCCCAATTGGTTCATAACATCTTCTTATCAGTAACGTGATTCAACAAACTGCTAGCCGGAGGACTTTCTTAGCGTTTAGCATAACAAAGAAGCATTCCCAAGTATAACATAACAAAGAAGCCATTTTAGTTAGCCTACACAGTAACATAAAAGACGAAACTCCCTTACAGGTAAATGGCCCTTGTGGGTAAGTGGCCCTGAGGGGTAAATCGCCCTGAGGGGTAAATGGGCCTGAGGGGTAAATGGACCTGAGGGGTAAATGGGCCCGAGGGGTAAATGGGCCTGAGTGTTATCTTGAAGGGCCAAAAGGCCTGTTCTCATGGTGTATCAGAGCCTGATCTCTCCATTGGGTCTTGGTGCTTTATCACCAGTGACCCTCTGTGTCCCACACAGACAGAATCTTTACCATCCCCTCCGACCTTTAACTCTCTGAGGCAGAGCGCTCTGCCCTCAGTAAGGGCCTCACCTTTGTCCCCCTTCGCCCACACCTCAGCGAGTTCCGTGTTCACCATGATGCTGAACTCTTCTTCTGCCAGCTCCGTTTTCAAGCCCACCTCTTCGGCAAGGACTCTCCCACCCCCACCGATGACCTCTTCTCCCGTCTTCAACACTCCTCCTCTTCATGGACACCCCGCTCTGGTCTTCTGCCTGCTCTGGATCTCTTTATTGCTAACTGCCAATGGGACATCAACCGTCTCGACTTCACCGCACCTTGTTCCCATTCTAACCTCACTCCTTCTGAACGCTCTGCTCTCCACTCCCTCTGCACTAATCCTAACCCGCAGATAAGGGGGGTGCTGTTGTAGTCTGGCGCACTGACCTGTACCTTGCTGAGGCACAGCGACAACCCGCGGATACTTCCTCTTATTTACCCCTCGATCGTGACCCCACTAAGGAGCACCAGGCCATTGTCTCCCACACCATCACCGAATTTATCCGCTCAGGGGATCTCCCATCCACTGCTACCAACCTTATAGTTCCCACACCTCGCACTTCCCGTCTACCTCCTACCCAAGATCCACAAACCTGCCTGTCCAGGTAGACCCATTGTCTCAGCTTGCTCCTGCTTCACCGAACTCATTTCTGCATACCTCGACACTGTTTTATCCCCATTTGTTCAATCCCTTCCTACCTATGTTCGTGACACTTCTCACGCTCTGAAACTTTTCGATGATTTTAAGTTCCCTGGCCCCCACCACTTTATTTTCACCATGGATGTCCAGTCCCTATATACTTCCATCCCCCATCAGGAAGATCTCAAAGCTCTCCGCTTCTTTTTGGATTCCAGACCTAACCAGTTCCCCTCTACCACCACTCTGCTCTGTCTAGCGGAATTAGTCCTTACTCTTAATAATTTCTCCTTTGGCTCCTCCCACTTCCTCCAAACTAAAGGTGTAGCTATGGACACCCGTATGGGTCCTAGCTATGCCTGCCTTTTTGTTGGCTTTGTGGAACAATCTATGTTCCAAACCTATTCTGGTATCTGTCCCCCACTTTTCCTTCGCTACATCGACGACTGCATTGGCGCTGCTTCCTGCACGCATGCTGAGCTTGTTGACTTTATTAACTTTGCCTCCAACTTTCACCCTGCCCTCAAGTTTACCTGGTCCATTTCCGACACCTCCTTCTCCTTTCTAGATCTTTCTGTCTCTTTCTCTGGAGACAGCTTATCTACTGATGTCTACTATAAGCCTACTGACTCTCACAGCTATCTGGACTATTCCTCTTCTCACCCTGTCTCTCGCAAGAATGCCATCCCCTTCTCGCAATTCCTCCGTCTACGCCACACCTGCTGTCAGGATGAGGCTTTTCATTCCAGGATGAAGGAGATGTCCTCCTTTTTTAAAGAAAGGGGCTTCCCTTCCTCCACCATCAACTCTGCTCTCAAACACATCTCCCCCATTTCACGCACATCTGCTCTCACTCCATCCTCCCACCACCCCACTAGGAATAGGGTTCCCCTGGTCCTCACCTACACCCCACTAGCCTCCGGGTCCAACATATTATTCTCCATAACTTCCGCCACCTCCAACAGGATCCCACCAATAAGCACATCTTTCCCTCCCCGCCTCTCTCTGCATTCCGCAGGGATCGCTCCCTACGCAACTCCCTTGTCCATTCGTCCCCCCCATCCCTCCCCACTGATCTCCCTCCTGGCACTTATCCGTGTAAGCGGAACAAGTGCTACATATGTCCTTATACTTCCTCCCTCACCGCCATTCAGGGCCCCAGACAGTCCTTCCAGGTGAGGCAACACTTCACCTGTGAGTCGGCTGGGGTGATATACTGCGTCCGGTGCTCCCGATGTGGCCTTTTATATATTAGCGAGACCCGACGCAGACTGGGAGACCGCTTTGCTGAACATCTACGCTCTGTCCGCCACAGAAAGCAGGATCTCCCAGTGGCCACACATTTTAATTCCACATCCCATTCCCATTCTGATATGTCTATCCACGGCCTCCTCTACTGTAAAGATGAAGCCACACTCAGGTTGGAGGAAAACACCTTATATTCCGTCTGGGTAGCCTCCAACCTGATGGCATGAACATTGACTTCTCTAACTTCTGCTAATGCCCCACCTCCCCCTCATACCCCATTCCTTATTTATTTATTTATATACACCCATTCTTTTACTCTCTCTCCTTTTTCTCCCTCTGTCCCTCTCTCTATACCCCTTGCCCATCCTCTGGGCTTCCCCCCTCCCCCTTTCTTTCTTCCCGGACCTCCTGTCCCATGATCCACTCGTATCCCTTTTGCCAATCACCTGTCCAGCTCTTGGCTCCATCCCTCCCCCTCCTGTCTTCTCCTGTCATTTCAGATCTCCCCCTCCCCCTCCCACTTTCAAATCTCTTACTAGCTCTTATTTCAGTTAGTCCTGACGAAGGGTCTCGGCCCGAAACGTCGACTGTACCTCTTCCTAGAGATGCTGCCTGGCCTGCTGCGTTCACCAGCAACTTTGATGTGTGTTGCTAGAATCACAGTGTAAATGCTTCCCAGTAGAGTCTGGAATGAGAGCCAATTTATGTGAGATCCAGGCAGCTTAATCGAGTTGTGATTAATCAGTGGATAAGTTGACATGATCAGATTGCGGAGTTAATCGGCCATTGCTGCAAAGACGGCTTTGAGCACAAGTGTGATGGAAGCCGTCTGGGATTCAACAGGAGATGATCTGTGTGAGGAGGCGTTTAACATACAAGCCGTCCGCAGCATCAAGGACATCTTCAAAAGGCAATGCCTCAAAAAGGCAGCATCCATCATTAAGGACAGAACATGCCCTCTTCTCATTGCTGCCATCAGGGAGGAGGTACAGGAGCCTCAAGACCCACACTCCACATTTCAGGGACAGCTTCTTCCCCTCCGCCATCAGATTTCTCAACAGACAATGAACCTCATCATCCCTTTTCTTTGGCACTCTTTATGTATTTTGTAATTTATAGTATTTTTTTAATATCTTTGCATCACACTCCTGCCACAAAAAATGTCATGTACGACAGCAATTAAAAACCTGTTTCCGGTTCCGATTCCGTTTACCCCTATTGAACGGACAAATTAGGATTTGTGAACATCTCTGAAATCAGAGACAAAGCATTAGCCTGGATTTGTTACGGTAACATCAATTTTGAACATTAGAGCACAGTACAGGCCATTCAGCCCACAATGTTGTGCTGACATTTTAACCAACTCTAAGATCAGCCTAACCATTCCCTCCACATGGTCGTCCATTTTTCTGTCATCTGTGAGTCTCTTAAATGCCCCTAATGTATCAGACCATAAGACCATAAGATATACAGGAGCGGAAATAGGCCATTCGGCTCATTGAGTCTGCTCTGCTATTCAATCATGAGCTGATCCAATTCTTCCAGTCACCCCCACTCCCCTGCCTTCTCCCCATACCCTTTGATGCCCTGGCTAATCAAGAACCTATCTATCTCTGCCTTAAATACACCCCATGACTTGGCCTCCACAGCTGCTCGTGGCAACGAATACCACAAATTCACCACCCTCTGACTAAAGTAATTTCTCTGCATCTCTGTTCTAAAAGGATGTCCTTCAATCCTGAAGTAGTGCCCTCTTGTCCCAGACTTCCCTACCATGGGAAATAACTTTGCCATAGCTAATCTGTTCAGGCCTTTTAACATTCTGAATGTTTCTGTGAGATCGCCCCTCATTCTCCTGAACTCCAGGAAATACAGCCCAAGAGCTGCCAGACGTTCCTTATACGGTAACCCTTTCATTCCTGGAATCATTCTCGTGAATCTTCCCTGAACCCTCTCCAATGTCAGTATATCCTTTCTAAAATAAGGAGCCCAAAACTGCACACAATACTCCAAGTGTGGTCTCATGAGTGCCTTATAGAGCCTCAACATCACATCCCTGCTCTTATATTCTATACCTCTAGAAATGAATGCCAACATAGCATTTGCTTTCTGCACCACCGACTCAACCTGGAGGTTAACCTTTAGGGTATCCTGCACAAGGACTCCCAAGTCCCTTTGCATTTTTAAATCTTTCCCCATCTAAATAATTTCTTCCACCAAAGTGCATGACCATACACTTTCCAACATTGTATTTCATTTGTCACTTCTTTGCCCATTCCCCTAAACTATCTGAGTCTCTCTGCCGGCTCTCTGTTTCCTCAACACTACCTGCTCCTCCACCTGTCTTTGTATTATCGGCAAATTTAGGCACAAATCCTAAATGTCAATGATTTGAACCCCGTAGTCCAAATCATTGACATACATCGTAAAAAGCAGCAGTCCCCACACCGACCCCTGTAGAACTCCACTGGTAACCGACAGCCAGCCAGACTAAGCTCCCTTTATTCCCACTCTGTTTTCTGCCGATCAGCCAATGCTCCACCCATGCTCCACCCATGCTAGTAACTTCCCTGTAATTCCATGGGCTCTTATCTTGCTAAGCAGCCTCATGTGCGGCATCTTGTCAAAGGCCTTCTGAAAATCCAAGTACACCACATCTACTACATCTCCTTTGTCTACCCTGCTTGTAATTTCCTCACAAAATTGCAGTAGGTTAGTCAGGCAGGATTTTCCTTTCAGGAAACTATGCTGGCTTTGGCCTATCTTGTCGTGTGCCTCCAGGTACTCCGTAATCTCATCCCTAACAATCAATTCCAACAACTTCCCAACCACTGATGTCAGGCAAACAGGTCAATAGTTTCCTTTCTGCTGCCTCCTACCCTTCTTAAATAGCGGACTGTCTGTCTTTACCACACCCCCAGCACTGTGTTCCATGTACCTACTGCTCTCCGTGTGAAAACCTACCTCTGACATCTGCCCTATACTTTTCTCCAATCACCTTATCATTATGCCCCCGGCATTAGCCATTTTCACCCTGGAAGAAGTCTCTGGCTGTCCACTCGATCTTTGCCTCTTATCATCTTGTACACCTCTGTGAAGTCACCTCTCATCCTCCCTCACTCCAAAGAGAAAAGCCCGAGATCACTTACTGGGGGTTTTGCTATTGCATGCTTGGTGGGTGGAAGGTGCTAATGCTTTTGTTGCAAAGGTGGGTGGGGGTGGGGAGGTCATTGCTTTGCTGCTGCGTGTGCTTGGGAGGGAGAAGTGTTGGGGGGTCTTAGGGGTTCTAATATTTTTACTGTCACTCATTCTTGGGGCACTCTTCTGTTTTGTGAATGTCTGCAAAGAAAAAGAATGTCAGGATGTATAATTGCATACATTTAAGACCATTTAAGATATAGGAGCATAAGTAGGCCATTTGGCCCATCAAGTCTGCTCTGCCATTCAATCATGGTTTGATTCAATTCTTCCAATTATCTCCATTCCCTGCTTCCATAGCCTTTGATGCCCTGGCTAATCAAGAACTTATCTATCTCTGATATTAAATGGAATTATTGAACTATTGAACTCAACCTATCCTTGTAAGACATGCTGTCTAATCCAGGCAGCATCCTGGTACTGTAGATCTCCTCTGCACCCTCTCTAAAGATTCCACATCCTCCCTAGACCAGAAATGAACACAATATTCCAAGTGTGGTCAAACCAGGGTTTTATAGAGCTGCAACATTACCCCGTGGCTCTTGAACTCAGTGCCTTGACTAATGAAAGCAACACACCCAAACACCTTCTTAACCACCCTATCATCTTGTGTGGCAACTTTGATGGACGTGGACCCCAAGATCCCTCTGTCCAAGGCAGTTTTAGTGCAGGTAGACAATCGGGTACAAGGACCACATCATTGGTGACGAGGCCTAATTTGGAGTATTGTGTCCAGTTTTGATCATCTACCTACAGGAAAGATGTGAACACGGTTAAACGAGTACAGAGAAAATTTACAAGGATGTGGCCAGGTCTGGAAGACCTTTAGTTAGGGAAAGATTGACTAGGTCAGGACTGTGTTCTTTAGAATATAGAAGATTGAGATGAGATTTGCTTTCAGTACACAAAATTATGAGGAGTATAGATAGGGTAAATGCAGACAGTTTTTCCACTGAGGTTGAGTGGGACTACAACCAGAGGTCATGGGTCAAGGGTGAAATGTGGAAGTTTAAGAGGAACATGAGGGGAAACTTTTTAACTTCCGGTACGATGGTGGTGTATTAGAATGAAGTGGCCTTTCTTTCAGCTCTATCTATGTATGAATGATAATTAAACTTAATTTGATTTGATTCACTTAGAGAGTCGTGAGAGTGTAAGCTGCCAGCACAAGTACTGCATGCAAGCCCAATTTCAATGTTTTAGAGAAGTTTGGATAGGTACATGGAGGGTTAGGTTATGGGGAGCTATAGTTTGAGTGTACGTCTATGGGAGTAGGCAGTTTAAAGGGTTTCAGCATGGACTAGATGGGCTGAAGGGCCAGTTTCTGTGCTGTACTTCTTTACGACTATGACCACAACAAGGTAGACTGAAAGATCAGGAGTTCATCTTTGGTAGATCGGAGGTATGACCGAGAGTCTGATAGTAGTGGGGTAGATGCTGTCATCAAGCCTTGGGTTTTGTGCCCCATTGTCCCAGAGTTTGGGATAGTTTGCCATCTCCATTTCATCTGTGCTCTTCAGTGATGGTTGGCGGGGGGGGGGCGGGGGGAGGAGGTGGTCCAAACTGTCCCATCATGGCTTCTCCTTGCCTGGATATCTATCCCACAAGACCAGGGTGTTCCACAGCCTCCTTGGGATCTTCCTCAGCCCCAAAGAGTGTGGAAGTTCCTTCACTGAGGGTCTCCATCTCCAGCCCGTCTCAATCTTGCCTGCTCCCTCGGGTTCTTACTCACCCTCGGGACAGGAGCATTCCCAGGGTCTGGCGTCCGGGGGATGTGCCTTGGGGTGTCTGGACTCCCTCTGCACTTCCTTTCTTCTCGGGCAGACCTCTCCCCCCTCGCCAGCCCATGGAGGAGGCGGTTCTTCGAGACACGTGCCAGCACGTCATTGTGTATCAGTAAGGACGTCTGCTCTCCCCAGTGGGTAATGGTCACCATCTTGACCATACATATCCTCTCCTCCTACCACCGCCAATACACAAACGGACTACACAAAAACCACCTGTACACAAACCACCTGCACACAGAGCACCTGTAGACAAACCACCTGTACACAAACCACCTGTACACAGAGCACCTGCACACAAACCACCCGCACACAGAGACCCTGTACACAAACCATCCGCACACAGAGACCCTGCACACAAACCACCTGTACACAAACCACCTGTACACAGATCACCTGCATACAAACCACCCGCACACAGAGACCCTGTACACAAACCACCTGCACACAGAGCACCTGTACACAAACCACCTGTACACAGAGCACCTGTAGACAAACCACCTGTACACAGAGCACCTGTACACAAACCACCTGTACACAGAGCACCTGTAGACAAACCACCTGTACACAGATCACCTGCACACAAACCACTCACACACAGAGACCCTGTACACAAACCACCTGCACACAGAGCACCTGTAGACAAACCACCTGTACACAGATCACCTGCACACAAACCACCTGCACACAGAGCCCCTGTACACAAACCACCTGCACACAAAGCACCTGTACACAAACCACCTGTACACAGAGCACCTGTAGACAAACCACCTGTACACAAACCACTCGCACACAGAGCCCCTGTACACAAACCACCTGCACACAAAGCACCTGTACACAAACCACCTGCAGACAGAGCACCTGTAGACAAACCACCTGTACACAGAGCACCTGTACACAAACCACCTGCACACAGAGCACCTGTACATGAACCGCCTGTACACAGAACACCTGTACACAGAATACCTGTACACAAACCACCTGAATACAAACCGCTTGTACACAAACCACCTACAGACAAAACACCTGTACATCAACCACCTTTACACAAACTGTCTGCATATAAACCACATGTTCACAAACCACCTGTACACACGCTGCCTATACACTAACCATCTATACACAAACCACCGATACATGAACCACCTTTGCGGATGACACGAAGCTGGGTGGCAGTGTTAGCTGTGAGGAGGATGCTAAGAGGATGCAGGGTGACTTGGATAGGTTGGGTGAGTGGGCAAATTCATGGCAGATGCAATTTAATGTGGATAAATGTGAGGTTATCCACTTTGGTGGCAAAAACAGGAAAACAGATTCTTATCTGAGTGGTGGCCAATTAGGAAAAGGGGAGGTGCAATGAGACCTGGGTGTCATTATACACCAGTCATTGAAAGTGGGCATGCAGGTACAGCAGGCAGTGAAAAAGGCGAATGATATGCTGGCATTCATAGCAAGAGGATTCGAGTACAGGAGCAGGGAGGTACTACTGCAGTTGTACAAGGCCTTGATGAGACCACACCTGGAGTATTGTGTGCAGTTTTGGTCCCCTAATCTGAGGAAAGACATCCTTGCCATAGAGGGAGTACAAAGAAGGTTCACAAGATTGATTCCTGGGATGGCACGACTTTCATATGATGAAAGACTGGATCGACTAGGTTTATACTCGCTGGAATTTAGAAGATTGAGGGGTGATCTTATTGAAATGTATAAAATCCTAAAGGGATTGGACAGGCTAGATGCAGGAAGATTGTTCCCAATGTTGGGGAAGTCCAGAATGAGGGGTCACAGTTTAAGGATAAAGGAGAAGCCTTTTAGGACTGAGATGAGGAAAAACTTCTTCACACAGAGAGTGGTGAATCTGTGGAATTCCCTGCCACAGGAAACAGTTGAGGCCAGTTCTTTGGCTATATTTAGGAGGGAGTTAGATATGGCCCTTGTGTCTAAAGGGATCAGGGGGGGGGTGGTATAGAGAGAAGGCAGGTACAGGGTTCTGAGTTGGATGATCAGCCATGATCATACTGAATGGCGGTGTAGGCTCGAAGGGCTGAATGGCCTACTCCTGCACCTATGTTTCTATGTTTCTATATACAAACCCCCTGTACATAAACCACTTTTACACAATCTGTACACAAACCACATGTACATGAGCTGCTTATACACAAGCAGTCTGTACATAAACCACCTTAACACAAACCAGCTGCACACCATCCATCTGTACAGAAAGCATGACAAGTCCCTTCACCAGGGTTGCCACCCTCCTGAACACACATACGCTCCTCTCCTTATAACTGCTGGAGTGGCATCTGTCTGTCTCGAAGGACAATGGGTGACGATGATCATCGTCACAAGCCTGGGCAGAAGGTATGGAGATCCTGAGATGCCCAGTTGTCAAGATTCCCCTCTCGGCCTCACTAAAGAAAAGCTGATGAAGCAATACGTTTGGCACCAGCTTGGCTGCAGGAGCTGCCGGGAGGATGTTCAATGACATCCAGCCGCCTTAGAGGCTCCACTCCAGATTTGCTGTCTGGGTTTACTCCTGTAGCCTTCATCTCTCCCGAGGCTGCCCAGAAGGCAGTGGGGCATGTAACCATATAACAATTACAGCACGGAAACAGGCCATCTCGGCCCTTCTAGTCCGTGCTGAACTCTTACTCTCACCTAGTCCCAGTGACCTGCACTCAGTTCATAACCCTCCATTCCCTTCCTGTCTATATATCTATCCAATTTGACTTTAAACGACAACTTCGAACCTGCCTCAACCACTTCTGCTGGAAACTCACTCCACACAGCCACAACTCTGAGTAAAGAAGTTCCCCCTCGTGTTACCCCTAAACTTTTGCCCTTTAACTCTCAACTCATGTCCTCTTGTTTGAATCTCCCTCACTCTCAATGGAAAAAGCCTATCCGCGTCAACTATATCTATCCCCCTCATAATTTTAAACACCTCTGTCAAGTCCCCTCTCAACTTTCTATGCTCCAAAGAATAAAGACCTAACTTGCTCAACCTTTCTCTGTAACTTAGGAGATGAAACCCAGGCAACATTTTAGTAAACCTCCTCTGTACTCTCTCAATTTTATTGACATCTTTCCTATAATTCGGTGACAAGAACTGTACACAATACTCCAAATTTGGCCTTACCAATGCCCTATATAATTTCAATATTACATCTCAACTCCTATACTCAGTACTCTGATTTATAAAGGCCAGCATACCAAAAGCTTTCTTCACCACCCTATCCACATCAGATTCCACCTTCAGGGAACTATGCACCATTATTCCTAGATCCCTCTGTTCTACAGCATTCTTCAATGCCCTACCATTTACCATGTATATCCTATTTTGATTAGTCCTACCAAAATGTAGCACCTCACATTTTTCAGCATTAAACTCCATCTGCCATCTTTCAGCCCACTCTTCTAACTGGCCTAAATCTCTCTGCAAGCTTTGAAAACCTACTTCATTATCCACAACTCCACCTATCTTAGTATCATCTGCATACTTACTCATCCAATTTACCACCCCATCATCCAGATCATTAATATATATGACAAACAACATTGGACCCAGTACAGATCCCTGAGGCACACCACTAGTCACCAGCCTCCAACCTGACAAACAGTTATCCACCACTACTCTCTGGCATTGCACATCCAGCCACTGCTGAATCCATTTTACTACTTCAATACTAATACCTAACGATTGAACCTTCCTAACTAACCTTCCGTGTGGAACCTTGTCAAAGGCCTTACTGAAGTCCATATAGACAACATCCACCGCTTTACCCTCATCAATTTTCCTAGTAACCTCTTCAAAAAATTCAATAAGATTTGTCAAACATGTTGACTGCTCCTAATCAGACCCTGTCTACCCAGATAATTATATATACCATCTCTAAGAATACTTTACACCAATTTACCCACCACTGATGTCAAACTCACAGGCCGATATTTGCTAGGTTTACTCTTAGAACCCTTTTAAGACTATGGAACCACATGAGCAATACGCCAATCCTCCGGCACCATCCCCGTTTCTGATGATATTTGAAATACTTCTGTCAGAGCCCCTGTTACTTCCACACTAACTTCCCTCAAGGTCTTAGGGAATATCTTGTCTGTACCCAGAGACTTATCCACTTCTATATTCCTTAAAAGCGCCAGTACTTCCTCTTCTTTAATCGTCATACTTTCCATAACTACCCTTCTTGTTTCCTTTACCTTACACAATTCAATATCCTTCTCCTTAGTGAATACCGAAGAAAAGAAATTGTTTAAAATCTCCCCCATCTCTTTTGGCTCCACACATAGCCATCCACTCTGATTCTCTAAGGGACCAATTTTATCCCTCACTATCCTTCTGCTATTTATGTAACTGTAGAAACCCTTTGGATTTATTTTCACCTTACTTGCTAAAGCTGCCTCGTATCTTCTTTCAGTTTTTCTAATTTCTTTCTTAAGATTCTTTTTACATTCTTTATATTCCTCGAGCACTTCATTAACTCCAAGCTGCCTATATTTATTGTAAATCCCTCTCTTTTTCTGAACCAAGTTTCCTGTATCCCTTGAAAACCATGGCTCTCTCAAACTTTTAACCTTTCCTTTCAACCTAACAGGAACATAAAGATTCTGTACCCTCAAAATTTCACCTTTAAATGACCTCCATTTCTCCGTTACATCCTTCTCATAAAATAAATTGGCCCAATCCATTCCTCCTAAATCCTTTCGCATATCCTCAAAGTTAGTCTTTCTCCAATCAAAAATCTCAACTCTGGGACCAGTCCTATCCTTCTCCATAATTATATTGAATCTAATGCTATTGTGATCACTGGACCCGAAGTGCTCCCCAACACATACCTCCATCACCTGACCTATCTCATTCCCTAACAGGAGATCCAACACTGCCCCTTCTCTAGTTGATACCTCTGTGTATTGCTGCAAAAAACTATCTTGCACACATTTGACAAACTCCAAACCATCCAGCCCTTTTACAGAATGGGCTTCCCAGTCTACGTGTGGAAAATTAAAATCTCCCACAATCACAACCTTGTGCTTACTACAAATATCTACTATCTCCTGACAAATTTGCTCCTTCAGTTCTTGATCCCCATTAGGTGGTCTATAATACACCCCTATAAGTGTCATTACACCTTTCCTATTTCTCAATTCCACTCAAATAGCCTCCCTGGACGAGTCCACTAATCTATCCTGCCAGAGGACCGCTAGTATGTTTTCTCTGACAAGCAATGCAACACCTCCCCCTCTTGCCCCTCCTATTCTATCACACCTGAAGCAACGAAATCCAGGAATATTTAGTTGCCAATCACACCCCTCCTGCAACCACGTTTCACTAATAGCTACAACATCATATTTCCAGGTATCAATCCATGCCCTCAGCTCATCCACCTTTCTTACAACGCTCCTAGCATTAAAATAGATTCATTTAAGAAACTTTCCATCTCCTACTCTCTGTTTATCCTTAATGGAGCAAACAACTTTGTTATCTTTTTCTTCCTTATCACCTACATCTTTGGTCTGAGTGCTCCTGATCTCTGTCCCCTGCCTATCCTCCCTCACACACTGTTTACTGGTTTTCTGGTTTTGTGAACTAACCTCCTCTCTCTTGGTCTCTTTAATTTGATTCCCACTCCCCAACCATTCTAGTTTAAAGTCACCTCAGTAGCCCTCGCAAATCCCCCCGCCAGGATATTAGTCCCCCTAGGATTCAAGTGTAACCCATCCTTTTTGTACAGGTCACTCCTGCGCCAAAAGAGGTCCCAATGATCCAAAAACTTGAATCCCTGCCCCCTGCTCCAATCCCTCAGCCACACATTTATCCTCCACCTCATTCCATTCCTACTCTCACTGTCGCGTGGCACAGGCAGTAATCCCGAGATTACTACCTTTGCAGTCCTTCTTCTCAACTCCCTTCCTAACTCCCTATATTCTCCTTTCAGGACCTCTTCCCTTTTCCTACATATGTCATTGGTACCTATATGTACCATGACTTCTAGCTCCGTTCCCTCCCACTTCAGGATATCTTAGACGCGATCAGAAATATCCTGGACCCTGGCACCAGGGAGGCAAACTACCATCTGGGTTTCTGGACTGCATCCACAGAATCGCCTATCTGACCCCCTTACTATTGAGTCCCCTATTACTACTGCCCTCCTCTTCCTTTCCCTACCCTTCTGAGCTACAGGGCCGGACTCCGTGCCAGAGACACGGCCATTGTTGCTTCCCCCAGGTAGGCTGTCCCTCCAACAGTACTCAAACAGGAGTACCTATTGTCAAGGGACACAGCCACTGGGCTACTCCCTAGTACCTGACTCTTCCTCTTCCCCCTCCTAAACGTGACCCACTTGTCTGCCTCCTGCGGCCCCGGTGTGACTACCTGCCTGTAATTCCTCTCAACAACCTTGCGCTTACTACAAGTATCTGCTATCTCATTACAAATTTGCTCCTCTAATTCTCGCTCCCCATTTGGTGGTCCACCCCCATAAGTGTTACTACACCTTTCCCATTCCTCAATTCCACCCAAATATCCTCCCTAGACGAGCCTTCTAATCTATCCTGCCAGAGGACCGCTGGAATGTTTTCTCTGACAAGCAATGCAACACCTCCCCCTCTTGCCCCTCCAATTCTATCACACCTGAAGCATCGAAATCCAGTAATATTTAGTTGCCAATCACACCCCTCCTGCAACCATGTTTCACTAATAGCTACAACATCATACTTCCAGGTATCAATCCATGCTCTAAGCTCATCCACCTTTCTTACAATGCTCCTAGCATTTAAATAGATGCACTTAAGAAATTTCCACCTCTTACTTCATTGAAACATAGCTGGATGAAAACAGCCCTCCATTCCAGATCACTTCCTGGTGAATTATTCTGCACTCTTTATTGCTACCACATCCTTCCCATCGTGTGGTGACCAGAACTGGACATGTTCACTCCATGTGAAATTTTTTTACACAGGGTATGGTGGGCGCCTGGATTATACAGCCTGGGGTGGTTGTAGAGGCAGACGGGGTAGACGTGTTTGAGGGGGTGAGATGGTAGCAGGAACACCTCCTCGTACCTGACGCCCATCACTCCTGGCAGGGAATAGAGACACACGGACCATGGACAGTCCTGACGAACTAGACTCCTGTCCTGCTGAAGGGTCTCTGCCGGAAACATTGGCTGTTCACTCCCCTCCACTGACGGTGCCTGCCCCTGCAGCCTGATTGTGGCTCATCATGGAAGCAGAGGAGACAGGTCGGCACCTCATATTCCATCTGGGTATCCTCAGTCGATGCTGCCTGACTTGCCAAATTCCTTCAGCGTTTTGTGTGTTGCTCTGGATGTCTAGCATCCGCAGAATCTCCCGTGTTTACAGGCAGGCGGAAATTGGTGGGGATCTCCCATCCGATGGAGCCGGGCCAGAGGTGTGCAGATTATTAACCCCAGGAGCCGGCGCCGCGTCCAGAGCTCGTCCGCGCCCCCGGCTGTAGAATCTGCTGACTGCGAATCCCAGCCCGCGGCGGAGCGGCTGCAGAAGAGGGAAAGGGAGAGGAAGAGGGGACGCCCCTCCCCTCCCCTTGGAGCCAGAGGTGGGTAGCTGTTCTCCAAGAGAAACGGCAAACCAACCGCACGGGGCACTGGGTACCCGCGCCTCTCCCACCAGCACATCGACTCTCCGCACGCAACTTTTGTTGCCCGACTCCCGCAGAGCGCGCACCTAGTTCGGCTAATCCGGGGCTGGGCGGCCCCGCTCCGGGAGCTGCCGGTAACTTGTTCGAGAAGCCGCTGCTCGGTGCCAGCTCTCACTGCTCTCTGCTAGTTTGCGAGTGTGCGGCTGTGGAGGGAAGCGCCGGGGAGCTGCTGCGTCCCGCACCGTCTGCGGGGAATCATTCGGGAACTGGGCGGCAGGACGGAGGAACCCCGGACGTAAGGTGGGAGTAGAGAGAGGGGAGAAGTGAGAGGGGAGGGAAGGGAAGAGGAGAGAGGAGGAATAGGGAAGAGAGACGGGAGGGGAGAGGGATGAGTCGGAGGGGAACTGTCAGGTGGTGGTGTTAATTATCGCACCCTCTCAATGTCGGTTCGTGTCGGAGAATTCCCGTCCCTCTCCTGACTTTCCTGAATTCTCGTCTCTTTCCTTTCTTCCTCGATTCCCGTCCCTCTCCTGCCTTCTCCGCCTCCATCCCTGGAGAAAGGTTAGCGGCCAATGCTTCGCGACTCGCAGTGTGACCATCAGCACCTTCTCCCGCTGTGAATTCCGCAGGTTCGCCACAACTGCCTGGTCGGATTTGTGAGACGGAATCTCAGCAGTCCACTGTGGCAGCTGGCGTGGAATTATCCACGGGATATTGTACTCCCCGGCTCCAATCTCCCTTCCTGACTCCGAACATTGAACACAGACCGTTACAGCACACTACACGCCTTTCGGCCCAGAATGCTGTGTCGACATGTTAACCTGCTGTAAGATCAACCTAAAGCTTCCCTCCCACATGGATGGAAGATGTATGGTCCAGGTGCAGATCGATGGGACTAGGCAGCATATTAACTTAGCATGGGCTCGGTGGGCCGAAAGGCCTGTTTCTATGCTCTGGTGCTCTATGACCCTATGACTCGATAACTCTCCACTTTTCTATCATCCATGTGCCTACCTAACAGTTTCTTAAATGTCCCTAATGTATCTGCCCCTACCACCACCCCCAGCAGTGTGTTCCACGCACACGCCACTCTCTGTGTGAAATATCTACCCTCCTACTTTCCTTCAATCAGCTTAAAATTATGTCCTTGTTCCGCCCTGGGAAAAGATCTCTAGCTATCATCTTCTCTTGGGCTCACTGTGCACTATGTCCACCCGTCCCAGTACCATTTCCCCATATTTGCTCCATATCCAACTAAACACTTCCGAAGACCATTTGAAAAAGAGCAGAATTAGGCCATTCGGCCCCAGGAGTCTGTTTCACCAATCCGTCCCGGCCGATCCATCTCCCTCTCAACACCATTCTCCTGCATTTTCCCTGTAACTTCCGACACCCTGGCTAATCAAGAACCGATCAACCAAATATACCCATTGACTTGGTCTTCACAGCCGCCTGTGGCAATGAATTCCACAGATTCACCACCCCCTGGCTAAAGAAATTCCTCCTCATCTCTGTTCTAAATGGACATCCCTCTATTCTGAAGCTGTGCCCTCTGGTCGAGACTCCCCCGCTATGGGAAACATGCTCTCCACATCGACTCTGTCTCGACCTTTCTATATTCCACAGGTTTCAATTAGAAACCCCCCACCCGCCCCCATCATTCTTCTAAACACCAACGAGTACCAGAGCTATCAAATGCTCCTTATATATTAACCTTTTCATTCCCACAATCATCCTCGCGAACCTCCTCTGGACTCTCTCTCATGCCAGCACATATTTCCTTCGATAATGTGTCCAATACTCGGTAATGTCTGACCTCTCCCTTCACTAGCACCTAGTCCATCCTCACCCCACAACCTGCGGATCGCGGCCTTCTGGACTGTGGTGAGGGTCTGTGACAGCGGTTAGAATTGTGCCTGTGTTTTCAGGGTCCGACTCAGTGGAGTCTCCGGTCCGGCTGATGGAGGGTAGCGGCCAAAGCAACTCCGGAGACCGGCTGGCTGTGGCAGTCTACCCATCGGGCAGGCAGGACGCCCCCACGGTGGGGGAGAGCACCCAGCTGCTGGGCGTGCAGGTCGCCCTGATCACCGCCTACGCCGTCATCATCGTGCTGGGCCTGGTGGGCAACTCGCTGGTCATCCACACCATTGTGAGATACAAAACCATGCGCACAGTCACTAACTTCTTCATCGCTAACCTGGCGCTGGCTGACCTCCTGGTGGACACACTCTGCCTGCCCTTCACGCTTATCTACACGCTGCAGGGCGAGTGGAGACTGGGGCCGGCGCTCTGCCACCTCGTCCCGTACGCACAGGCCCTGAGTGTGCACGTCTCCACGCTAACCCTCACCGTGATCGCCCTGGACCGGCACCGCTGCGTCGTCCGTCACCTCGACAGCCGCATCTCCAGGAAGGGCAGCTTCGCCATCATCGCTGCCACCTGGCTGGTATCGGCCGTGTTGGCCGGGCCGCTGGCGGTCTTCCGAGAGTACAGGCTGGTCGAGCTGTGGCCCCTTCAGGTGCAGGTGGCGGTCTGCTCCGAGAAATGGCCCCGGGGAGGCAACCGGGACGCCTCTATCTACACCCTGGCCATGTTCGTGCTTCAATACGCACTGCCGCTTCTCCTGATCAGCTATGCCTACGCCAGGATCTGGATTAAGCTGAAGAAACACGTCAGCCCGTGCCTGGGCAGGGACGCCCAGGACCGGCGCAGGAAGACCACCAAGATGTTGGTGATGGTGGTGGTGGTGTTCGCCGTCTGCTGGTTGCCCTTCCACGTCTTCCAGCTCCTCAGCGACCTGGATGGGCGCTTCCTGCGCTTTCACGACTACAAGCTGGTCTACACCGTCTTCCACGTCCTCGCCATGGGCTCCACCTTCGCCAACCCCCTCCTCTATGGATGGATGAACACCAACTACCGCCATGGCTTCGTGCGCTTCTTCCGCTGCGACTGCCGTCGAGGGGCCGCCCTCGGCGCCGAGGCCTCGGTCCAGACGCGGCTGCACCCGTTCCGGGCGGAATTCCACGATGGCGGCCTGTGGAACATCGCTGACACCAATGTTTAGGGAGAGAAACCCGGTCTAGGCCTCCGCCTCGCAGTTTGACTTCGACCAGGACCATCTGAGGGGTAACACACATCAAAGTTGCTGGTGAACGCAGCAGGCCAGGCAGCATCTGTAGGAAGAGGTGCAGTCGACGTTTCAGGCCGAGACCTTCGTCGGTCTTGTCCTGAAACGTCGACTGCACCTCTTCCTAGAGATGCTGCCTGGCCTGCTGCATTCACCAGCAACTTTGATGTGTGTTGCTTGAATTTCCAGCATCTGCAGAATTCCTGTCATCTGAGGGGTACTCGCATTGAGGCAGCTCGTGTTCCATCCCTGTTCGGGATTGTCCATCAGCATTGCACCCAACACTCCCCTCCCACGGGGCATTCATACAGGCACACGGCGCAGAAACAGGCCCTTCGGTCCATCGGAGAGAACGGCATCCGTTACCAAGGACGCCACCACCACCCAGGACATGATCTCTTTTCGCTACTACCATAATGAATGAGATACAGGAGCCTCAGGACTCGCACCACCAGGTTCAGGAACAGTTATTGGCCCTCACTCATCAGGCTCCTGAACCAGAGAGGATAAATTCACTCACCGCAACACTAAACTGTTCCCACAACCAATGGACTCACTTTCAAGGACCTGACATCTCGTGTTCTCAATATTATTTATTTTCATTTGCACAATTTGTCTTCTTTTGTACATTGGTTGTTTCCCAGTCTTTGTTATATATAGTTTTCATAATTTCTGTTGTATTTATTTATTTTCCTGTAAGAAAATGACCTTTGATAATAAATCTATGTTGATGTGACCCTCAGGCTGCCCAGCTTATGTTCGTCTGGGGAAAACAGCCTCTGGCCCCGCCAACCTGAGAAATCACGTTTGTGCAGATGTTGTGTAATGTACTGCCCAGTGAGAAACCCACAACGCAAAAATTAGCATATGCAATTAAATGATTGAACTTTATGAATCTTAATCTGAATATAGGGTTAGTAATGAAAATTATAAAAAGGCCCAATTCAAGTCAAAAGTTCACGTTGGAGCTCACTCATTCGCCATTCTTCCACCATTGATCTCCTCTGAACGTCGCCGACCTTCGGACCCTCAGATCCCAGTCCACTCCGTCCAGTAGTCTACCAGCTCTCTCCACACGTGTCTTCCCTCTTCATCTCTCCTCGACCAAAGACCGCAAAAAAAACATCCTTCCAGATATACAAGACAAAGCAACAATCTCCAATTGGCTAACATGCATCCCGCAGTCCTGTTATCTCCAGCCATAACCCAAACATTGCTGCTACAGAGAAACCGTTACCTCAGCAGTGAACATTACAGAGAAACCATTACACTAGCAGTGAATCCTTACAGCGCTTTACATTGAATTTTACCCCCACTGTGATGTTGACGGCCACAACCTCAGAATAGAGAGATGTGCATCTAGAACAGAGACGAGGAGGAATTTCTTTAGCCAGAGGGAGGTGAATCTGTGGAATTCATTGCCACAGACACCTGTGGAGGCCAAGCCATTGGGTATAATTAAAGTGAAGGAAGATGGGTTCTTGATGAGTCAGGTGTCAAAGGTTACGAGAAGGCTGGAGAATGGGGTTGAGGTATAATAAATCAGCCATGATGGAATGGTGGAGCAGTCTTGATGGGCTGAATGGCCTAATTTGCTCCTACGTCTTATGGTCTTATCAACACCCCCCCCCGCGCGCGCGCGCGCGCACACACACACACACACACACAGACCACTTACACTAATCCCACTTCACTCTCCCCGCATGGAGGCGGAATGGTAGCACAGTGGTTAGCTTAAGGCTTTTCAGTGCCAGCTACGAGGGTTCAATCCCTGTCTAAGGGGTTTGTATGCTCTCCTGCGACAGGGCCCGTTACTATGTAAAAAGACAACCCCCAGATTCCACCCCTCCCGCTCACACTGGGCGACAACGTACAGCAGTTGACGGTGGTGTCTGAAAAGAGGATGCTGTCCAAGTTGCATGCCATCTTGGACAATGTCTCCCATCCACTACATAATGTACTGGTTGGGCACAGGAGTACATTCAGCCAGAGACTCATTCCACCGAGATGCAACACAGAGTGTCATAGGAAGTCATTCCTGCCTGTGGTCATCAAACTTTACAACTCCTCCCTTGGAGAGTCAGACACCCTGAGCCAATAGGCTGGTCCTGGACTTAGTTCCTGGCATAATTTACATATTATTATTTAATTATTTATGGTTTTATTACTATTTAATTATTTATGGTCCAACTGTAACGGAAACCAATTTCCCCCGGGATCAATAAAGTATGACTATAACTATAAATAACCCACTGAACCTGGCGCACTGACTGTGGGAGGTAACCGAAGCCCCCGGGAGAAACCTACACGACGACAGGGAGAGCGTGCCGACTCCACATAGACGGCGGCGGAGATGGGGATCGAACCCCCAGCCCACCGGAGCACTGTACCAAGTACCGGTGGAGCCGCAATTGAGGATGAGGTTGTGGCTGTTTCTCTGCGGTACTCGATTATCAGAATCTCCACACGTTTAAAAGCAGTAATTTTGTCGAGGGTGATAATTACGTCGAAAACACACAGTTCCCGATTTTCACTCATTAACATTCACAAATATGTAAATAAATATCCGTGTGCATCTGTCAACTGTCTTTTCTCTCAATAGCTACGTGAAGATAAAATTGTTACTGTATTTCGTCACTCTCTGCTTTCTCCAGATACCTGATGGAAGCAGCTAACGCCAGCAGATGTGTAAAAGCGCATTAAGCGCTAATTAAGTTGTCAGTTCTGTCTCCGTGCAATTTTATCAGTTACGGAATGGAACCTGCTCTCTGTGGCTCCTTGGGACCGCGTAGAAACGGTCTGCGATGCCTGGTTATATGAACTCCTACAGAGAGTGGTGGAGACGCCCCAGTCCAACTCGGGCAAATCCCTCTCCACCGTTGAGCTTTACCGTAGGAAAACAGCATCCATCATCAAAAACCCCCACCACCCAGGCCACGCTCTGTTCTCGCAGCTGCCATCAGGAAGGAGGTACAGGTGTCTCAGGACCCACACCACCAGGTTCAGGAACAGTTATAACCCCTCAACCATCAGGCTCCTGAACCGGAGGGGATAACTTCGCTCACCCCATCACTGAACTGTTCCCACAACCAATGAACTAACTTTCGAGGACTCTTCATCAATGTAATCAGTATTTATTTATTTATTTATTATTAGTTCCTTTTGTATTTGCAGTTTGTTGTCCGCCCTGTTGGGTGCGACCTTTCATTGATTCTATTACGGTTCTGCGAATCCCTGCAACACAAGGAATCTCAGGGTTGTATATGGGGACATACATGTAAATAAATTTATTTTCATCAATCACCGAGCCCTTCCCTCCCCACAGAATCCCACCTCACCCTCCCACAGACAGAGACACACTGGAGGAACTCAGCGGGAGAAGACAGCTGGTGTGGACGGCCATGGACAGTTGACATTTCGGGTCCCTTCCATATACACGCGTTCCCACCACTGGGAGACTAACCTATCCCTCTCCATGGAGTCCCTACCCCACACGCATTCCCTTCTTCCCATTGGTCCACAAACCTGTCCCTCTCCATGGACACCCTATATATTCCAACTATTTGACCAACCAACTATTCGTCTGGGATACAGAGAGAGATGATGAGAATTAATCTAAGGGAATCGGGGGTGCAGGAATTCACACTAAAAGAGTTGCTGGGCACGGGTGAGCGAGCACAGGTCAGGGTATTTTAGCTTTCTTAAGGGGTACAGGTTTTTTTTTATAGGATTTGACAGATAAGCAGGAATAGGGTACTAGGATGGCCAAAGATGGGAGGATAAAGTGTAGGTTAGGGTATGTGCGTATGTGTGTGTGTGTGTGCGTGTGTGTGTGTGTGTGTGCGTGTGTGTGTGCATGTGTGTGTGTGTGTGATTGGGTGAAGGGATTTAGAATGCAAATCTATTGCACACTCCAGAGCAGAAGGTGGCGGTAATGCACCATTAAGCTGGGTGCCAACCGCCGTAAAACAAGACGGAGAAGCATCCAACCATTCGTCCATCTCCACACACACACACACACACACACACACACACACAAACACACACACACACACACACACACACACACACACACACACACACACACACACACACACACCACACACACACACACACACACACACACACACACACACTCAAGTTCAAGTTTAATTGTCATTCACCCATAAACATATACACTTGGTAATTCTCATACAGGATTTCCCAAATGTCAATTTGCAGGTTGAGTAGGTGGTAAGGGGGCAACAATGTTAGCATTCATTTCATGAGAACTAGAATATAAAAACAAAGGTGTAATGTTAAGACTTTATAAGGCATTGGAGTTTAGATGAATGATGGGGGATCTCATTGGGAACGTTAACTGAGACCCTGAGAGGCCTGCATTGGGCATTTTCATGCCTTACAAGGTGCAGATTGGAAGTCTGTGTGGGGCACCACTCCTTGCACAGACACTAGACCAATGTGTGGTTAAGTGCCTTGCTCAAGGACACAAACACCTCATTGAAACCTATCAAATGTTGCAAGGCCTCAGTAGAGTGAATGTAGAGAGCATGTTTTCGATAGTGGGAGAGTCTAGGACCAGAGGGCACAGCCTCAGACTGAGGGGTGTCCATTTAGAACAGAGGTGAGGAGGAATTTCTTTAGCCAGAGGGTGGTGAATCTATGGAATTCATTGCCACAGACGGCTGTGTAGACAAGTCATTGGGTTAAAGCAGATGTTGACAGGTGCTTGATTAATCAGGCCATCAAAGGTTTCAGGGACAAAGCAGGAGAATGAGGTTGAGAGGGATAATAAATAAATGGTAATGGAATGGCAGAGTAGACTCGAGGGGCCAAATTGCCTAATTCTGCTCCTACATCCTTAAGATCATAAGATAGAGTAGGAGAATTAAGCTATTTGGCCCATCAAGTCTGCCCCACTATTTTATCGTGGAAGATCCATTTCCTTTTCAGGTCTAATCTCCTCCTTCTCCCCTGTAACCCTTCATGGTCTGCCTTATCAAGAATCTATCAACCTCTGCTATAAATATACCCAATGACTTGGCCTTCACAGCCACCTGTGGCAATGAATTTCTATAGATTCTACACTCCCTGGCTAATTCCTGCTCATCTCCATTCTAAATAAACAGAGGTAGTGCCCTCTGGTCCTAGACTCCCCTACCATAGGAAACATCCTCTGCACTCTATTAACACCTTTCAATATTCGATAGGTTTTAATGAGATCCCCTCTCACCCTTCTGAATTCTAGTGAGTACAGGCCCAGAGCCATCAATCAGTCCTGATGCAGAGAGTGGACATTCACGGATCCCTGGAGACATCAGCATCAGGAGACTGCACTGCCCTGCATTGGACTCTGCGCCATGCAGACCAGGGAGTGGATGTGCACAGATCCTTGGAGACAGCAGCATCACTGCATTACCTGCTTTTATCACCCACCGGACAGTTTGGGGGTGCAGAGGCCACTTCTGGGGACCACACTAGAGGAGGGGTTTGGGCCGTGCAGAGTGACTTACCAGGCTGTTGAGTAACATACACTACTGGGCCAGGTCAGGCAGCATCTATGGAGGGGAATAAACAGACAATGTTTCAGGCTGGGGCCCTTCACCAGTTCCTACTAACTCTTTCCACAGTGTCAGATTTCAGCAGCTCTTTGAGTTCTTCCTTTCCTCTTTCATTAATTTGCCTGATGAAGAGTCTTGGCTTGAGTTACAGTAAAGTTGGTAATGTCCTGAATAATGGATGCCCCCTTCTTGAGGCATGGGCTTTTGAAGATGTCCTTGATGGTGAGGAAGGTGGAGTTGGCTGCCTCTTGTGATTCTGTGCACTGGAGCCTCCACACCAGCCAGGAATCTCTCCACCGTACATCTGCAGCGTCTGGTGACATATCAAATCTCCTCCAACTCCCAGTGAAGTAGAGCCATTCATGATTACATCACTGTGTCGGGCCCAGGACAGATTCTCTGAGACGCCGACACCCAGGAACCTGAAGCTGCTCAGCCTTTCCATTGTCGATCCCTCCGTGAGGGCAGATGGGAATTCAGATACTCCGCGGCAGAGCTGGCAACTGGCGGGAACGGTTTTGATGCACGGGCTTGAAGGGGCTTCAATTGGCCAAGAAGGTGTTAATCCCCTCTACAAAGAATGAGCTAGTTTCATCGTTAACCATTCTTGTGTATGGAGCGTAACAAACCATTGGTTTCATCTCACCCAGGTCACAATAACATTCTGTGAAGTCGGGAGGGTGGAAGAAAAATATGTCACATCAATATGACAAGGAGGATGCAATCAGCCAGCAATTTAGTTGTTGAAACTATTAACTAGTATCAGCGATCCGTTGGCATGACCACAGAGCCATTAAGAGATCAGATAGGAGGTAGATTTGCTTTAATATGTTTCCTGAGCAGACTCCCTCAAACAGACGTGAACAGACACTGATACAGAAACACTTATCGCAGGCTGACTGAGGAGAGAATTATTTCAGGAAATCACCCATTAAATACTTCAAAGAAATGCGACGCCTTTCTCAGAGGCAATGCCCCTCTGCGTCAGAAAGCCTCCCCCGCTGTGCAGGCCGCTCCTCGGGCAGAGCCCCGGCGGGGTGAGGAAGGAAGCGGGGGATCATCGAGCAGATGATGGGGCGGCGGAGACGGTGAGCGTCAGAAAGCGGGGTGAACGGCAGGGAGGGTCTTTACCGCAGAGAACTGGGGAGCAACAAGTGCGGAGGGACGATGCTTTGACACTGTGAATGGTTCCCTCTCCACTGTATTGGAACTCAGGGATCCCTTGGCCAGAGTGAACGATATTCTCAGAAAATATTCTCAGGAATTCCCCCCCCCCCAACCACCATATTCTCACACCCCTCACCCTCAACCCACCCTCCCACCGTACACACATCACAACACGCTCACTTCAGACCTCACAAAGCAATCCCCCCACTATTCACACAGACCCTCCACATTCACACACCGTTCGACCTCAAGCCTCCCCACCTAGTCATCGCCTCTCAGAACACCCCACACCACCCAACTCCCATCTCTCACCCTACCCTCCACATTCTCACACACCTCAACCTCCAAACCCCCACCTACTCATCACCTCTCAGAACACCCCACACCACCCAATGCCCCATCTCAATAGACAATAGGTGCAGGAGTAGGCCATTCGGCCCTTTGAGCCAGAACCACCATTCACTGTGATCATGGCTGATCATCCACAATCAGAATCCAGTTCCTGTCTTATCCCCATAACCTTTGATTCCACTATCTTTAAGAGCTCTGTTCATCTCTTTCTTGAAAACATCCAGAGATTTGGCCTCCACAGCCTTCTGGGGCAGAGCATTCCACATATCCACCACTCTCTGGGTGAAAAAGTTTTTCCTCAGCTCTCTTCTAAATGGCCTACCCCTTATTCTTAAACTGTAGCCTCTGGTTCTGGACTCACCTATCAGCGTGAACATGCTTCCTGCCTCCAGCGTGTCCAATCCCTTAATAATCTTATATGTTTCAATCAAATCCCCTCTCATCCTTCTAAATTCCAGAGTATACAAGCTCAGTCGCTCCAATCTTTCAACATATGACAGTCCCGCCATCCCGGGAATTAACCTCGTGAACCTACGCTGCACTCCCTCAATAGCAAAAACGTCCTTAAATTTGAAGATCAAAACTGCACACCGTACTCCAGGTGTGGTCTCACCAGGGCCCTGTACAACTGCACCCCCATCCCAACCCTCCACATTCTCATACACCTCAACCTCAAATCCCCTCTACCTACACATCACCTCTCAGAACACCCTACTCCACCCAACTCCCCACCTCTCACCCTACCCCTCCACCAACCATCTGTCTCCTAAAAACTCCACCCACCACCCCTCACAGACACATCCTCACCCTCACATCCCCACCCACCACTCCTCACAGACCCTCAGTCCTCACCCTCACAACCTCATCCACCATCCCTCACAGACACATCCTCACCCTCACATCCCCACCCACCACCCCTCAAAGACCCTCAGTCCTCACCCACCACCCCTCACAGACATGTCATCACCCTCACATCCCCACCCACCACCCCTCACAGACCCTCAGTCCTCACCCGCACAACCTCGCCCACCACCCCTCACAGACACTCAGTCCTCACCCCCAGTACCTCATCCACCACCCTTCACAGATGCTCAGTCCTCACCCACAGTACCTCATCCAGCACCCCTCACAGACCCTCAGTCCTCACCCTCACATCCCCACCCACCACCTGTCACTCTCCTTGGGACATCAGAGGATGTATCCCCCTCCCTGCCACACTGCACCCTGTCGAGCTGCAGTGGGTGAACTGGCAGTTCCCTGCACCTCAGGGGCTGGTTAGAGATGGTGAGAGGTACTGGGCTCAGCCAAGGAATCACAGATCCCATGAACGGCACGAAGGAGAGGGGCTGGTGCCCCATGGGACACCATCGCCCACCGCTTCCCCTCCATCTCATACACCACCCCGGCCAGGAACCTTCTCCGTCCTGCCACCGTCACAGGGTCGGAACCCTGGACCTCACTCCCCAGCGGCACCTTCCTCACATGGACGGAAATGATCCGAGGTGTCAGCTCACCTCCACTATCTCACCAGCAGTGGGGACTGGCGCTGAATGAATCCAAATCAGAATCAGGTCTAACATCACTGACAAATATTAAATGCATTGCTTTGCGCCAGCAGCTCTTTACAATTCTGTAACTTGCCATAAAAACATATAAAAATAAATAAACAGTTTATAAAGAGAGCAAAATATTAGGTAGTGTTCATGGGCCATTCAGTAACTAATGGCAGAGAGGAAGAAGCTGTTCCTGAAACACTGAGTGTGTGTCTTCAGGCTCCAGTACCTCCTCCCTGATGGTAGCAATGAGAAGAGGGCATGTCCTGGGTGGTGAGGGTCCTTAATGATGGATGCTGCCTTCTTGAGCCATCACCTTTTGAAAGTATTCTCAATGCTGGGGAGGCTATTGCCCATGATGGAGCTGGCCAAGTTTACAACTCTTTGCAGCCTTTTCTGATCCTGTGCGGTGGCCCCTCCGTACCAGACAGTGATGCAACCAGTCAGAATGCTCCCCATGGTCCATCTGTAGAAATTTGGGAGAGTCTTTGGTGGCATAAAAAATTAAAGACACCAACAAATATGCACCTTAAGACCATAAGATATAGGAGCAGAAGTAGGCCATTCTGCTCTGCCATTCAATCACGGGCTGATCCAATTCTTCCAGTCATCCCCACTCCCCTGCCTTCACCCCATATCCCTTGATGTCCCAGCTAATCAAGAACCTATCTATCTCTGCCTTAAATACACCCAATGACTTGGCCACCACAGCTATTCATGGCAACAAATTCCACAGATTTACCACCTATTGACTAAAGTAATTTCTCCGCATCCCTGCTCTTTCTTTCTTTCTTTTTAAATCTTTTTATTAATTTTTCAAAATTACAAACTCAATAACAAAGTTGGTACACAGAGATTGGAAAAATGTTCATCAGCTTATATAAGATGAATTTTAAGTAACGTAGATATAAAAGACTTCCAAGCTCATAATGAGATTAAACATTAAAAAAGAAATCAAAAGGAAAAAAATATATAAACAAAAAAAACCCCAAAAGGGAAAAAAAGAAAAAAAAACCCAAGAGAAAAAAAAACAAGACAGGGCTAGACCAACAACTTATATCGGACATGTTCAATAATGTCGTTAACTCCGCTCCTCTCCTCATATAATTTAAGTTTAGAAAAAAGATTCGGAAAGGTCAGATTACATTGTATGAAAATGTTGCATAAAAGGTTTCCAAGTTTCTTCAAATTTAACCGAAGGGTCAAAAACATCACTTCTAATTTTTCCAAATTTAAACTTAATATGGTTTGAGAAAACCAATGGAATGTAGTTGGAGGATTAGTTTCCTTCCAGTTCAACAAAATAGATCTTCTCGCCATTAAAGTAACAAAAGCTATCATTCGACAGGCTGAAGAAGACAAAGATCTATGTTCTACCATTGGCAATCCAAAGATTGCCGTAATAGGATGGGGTTTTAAATCGAAGCCTAGAACTGTTGAAATAATATCAAAAATGTCTTTCCAATATTTTTCCAAAAGAGGACAGGACCAAAACATATGAGTTAAAGAAGCCACTTCAGAGTGACATCTATCACAAGTAGGGTTTATACGGGAATAAAAATGAACTGGTTTATCTTTGGACATATGAGCTCTGTGTACTACTTTAAATTGTATTAAAGTATGTTTAGCACATATAGAAGAAGTACTAACTAATTGAAAAATGTTATCCCATTCCTCTGTAGGTAGGGAAAGTTGAAGTTCCCTTTCCCATGCATTTTTAATTTTGTCAGATATATCTGGCTGTAATTTCATAATTATATCATAAATTATTGCTATTAATCCCTTCTGCAAAGGATTAAAGCCTAAAATTTTATCCCCTGCTCTAAGTAGATGTCCTTCAATCCTGAAGTTGTGCCCTCTTGTCCTAGACTCCTCTACCATGGGAAACAACTTTGCCATTTCTAATCTGTTCAGGCCTTTTAACATTTGGAATGTATCTATGAGATCCCCCCTCATTCTCCTGAACTCCAGGGAATACAGCCCAGGAACTGCCAGACATTCCTCATACAGTAACCCTTTCAGTCCTGGAATCATTCTCTGAACCCTCTCCAATATCGGTATATCCTTTCTAAAGTAAGGAGCCTAAAACTGCACACAATACTCCAGGTGTGGTCTCACAGGTGCCTTATAGAGCCTCAACATCACATCCCTGCTCTTATATTCTATACCTCTAGAAATGAATGCCGACATTGCATTTGCTTTCTTTTCCAAATTCCCAATTTGGGAAAACAGCACTCTCCAGAGAGAGAGGAGTGTGAGTTCCACACTGTGTGAACGAGGTGGGCTTTGAATTACAATGCCGCTGCCCAGGAGGTGTTAGCTGATCCCAGTGCACCAGCTCCTTTATCAGTTTGAGATTCACGCTGCAGTAAGAAATCCCCTGTCAATGGATGTTAGCAATGAAGAAGATTGTTATAAATGAGGCCAGCCCAGCCCACAAGCTGCATCCTCCTCCTGAAAGAAAGTAAATGTCAGCCTCTCTCCTCAAGTTCCCAAGCCCAGCCATCAAGCACCAGCAACTGAGAGCAGGATTTACGCCTTTTGCATAATCTTTTGTCTTCATGATTTGCTGCTCCACTGCAATGTCTCTTTGAGGTATGCTACCGTAAAGATATTTAAATCTTCTCTTCGACAGGAGTTCAGTGAGACACTTTCTCACTGCTCCCCCTCTATGATCTCTGCATCTATCACATGTCAGTTTGTCCTCCTTCCCCCACCACCACCCCCAACTTCTTCATTTTAAATCCTTTTTATTAATTATTATTGAAGATCAACAAAAAAAATACATTAAGGTAATCAAGTCAACATGTCAACATGTACAATGAGAAATTAAGTTATCAAATAACTGAATAACAAAGCTAAACAATATATTAATAATAAGAAAAAATAAAATGTTAAAACTATTTTTTGGAAAAAGTAAAGAAAGTAAAAAGAACCCCTACTAACTAAGGCAAAAAATACCCTACTAACAGAAAAAAATGAAAAAATAAAACCCATTGGGAGCACAACCCTGGAGCTATACATCATACAAGCTTCCATAAAAGAAAAGCATCAATCCGCCAACTCAAATCCATTTTGTCACATACCCCGTGACGGGAATAAAGAACCAGCAGAGATGGAAAACACTTTGGAGTCCAGTATTGCTATTAACTAATAATATTTATGTAACTACGCAATAATGTAATATAAATGTAGATAAATCAAACAGGTTAGCAATGATTATATGTAAGTAAGTATATCAGTAAGTGTGGAAATATATATGAAAACCAAGCCTCTTCAAGTCTAGGGGTAAAAAGATACAGTCTTACGATGATGAGTAAAGTTCAGTTCAGTTCAGTTCAGTTCGTGGTGTTGAGTTGAGTAGTGATGGAGAGAGGGAGAGATCTGAGTTTTCATGTGAGCTGACGCCATCGATCTTCTCGTTGTCCTCCGAAATCCTTTGAAAGTCACCGACTGCAACCACAACAAAGGGGACCATTTTTCTGTGGTGGAGCTATCAACCCAGGCAAAGGTTGGACACATGGACAACTCCCCACCGGTCACTGCCTTTTACTCACTGCAAGAGCCACTGATCGATCCACCTGATCGATCCTCCAAAAACACACTTTTTCTGCGGGCACAATAAAGCTCATTCAGTGTCCAAAACATGTGTCTGATGTCTGTATCATCTGACCTCCCATTTATCTCACCGTACTGAGTACCAACTGTCAGTCAAATAACTCCTCCTTTCCTTCTTTGTGTAAGAAATGTACAAGCAGGCAAATGTCCTTGAGAAGTATAAACACGCTGCCGAAAAATCATAACATTGATTGTCCATCAAATAACATCCTCAGTCACCATAGCAACTTACGAGCTGCTCGGTGCCATCTCCAACTCAGCAGAAATCCAAAAGTTACCCAGTTCTTTCTCATATCTTAAAGTGACAGTCCAACAGTTAGTCTTCATTTCTCTCTCTCTCTTTCTTTCTCTCTCTTTTCAAAACAATGTGTCGGTGTTAAATAACTCTCTCTCTCTCTTTTCAAAAGCACATTTCATAGGGGTAATTCAGGACCCCGTCACAATTTAAACAGGAATCAGAAGGGAACCATCTTAATTAATTCAAATCAAATGATAGTAGCGGGCAAAAAAAACCCCACATTTTCTCAAAGTCAAATCGAGGATCGAAAGTTCGACTTCTGATTTTCTCCAAACTAAGACATAACATCACCTGAGAGAACCATTGTATCACAGTGGGAGCAGAGGCATCTTTCCATTTCAATGAAACAGCCCTTCTGGCCAATAATGTGACAAATGCAATTACATGTTAGTCTGATATAGAAATACCATGAATATATTGAGGGATTACACCGAACAAAACTGTCGATTTATTAGGTTGTAAGTTAATTTTTAAAGCTTTAGAAATTGTAGAGAAAATATATTTCCAAAACTGTTTCAATACAGAACACGACCAAAACATATGTGTCAATGTAGTTGTCTCAGTTTTACATCTATCACACTGACTATCAACATTAGGACATATTTTAGACAGTCTCTCCTCTGTCAAATAGTAATGATGTACAATTTTAAACTGAATTAAAGAGTGACTGGCACAAATCGAAGAAGAGTTAACCAACTTCAAAATTCGCAACCAATCCTTTGTCATCAAGGTCATATTAAGCTCTCTTTCCATATCTTGCTTAATCTTATGTAAAGGATAATTGTACTGTTGTAATAGCAAATTATAAATTTTCCCTATAAAATCTTTCACTAAAGGATTCATTTTTAAAATAATGTCTAACAGGTCCGACTCCTGTATATATGGAAAATTACTTAAATATTCTTGTAAGAAATGTCTGACCTGAAGATATTGCAATAAATGTGAGTATGAGAGAGATTATTTAGTTACTAATTTCTCAAAAGACATCAATCGGCCTTCTTGGAACAGATCCATGAAGGAATAGACTCCTTTATTCCTCCAACTTCTTATTCTGGCTTCTGCCCCCTTCCTTTCCAGTCCCTATGCCGCAGCTAAAACACCAATTGTTTATTCTTCTCCATAGATGCTGCCTGACCTGCTGAGTTCCTCCAGCATTTTGTGTGTGTTGCTCTGTATTTCCATGACCAGAAGACATAGGACCAGAAGTAGGCCATTCAGCCCATCAAGTCTGCTCTACCCATTCTATTATGGCTGATTTATTATCCCTCACACCCCATTCTCCTGCCTTCTCCCCATAACCTTTGACACCCTGACTGAACCTAGCAGTCTCTGCTTTAAATATACCCAACCTATTCTCATAAGGCATGCTCCCCAATCCAGGCAACATCCTTGCAAATCTCCTCTGCACCCTTTCTATGGTTTCCACATCCTTCCCGTAGTGAGGTGACCAGAACTGAGCACAGTACTCCAAGTGGGGTTTGACCAGGGTCCTATATAGCTGCAACATTATTTCTCGGCTCCTAAATTCAATTCCACGATTGATGAAGGCCAATACACCGCCTTCTTAACCACACAGTCAACCTGTGCAGCTGCTTTGAGTGTCCTACGGACTCGGACCACACGATCCCTCTGATCCTCCACACTGCCAAGAGTCTCACCATTAATACTATATTCTGCCATCGTATTTGACCTACCAAAATGAACAATCTCACACTTACCTGGGTTGAACTCCATCTGCCACTTCTCAGTCCAGTTTTGCATCCTATCAATGTCCCGCTGTAACCTCTGACAGCCCTCCACACTATCCACAACACCTCCAACCTTTATGTCATCAGCAAGCTTACTAACCCATACCTCCACTTCCTCATCCAGGTCATTAATAAAAATCACGAAGAGTAAGGGTCCCAGAACAGATCCCTGAGGCACACCACTGGTGACTGACCTCCATGCAGAATATGACCCAACTACAACCACTCTTTGCCTTCTGTAGGCAAGCCAGTTCTGGATCCACAAAGCAATGTCCCCTTGGATCCCATGCCTCCTTACGTTCTCTATAAGCCTTGCATGGGGTACCTTATCAAATGCCTTGCTGAAATCCATATACACTACATCTGCTGCTCCTCCTTCATCAACATGTTTAGTCACATCTTCAAAAAATTAAATCAGGCTCGTAAGGCAAGACCTGCCCTTGACAAAGCCATGCTGACTATTCCTAATCATATTATACCTCTTCAGATGTTCATAAAATATAGAAACATAGAAAATAGGTGCAGGAGTAGGCCATTTGGCCCTTCGAGCCTGCACCGCCATTTATTATGATCATGGCTGATCATCCAACTCAGAACCCTGCACCAGCCTTCCCTCCATACCCCCTGATCCCCGTAGCCACAAGGGCCATATCTAACTCCCTCTCAGGATCTTCTCCGTCAACTTACCAACCACTGAAGTAAGACTCACTGGTCTATAATTTCCTGGGCTATCTCTACTCCTTTTCTTGAATAAAGGAACAACATCTGCAACCCTCCAATCCTCCGGAACCTCTCCCGTCCCCATTGATGATGCAAAGATCATCGCCAGAGGCTCAGCAATCTCCTCCTTTGTCTCCCACAGTAGCCTGGGGTACATCTCTTCCGGTCCCGGCAACTTATCCAACTTGATGCTTTCCAAAAGCTCCAGCACATTCTCTTTCTTAATATCTACATGCTCAAGCTTTTCAGTCTGCTGCAAGTCATCACTACAATCACCAAGATCCTTTTCCATAGTGAATACTGAAGCAAAGTATTCATTAAGTACCTCTGCTATTTCCTCCGGTTCCATACATACTTTCCCACTGTCACACTTGATAGGTCCTATTCTTTCACGTCTTATCCTCTTTCTCTTCACATACTTGTGGGATGCCTTGGGGTTTTCTTTAATCCTGCCCACCAAGGCCTTCTCATGGCCTCTTCTGGCTCTCCTAATTTCCTTCTTAAGCTCTTTCCTATTAGCCTTACAATCTTCTGGATCTCTAACATTACCTAGCTTTCTGAACCTTTTGTAAGCTTTTCTTTTCTTCTTGACTAGATTTATTAAAGCCTTTGTACACCACGGTTCCTGTACCGTACCATAACTTCTCTGTCTCATTGGAACGTACCTGTGCAGAACTCCACACAAATATCCCATGAACATTTGCAACATTTCTTCCGTACCTTTCCCTGAGAACATCTGTTTCCAATTTCCTGCCTGTCAGCCTTATAATTCCCCTTACTCCAATAAATGCTTTTCTAACTTGTCTGTTCCTATCTCCCTCCAATGCAATTGTAAAGGAGATAGAATTATGATCACTATCTCCAAAATGCTCTCCCACTGAGAGATCTGACACCTGACTAGGTTCATTTCCCAATACCAGATCAAATACAGCCTCTCCTCTTGTAGGCTTATCCACATATTGTGTCAAGAAACCTTCCTGAACACACCTAACAAACTCCACCCCATCTAAAACCCTTGCTCTAGGGAGATGCCAATTGATATCTGGGAAATTAAAATCTCCCATCACGACAACCCTGTTATTATTACACCTTTCCAGAATCTGTCTCCCTATCTGCTCCTTGATGTCCGTGTTACCATTGGGCAGCCTATAAAAAACACCCAGTAAAGTTATTGACCCCTTCCTGTTCCTAACCTCCACCCACAGAGACTCCATAGGCAATCCCTCCATGACGTCCACCTTTTCTGCAGTTGTGACACTATCTCTGATCAACAGTGCCACACCCCCACCTCTTTTGCCGCCCTCCCTGTCCTTTCTGAAACATCTAAAACCCGGCACTTGAAGTAACTATTCCTGTCCCTGAGCCATTGAAGTCTCTGTAATCGCCACCACATCATAGCTCCAAGTACTGATCCATGCTCTAAGCTCATCCGCTTTGCTCACAATGCTCCTTGTGTTGAAATAGACACATCTTAACCTTCGGTCTGAGCGCGTCCCTTCTCTATCACCTGCCTATCCTCCCTCTCGCACTGTCTACAAGCTTTCTCTATTTGTGAGCCAACCTCCTCTTCCCCAGTCTCTTCAGTTCAGTTCCCACCCCCCAACAAATCTAGCTTAAACTCTCCCCAGTTGCCTTAGCAAACTTCCCCGCCAGGATATTGGTCCCCCTGGGATTCAAGTGCAACCCGTCCTTTTTGTACAGGTCACACCTGCCCCAAAAGAGGTCCCAATGCTCCAGAAATCTGAATCACTGCCCCCTGCTCCAATCCCTCAGCCACGCATTTATCCTCCACCTCATTCTATTCCTATACTCACTGTCGCGTGGCACAGGCAGTAATCCCGAGATTACTAACTTTATGGTCCTGCTTCTCAATTTGCTTCCTAACTCCCTGTAGTCTTTTTTCAGGACCTCTTCCCTTTTCCTACCTATGTCATTGGTACCAATATGAACCACGGCCTCTGGCTGTTCTCCCTCCCACTGCAGGATGTCTTTGACGTGATCTGAAACATCCCGGACCCTGGTACCTGGGAGGAAAACTACCATCTGAGTTTCTTTCCTGCATCCACAGAATTGCCTGTCTGACACCCTAACGATAGAGTCCCCTATCACTACTGCTTTCCTTTTCCTTTCCCTACCCTTCTGAGCCACAAGGCCAGAGTCTGTGCCAGAGGCACGGCCACTGTCGCTTCCCCCAGGAAGGCTGCCCCCCCAATCAGTACTCAAACAGAAGTACTTATTGTCAAGGGGTACAGCCACAGGGGTACTCGCTAGTACCTGACTCTTCCCATTCCCTCTCCTGACTGTGACCCACTTGTCTGTATCCCATGGCCCCGGTGTGACCACCTGCCTATAACTCCTTTCTACCACCTCCTCGCTCTACCTGACCAGATGAAGATCATCAAGCTGCACCTCCAGTTCCCTAATGTAGTCCCTTATGAGCCGCAGCTCGACACACCTGGCGCAGATATGGCCATCCAGGAGGCTGGGAGACTCCAGGACCTCCCACATCTGACACCGAGCGCAGAAAACTGGCCTCACACACACATACTTCCTCCTTTCCGCAAATAACACCAGTAAACCTACCTCGCCTCATACCATTACCTTCTAAGCCCGTTGAGCCAAAGCCCTATCACTCTGCTGCCTCTCACTATGCTGCCTGCTGGATATGGCAGTCTTCTTTTTAAACCTTTCGTGCTCTACTGGCTGATGTCACGCGCTTCCGCAGTCTTGCCTCTCTTTTACCCCGAGTAGTAAAAACTGCCTTCGCTCAGGGAATCAGCCGTTCACTCGCAGCCTTCTTGCTCCGAATCCAGGGCTGGAATATGGAAGTAATCTAGCCAATAAAATTAATGAGGATACCAAAAGTTTCTTCAGATACATAAATCGTAAAAGAGAGGCGAAAGTGGCTATTGGACCTCTGGAAAGTAATGTTGGAGAGGAAGGAATGGAGGACAACAAAATAGTGGATGAACTGAATTAGTATTTTGCATCAGTCTTCACTGTGGAAGACGTTAGCAGTATGGTGAAAGTTCCAGGTCTTGGGGGGCATGAAGTGTGTGAAGTTACCATAACTAGAGAGTAGGCTCTTGGGAAACTGAAAGGTCTGAAGGTAGATAAGTCACCCGGACCAGGTGGTGTACACCTAGGGTTCTGAAAGAGATGGCTGAAGAGATCGTGGAGGCATCAGTTATCATCTTTCAAGAATAACTAGATCCTGGAATGGTTCCAGAAGACTGGAAAATTGCAAATGTCTCTCCATTCTTCAAGAAGGGAGAGAGGCAGAAGAAAGGAAACTTAAGGCCAGTTGTTGGACCTCAGTTGTTGGAAAGATGTTGGAGTCAATTATTAAGGATGAGGTCTCAGGGTACTTGGAGACACATGATAAAGTGAGCTGTAGTCAGCAGTTTCCTCAAGAGAAAAATTTCCCTGACAAATCCGCTAGAATTCCTTGAAGGAACAAGTAGGATAGACAAAGAAGAATCTGTTGATGTTGTGGTCTTAGATTTTCAAAAGGTCTTTGTCAAGGTGCCACACATGAGGCTGCTTAACATGCTACAAGCCAATGGTATTACAGGAAAGATTCTAGCATGGATAAAGCAGTGGCTGATTGGCGGGAGGCAAAGAGTGGTAATAAAAGGAGCCTTTTTTGACTGGTTGCTGGTGACTAGTGGCATTCTACAGGGTTGGGACTAATTCTTTTTACATGGATGATGGAATTGATGGCTTTGTGTGAAGTTTGCAAACCATATGAAGATAGGTGGAGGGGCAGTTAGCTTTGAGGAAGTAGAGAGGCTACAGAAAGACTTAGACAGATTTGAAGAATGGGCAAAGGAATGGCAGATAGAATAGTGTCAGGAAGTGTATGGTCATGTGCTTTGGTAGAAGAAATGAAAGGGTTGACTATTTTCTAAATAGACAGAAAATGCAAAACACTGAAACGCAAAGGTTCTTGGGAGTCCTTGTACAGGATTCCCTGCCTACAGGGTTCACTTGCAGGTTGTGTCTGTGGTGAAGATGGTAAATGTAATGTTAGCGTTAATTTCAAGAGAACTAGAATATAAAAGCAAGGCTGTAATGTTGAAACTTTATAAAACATTGGTGAGTCCTCAGTTGGAGTATTGTGAACTGGTTTGGGCCCCTTATCTTAAAAAGGATGTGCTGATACTGGAGAGGGTTCAAAGGAGTTTCATGAAAATGATTCCAGGATTGAATGGCTTGTCATATGAAGAGTGTTTGACGGGTTCGGGCTTGTATTCACTGGAATTCAGAAGAATGGGGAGTGACCTCATTGAAACTTATCAAATGGTGAAAGGCCTTCAGTGGATGTGGAGAGGATGTTTCCTGAGAGTCTAAGACCAAAGGACAGAGCCTCAGAATAGAGGGACATCCTTTTAGAAAGGAGATGAGGAGAAATTTCTTTTGCCAGAGAGTAGTGAATCTGTGGAACTCATTGCCACAGGCAGCTGTGGAAACCAAGTCTTTATGTATACTTAAGGTAGAGGTTGATAAATTCTTGATTGGTCTGGCACAAAGGGATATGGGGAGAAGACATGAGATTGGGGCTGAGAGGAAAATTAGATCAGCCATGATGAACTGACGGAGCAGACTCGATGGGCCAAATGGTCTAATGCTGCTCCTATATCTTATGATCTTATATCTTACCTTAAACTACATGTTCAGTTCCTCTACCATTTCTTTGTCCCCCCCAGCATCATTTTCCAGCGGTCTAATAACAACCCTCACCTTTCTTTTACACTTTATGTATCTGAAGAACCTTTTGGTATCCTCTTTAATATTATTGGCTAGCTTACTTTTGTATTCCATCTTTATCTTCTTAATGACTTTTTAGTTACTTTCTGTTGGTTTTTAAAAGCTTCCCAATCATCTAACCTCCCAATGTTTGCTCTATTGTATGACCTCTGTCTGGCTTTATGTTGGCTTTGCCTTCTCCTGTCAGCCATGGATGTGCCATCTTTCCTTCAGAATACTTCTTCCTCTTTGGGATGTATATATCCTGTGCCTTCCCAACTGCTTCCAGAAATTCCAGTCATTGCTGCACTGCCATCATCCCTGCCAGTGTTCTTTTCCAATCAATTCTGGTCAACTCCTCTTTCATGCCTCTGTAATTCCCTTTACTCTACTGTAATACTGATACATCTGACTTTACCTTCAAGTTTTTTTTTGATTTAGATTATGAGGACACGCAGTCCTCTTTTATTGTCATTTAGTAATGCATGCATTAAGAAATGATACAATATTCATCTGGTGTGATATCACAAAAACACAGGACAGACCAAGACTGAAAAACTAACAAAACAACATAATTATAACATATAGTTACAACAGTGCAACAATACCATAACTTGATGAAGAACAGGCCATGGCACAGTAAAAAAGTTCAAAGTCTCTCGAAAGTCCCACATCTCACGCAGACAGGAGAAGGAAGAAAACTATCCCTGCCATGCCTGACCGCAGTCCAACTCTGAGTCGTCCGAAAACTTCGAGCTCTGATCAGCCCTCCAACACCGAGTACCGAGCACCATCTCTATCCGAACGCTTCAACCTCAGCCTCGGTCGCCAGCAGCAGGCAAAGCCGGGGATTTTGGGGCCTTCCCTTCGGAGATTCTCAATCGCACGGTAACAACGGCAGTGAACCCAGGCATTTCAGAATTTTCTCCAGATATTCCTCTGCTTCTCACGTCCGTCTTCATCAAATCAGAATTGTCCACTGCCCCTATTTAACAGATACGATATCATTTCACTGGAGAGCTGCGCGCGCTGCGTCACACTGCCATCTTCTCCTCCCGGGACTCATATTATGATCACTTTCTCCTGAGGGTTCTTTTACCTTAACCTTGCTAATCATTCTGGTTCATTGCACAACACCCTATCCAGAACAGCTGATTCCCTAGTGGGCTCAACTACAAGCTGCTCTAAAAAGCCATCTCGTAGGCACTCTAGAAATTCCCTTTCCTGGAATCCAACACTGACTTGATTTTTCCAACTGAAATCCCTCATGACTATTGTAACATTGTCTTTTTGCCATGCATTTCCTATCTCCCGTTATAATTTGCAGACCACATCCTTACTACTGTTTGGAGTTCTGTATGCAACTCCCACCAGGTTTACCCTTGTAGTTCCTCAGCTCTCTCCACAATGATTCAACACCTTCCAACCCTATGTCACCTCTTTCTCATGATTTTATTTAATTTTTTACCAACAGAGCAATGCCACCCCCTCTGCCTTCCTGCCTGTCCTTTTGATACAATGTGTATCCTTAGACATTAAGCTCCCAGCTATAATCTTCTTTCAACCATGATGTGGTGATACCTACCACATCATATCTGCCAATCTGCAACTGTGCTGCAAATTCATCTACCTTATTCCGTATACTGCGTGCATTCAAATACAACTCCTTCAATCCTGTATTCACCCTTTTCGATTTTGTCCTTGTTCACGGAAACTCATCCTCTCCTCAGCAGCCTCTCCTCACTACACATTCCCTCTAATTGTAAAGCAGCTACTTCATCCTCACCACTATTATTCAGATTTCTTATGACACTTCTTGCATTGAAATATAGATGGTTCAGGACACTAGTCACATCGTGCTCAACCTTTTTGATTCCTAGCTTTGTCTGAGGCCTTACCAACATCTGCCTCACCAACCTCTCCACTAACTTTTCTGGTAGTCTGGTTCCCATTCACTGCAACTCTAGTTTAAACTCTACTGTGCAGCATTAACAAACTTTCCCGCCAGGATATTAGTCCCCCTCCTGTTCAGGTGCAAGCCTATTCCTTCTGTACAGGTCCCACCTCCCCTGGAAGAGATCCCAATGATCCAAAAATCTTTTGCCCTCAGTCCTACACCAAGTCCTTAGCCAAGTGTTAACCTGTATAAGCTTCCTAGTTCTGGCCTCACTAGCAAGTGGCAATCCTGAGATCACAACCCTGGAGGTCTCGCCTTTTAACTTAGCACCTAACTCCCTGAAATCCCTATGCAGAACCTCGTCACTCATCCTACCCTTATCATTGGTACCTACATGGACCATGACTTCTGGCTGTTCACCCTCCCATTTAAGAATGCTGAGGACCCGATCTGAGATATCCCGGATCTTAGCAAATTGAAGGCAACATACAATCTGAAAATCTGGTTCTCAGCCACAGAATCTCCTGTCTGTTCCCCTAACTAATGAATGCCCTATCTCCACAATGTGCCTCTTCCCCCTTCCCTTCTGAGTCACAGAGTCAGTGTCAGTGTGGGAGACCTGATCACTGTGACTTTCTTCTGTAAGGTCACCTCCCCCGACAGTACTCAAAGTGATATTCCTGTTGTTGAGGGGGATGGCCACAGGGGTACTCTGCACTGTCTCCTTAACCCCTTTCCCCTTCCCGACTGTCATCCAGTTTCCTTTGTCCTGCACCTTGGGTGTAACTACCTCTCTGTATGTCCTATCACCCCTTCAGCCTCCCGAATGATCCGGTGTTCATCCAGTTCCAGCTCCAACTCCCTCACGTGATTTGTTAGAAGCTGCAGCTGAATGCACTTCTCACAGCTGTAGTTGTCAGGGACACTGGAGGTCTCTCTGTCTTCCCACACCCAGCAAGAGGAGCATTTCACTATCCTGCCTGTCCGAGCTGAGCAGGTATAAAGAAGAGAATGTAAAAACCTTGAGCTTTTCTTTCCTTTGTTTTCTCTGAGTGAAACCTCTCTTCATTAAAGTCTCAAAGAGCTAAAGCTTTATTATCACCACTCTATGTCCACTCAGACAACAGCTGCTGTGAATGCCTTCCTTTAATTTGCTCTTATTAATTAATCCCAAATGCCGACTGGTCACCAGTCAAAGCTCTATTACGCTGCCACAACCTGCTCCTGCCTTTCATCGTCAGACAGTGGACCTGATGGAAATCCCCTCCTCTCCAAGCTTCCGATGTCTGGATTGGCCGCCAGTCACAGCTCTATTTCTTCCTTTTCAGAAAATAGAGAGGCTACAGAAGGACTTAAGACAGATTAGGAGAATGGGTAAAGAAGTGACAGATGGAATACCATGTTGGGAAGTATATAGTCGAGCACTTTGATAGAAGAAAGGAAAGGGTTGACTATTTTCTGAATGGAGAGAAAATTCAAAAAACTGAGGTGCAAAGGGACTTGGGAGCCCTCGTGGAGGATTCCTAAAGGTTAATTTGCAGGTTGAGTCTGAGGTGAGGGAGGTAAATGCAATGTTAGCAATCATTTCGAGAGGACTAGAATATTAAAGCAAGGATGTAATGTTGAATCTATATAAAGCACTGGTGAGGCCTCATTTGGAATATTGTGAACAGGTTTGGGCCTCTTATCTTAAAAAGGACATGCCGAAACTGGAGAGGGTTCAAAGGAGGTTCACCAAAATGTTTCCAGGATTGAATGGTTTATCGTATGAAGAGCGTTTGATGGCTCTGGACTTGTATTCACTAGAATTCAGAAGAATGAGGGTGACCTCATTGAATGTTGAAAGGCCTTGATAGAGGGAATGTGGAAAGGATGCTTCCTATGGTGAGAGAGTCTAAGACAAGAGGACACAGACTCAGAATAGAAGGGTGCCTTTTAGAACGGAGATGAGGAGGGATTTCTTTAGCCAGAGAGTGGTGAATCTATGGAATTCTTTGCCACAGGCAGCTATGGTGACCAAGTCTTTATGTATATTTAAGGTGTAGTTGATAGATTCTCGAATGGTCAGGGCATGAAGGGATATGAGGAGAAGGTAGAAGTTTGGGGCTGAGTGGAAAATTGGATCAGCCATGATGAAATGGTAGTGCAGATGCGATGGGCCAAATGGCCTGATTCTGCTCCGATATCTTATGGTTTTATGGTCTTCTCTCTTCTTCAATTCCCCACTCTGGCTCTCCTCTTTTCTCTTCTCCTCACCTGCCTTTCCCTGATGCCCCTCCACCTTTCCTTTCTCCCGTGGTCCACTCTCCTCTCCTATCAGAGTCCTTCCTTCCCTGCCCTTTATTTTTTCCACCTATTCCCCCCCTCCGATTCTTATTTCACCCCCTACCTCACTCACCTGACTTTACTTATCACCTTCTAGCTAGTACTCTTTCCCCTCCCCCACCTTCCTGTACTGGCATCTTCCCCCTTCCATTCCCAGTCCTGAAGAAGGGTTTTGTCTGAAACGTCGACTGTTTGTTCCTCTCCATTGATGCTACCTGACCAGCTGAGTCCCTGCATTTTGTGTGTGATTTTCAGCATCTGCAGAATCTTTTCTGTTGACAGATGCTGCCTTGTTTAGAGAGTTTTTCAAGGACGCGGTAGGAAAGTTGATGAGGGCAAGGCAATGGTGTCGTGGTTCTGTTTGGTTGTTCCCCTTTAATGCTCCCTGCTCCCTGATTATGCCCTAATTACAGACATTAGATTTCCAATTGCTGCTAGCTTACTCAATTATGGTACACATGGTTTGCATCAAAGGCTGTGAAATAAGTACGATGGCGTCACTATACAGCTTCGCCAGTTTATTGGTTGACTCTTGTGAGAGTAAACCTTGTTTCCTGTTCCTGAGAACTGCTAGTTCTAGCTTCACATTGTCTCCTGGATATTGACTCCCCGTTCACAGAGGAGCTACGCCTAACGACTCTGCCTCAGATTCTGTGTCCTGCACTTGGGTTCGTCTCCAGTCACGTCCTTGCAACAAGTGGATGTGATCTACAAGGACTTCAGCAAGGCTTTTGTGAGTTTGGTCAGGAAGGTTCAGTCGCTAGGCAGTCATAATGCGGTAGTAAATCGGATTAGACATTGGCTTTGTGGAAGAAGTCAGAGAGTGGTTGTACATGGTTGCCTCTCTGACTAGAGCCCTGTGACTAGTGGAGTGCTGGAGGGATCGGTGCTGGGTCTGCAGTTGTCATCTATATCAAGAATTTGGATGATCGTGTGATTAACAAACTTGCAGATGAAACCCTGGAGTGAAGGAGAATGAGAGGAGATTTGATAGAGGTATTCAAAATTATGAGGGGTATAGATAGGACAAATGCAAGCAGGCTTTTTCCACTGAAGTTGAGTGAGACTAAAACTAGACATCATGGGTTAGGGGTGTAAGGTGAAATGTTTAAGGGAACATGAGGAGGGTTGAGAGAGTGTGGAATGAGCTTCCAGTGGAAATGGTGGATGCAGGTTTGTTTGCAACGTTTGGGTTTGGTAGGTACAGAGGAGATGTCAGGAGTAAGTTTTTTACGCAGAGAGTGGTGAGTGCGTGGAATGGGCTGCCGGCAGCAGTGGTGGAGACAGAAATAGTAGGGTCTTTTAAGAGAGTCTTGGACAGGTATATGGAGCTCAGAAAAATAGAGGGCCCAAGTAAGGACATGTTCGGCACAGCTTTGTGGGCTGAAGGGCCTGTATTGTGCTGTAGGTTTTCTATGTTTCTATTTTTCTAACATTGCATTTGCCTTCTTTACCACAGACTCAACCTGTAAATTAACCTTCTAGGTGTCTTGCATGAGGACTCCCAAGTCCCTTTGTACCTCTGATGTTTGAACCTTCTCCCCATTTAGATAATAGTCCACACTGTTGTTCCTTTTACCAAAATGCATTATCATACATTTCCCAACACTGTATTCAATTGCCACTTTTTTGCCATTCTCCCAATTTATCTAAGTCTTGCTGCAATCGCATTGTTTCCTCAGCACTACCTACCCCTCCACCTATCTTTGTGTCATCCGCAAACTTTGCCACAAAACCACCAATTCCATTATCTAAATCATTGACAAACAATGTGAAAAGCAGCAGTCCCAATACTGACCCCTGAGGAACACCACTAGTCACTGGCAGCCAATCAGAAAAGACCCTTTTATTCCCACTCACTGCCTCCTGCCTGTCAGCCATTCCACTATCCATGCCAGTATTTTTCCTGTAATGTAGGATTTTATCTTGTTAAGCAGCCTCATGTGTGGTATCTTATTGAATGCTTTCTGAAAATCCAAGTAAATGACATTCACTGTCTCTCCTCTGTCCACCCTGCTTGTTACTTCCTCAAAGAACCCTAACAGACTTGTCAGGCAAGATTTCCCTTTATAGAAACCATCCTGACTTTGACTTATTTTATCCTTAATCTCCAAAATCTCATCCTTAATAATGGACTCCATCACTTTCCCAACCACTGAGGTTGTTAATTGGCCTATAATTTCCTTTCTTTTGCCTTCCTCCCTTCTGTGCTGTGCAGTGGCATTCGCAATCTTCCAGTCCTCCGGGACCATACCAGAATCAAGTGATTCTTGAAAGATCATGACCAATGCAACCGTTGTCTCTTCAACAATCTCTCTCAGGACTCTGGGATGTAGTTCATCTGGTCCAGGAGACTTATCCACTTTAAGACCTTTCAGTTTGCCCAGCACTTTTTCCTTGGTAACAGAAATGGCACTCACTCCTGCTCCCTGACACTCACAGACCTCTAGCATACAGCTAATATCTTCCAAAGACTGAAGCAAAGTGCTTATTAAGTTCATCTGTCATTTATTTGTCCCCCATTACTACCTCACCAGCATCATTTTCCAATAGTCCAATATCAACTCTCATCTCATTTTTACTCTTTATATAACTGGAAAATCCTTTGGTATCCTGCCTTATATTATTGGCTAGTTTGCCCTCATATTTCACCTTCTCTCTTTTTTTAGTTGCCTTTTGTTGGATTTAAAACTTCCCACTCACTTTTGCTACCTTATCTGTGCTTTCCTTGGCTTTTATGCAATCCTTAACTTCTTTTGTCAGCCATGGTTGCCTACCCCTGCCATTTGAGAACTTCTGCAGGATATATCTATCTGTGCCTTCTGAACTGTCCCATAAACTTCAGCCATCTCTACTCTGCCGTCACCCCCACCATCCCCACCTTCTCCAATCCACCTGGGTAAGCTCCTCTCTCATGCCTCTGTAATTCCCTTTATTCCACTGTGACACCTTTACATGTGAGTTGAGTTATGGCTTTTCTCTTTGAAGTAAATGAGGGTGAGAGTTGGCTTGGTAGAGCTGTACAAGATGATAAGAGGCATTAGTCGAGTAGACAGTCAGAGACTTTTTCCCAAGGTGAAAGTGGCTAATACACAGGGACATAATTTTAAGAAATTGGAGGAAAGTATAGGGGGATGGCAGAGATAGTTTTTTTTCTACAGAGAGTGGTGGATGTGTGGAATGCTCCACCTGGGTGGTGGTTGGGGTAGGTACATAAGAGACACTTAGATATGCACATAGATGATAGCAAAATGGAGGGCTACGTAGGAGGGAAGGGCTAGATTTCTGAATGGACAATGTACACTACCTCACTATTCCTTTTTCTTTTTGCAGTACTTATTTATTTCTTTTTCTTTTTTTTGCAGTACTTATATATTTTTTCTTTGCAGTACTTATTTAATTCTCCGTGGATTGTCACCTTATCGTGGTGGAGAAGCTTGTGTGGTCCTGTGATCCCGAGAGCAATGCCGTCTGGAGCTCTGCTCCTGGGAGGGTCACCCGTGGCGGTAAGGTCGAGGGTGAGGTCCCTGACAAAGAACAATCCAACCAAGATCCCAACGGTGGAACAGGCGGACGAAGTTACTTTGAACTCAACGGCTGTGAAGACGGATGAAGGCTGCAACAAATCCATCAGCTCCATTTGTCATGGTTTCCATGCTATTGGAATCAGTTGGTTGCTTTGTGAAGTATCATGTGTTTCTTGGAGTGAAACATCAAGTACACGTTAAACAAGTACACGCACAGGTGTCTTCGCTCTGTGGGCCACTTCTTCAAGTCTTTCGGTGATCGGGGGAGGGCAACGGGAGCAGGCAATGTGATGGCTGGAAGCTCCTAGTCAAGAACCGGCACGAAAGCGGTGAATACTTGATTCAGTCGCTCAACCTTTGGACAGAAGCAGGGAAGTTGTTCGGCAGCAATATTCACACCTGAGCAGCCCCATTTAGGATCCACTTTGCTCACCCTGAACAGGGAAGGGACTAGAAAAGGTGGCCTAAAAATAGTCTGCTTCACCCCATCCTGTCTGGAAAGCCGCGTCCAGAGGGATCACCATCATGTGGTCGAAAAACATCGAGAAGTGAAACTATGAAACTTGGAAGCTGGAGTATACAAACTCTGATGGATAACCCAAACTCAGACCCACCAGAGAGGAGAACTGCCTTTGTTGCCCAGGAACGCCAAAAATTCAACTTTGACATTGTTGCTCCGAGTGAGACCCACAGAGCTGGAGAAGGGCAGCTAAAGGAAGAGCAAGGTCAATACACCTTTTCCTGGAAAGGACTTGATCCTGAACCATGGAGTAGGTTTTGCCATCTGAAACAGCCTACTTCAGAAGCTGACAGACCAACCATTGGAAATCAACGAACGCCTCATGACTCTGCGAATCCAGTTTGTCAAGAACCAACACGCCACCATTATCAGTGCCTATGCTCCAACTCTGGGCGATGAAGATGAAGTAAAGGTGAACTTCTACGCCCAACTTGACGACGTCCTTTCCTCTGTTCCCAACAACAGCAAGATCATTCTCTTGGGAGACTTCAATGCCAGAGTCAGGAAAGATCATAGGCTTTGGACTGGAATAATAAGCAAGGAAGGAGTTGGCAAGGTCAATGCCAATGGAACACTCTTCCTCACCAAATATGCTCAACACAACCTGGTGATTACAAACACCCTATTTCACCAGAAAAACAGGCACAAAGTCTCCTGGCAGCATCCAAGCTCCAAACACTGTCACCTCATCGACTACATCATCGTACGATCTTGGGACCAACAAGATGTACTGATAACAAGAGCTGTTACTGGTGCCAGTGAGTGCTGGACAGACCATCGACTTATCTCGTCCACCATGAGAATAAAGATTCGGCCCAAAAGGAAACACCAAAATCAGAACACTGTTAAGAAATTCAATGTTGACATCCTTCAAGACGTCAACCATGTACAGAAGTTCCAACAAAATCTTCAAGAACAACTGCCTCAACAAATCTCACCATCTGTAGAAGAACACTGGAATCAATTGAAGAACGCTATCATCACCTCCTGCAAAGAAACAATTGGGTTCAAGATGAAAAAACACCAGGATTGGTTCGATGATAATGACAAACTACTCCAACAACTCATCGACAAATAGAGAAAAACTTTCATCACCCTACAAAATGACCAACAATCAGCTAGCAAAAGGAAACATTATCAGGAATGCAAGGCTGCAGTCCAGAAGAGCACCCGAAACCTGAAAAACCAATAGTGGAGGAAGAAAGCTCAGGAAATCCAACAACTAGCAGATGCCAATGACACTCAAGGCTTTTTCAGCACAACTAAAGCTACTTTTGGCCCATCCACTCAGGGTCAAGCCCCTGTCAAAAGCAAAGATGGTTCAACCATCCTGAAGAGCAATGCTGACATCAATTCTAGATGGGGGGGAGCACTTTGAAGATCTTCTAAATCAAACCATCTCATTTGACAGGAATGTGATTAATAGCATTCCAAAACAGCCCGTTGACGACTCCCTAAGCAAAATACCAACACTTGAAGAGGTCAAGGAAGCCATCAAAACCTTGAAAAACAACAAGGCCACTGGACTCAACAAAATACCTGCCGAGGTCTACAAAATTGGAGGTAACCCACTTCATTATCAACTGCATCAACTTCTATCAAGATCTGGATAAATGAAGACGTACCAGCAGACTTTAGAGACTCAGCAATCGTTACCATCTACAAAAGGAAAGGCGATTGATCCGAATGTGGAAACTATCGTGGAATTTCCCTGTTAGCAACAGCAGGAAAGATCCTCACCCGCATCATGAACAACCGGCCCAAGCCTTTAGCCGAGAAGATCCTTCCAGAGACACAAGCCGGTTTTAGACCATCACGTGGAGCAATCGACATGATCTTCACAATGCAACAACTACAAGAAAAATATCATGAACAACTTCAACCTTTGTACATGGCATTCATCAACCTCACCAAAGCCTTTGATTCAGTATCAAGGAAACTCCTATGGGATGTCCTATCCACCTATGAATGCCCTGAAAAGTACATTTGAATCCTGAGACTCCTCCACGATGGCATGTTTGCCACAGTCATGGTGAGCAACAGTAACTGTGAGCCTTTTCAAGTTACTTGCCCATCTCAAGTCCAAAAATAAGACATCCATGAGTTCCCCCATCGAGTTCCAATATGCAGATGACAACAGTGTTGCAGCTCTTTCAGAAAACCCCCTACCACAGATTCTGACTGCCTTCAACCGTGCATACACGAAACTTGGACTTACCATCAATTCCAAGAAGACTCAGATCATCTACCAACCGTCACCAACTGAGACAAATCGGATAGAACCATCAATTCAACTTGGCGAAACTACCCTGGAAAACGTGGACCAATTTCTGTATCTTGGAAGTCACCTCTCCTCCAATGTCGACCTTAATGACGAGATCCAACATCGTCTTAAATGTGCTGGTACACCTTTTGGACGTCTCCGAACAAGAGTCTTTCATGATCGTGACATCCAAACAGACACCAAAATGTTAGTGTACAAAGCAGTGTTGATCCCAATGCTCCTGTATGCATCAGAAACCTGGACAACATACCGACATCTGAAGGCACTTGAAAAGTTCCATTGTAAAAGAGGTGGATGACGGAAGAGATTCAAAGACGTCTTAAAAGCCAACATGAAGAAATGTGACATCGACATCAACAATTGGGAAACCAATGCCAAGGACAGGAAACTCTGGCAAGCCATCATCTGAGAAGGAACAGCAACTTTCAAAGCCAATAGATGTGCAGAATTAGAAGGAAAGAGAGGCAGCAACAATCAAAGCCGATCTGCCATCTGGAACTACCTGTCCTGAATGCGGAAGAACTTTCAAAGCCAAGATTGGACTCATAAGCCACTTCAGAGCCCATAAGCAGATCAACAGAACAAAGACCATCATCCTCGACCTTGAGGGATAGCCACAATAATAACTTATTTAATTTCATATACTGGGAGGGGAGGAGAAGATGGTGGCGCGACGCAGTGCGTGCGGCCGCTCCAAGTGATATCGTATTTGTTAAATAGGGGCCGTGCCCAATCCTGATTTGATGGAGACAGACGTGAAGAAGTACGGAGGAACATCTGGAGAAATTTCTGAAATGCCTGCTTCGCTGCTGCTGCTACAGTGCGATCGAGAATCTCCGGGGGGAAGGCCCCAAATCCTCGGCTTTGCCTATTGCCGGGACCGGGGTCGAATGCTCGGCAGAGATGGTGCTCAGTGTCGGAGGGCTGGTCAGAGGATCGAAGTTTTCGGACGGACTCAAAATCGGACTGTGGTCGGGTGCTTCCAGGGTGCTGCATCAGCAAGTTTGCGGCACTGGAGGTTCATGGCAGGGAGAGCTTCTCCCTTCAACCATCTGCGTGAGATGATGGGACTTTCGAGAGACTTTGAGACTTTTTTTACCATGCCCATGGTCTGTTCTTCATCAAATTACAGTATTGCTTTGCACTGTTGTAACTATATGTTATAATTATGTGGTTTCTGTCAGTTTTTTTAGTCTTGGTTTATCTTGTGTTTCTGTGATATCATTCTGGAGGAACAAATTGTATAATTTCTTAATGCATGCATTACTAAACGACAATAAAAGAGGATTGCGTGTCCTCATAATCTAATCTCATTTAATCTAATCTAATACATATTTCTCATTGTAATTTATAGATTTTTATTATTATGTATTGCAATGTACTGCTACCACGTAACAACAAACGTCACCACGTGTCAATGATACTAAACCTGATTTTGATACTGAGATTAATCTTGGAGTAGGTTTAAAGAGGGCCAAGGGGCCTGTAATGTCCTAGGTTTCCATGTGAAATAGAAGACCGACAGATGATCAGTGAAGACATTCCTCAATCTGAGGGTCCTACCCCACAACATACCAGGGGAGAGACCCCAACCCTCCACATTCATCCTGTGGGGTCAACATCGAGGTGCAGCCAGTAAAGCCTGTATCTCACAGCTCCAGTGTTCTCCCCTGTGACTATGCACCATTCCCCTGGGTCTTGCATGGGTTGGTGGGTTAACCGGCCACTGTCAATTATCCCGTGTGTGGGTGAGGGCTGGAATTGGAGAGGAGTTGGCAAGAAAACCGGTTGTAATGTTCAGCACAGACTTGGTGGGATGAAGTGCCTGTCACCCTGACTGTACAGTCAGACTTCAGAGAGATCTCTCACTCTTCTAAACTTTGGTGAATGAAGATTTTTGAGCCAGACTGGAGAATCTCTCTGGATGCCTCCAGATCGCTGGCAGGTGATCCTTGTGTTAACCCCGCACTGACCAACACAATACAAAATTGGGGAATGATTATGATGGAGCAAGAAACTTAACTCCCAAACTAGGCCCCAAACTAAGGCCACTCTCTCCCCAGAACCTTGTCTCAGTCGCACATGAATCCCACTATCCCAATCTCTCCTCACAATCCCCACAAATCCCACTGTCCCAATTTCTCCCCGCAGCCCTGTGTCAGTCCCCACACTAATCCCACTGTCCCAATCTCTCCCCCCACAGCCCTGTGTCAGTCCCCACACTAATCCCACTATCCCAATCTCTCTCCCCACAGCCCTGTGTCAGTCCCCACACTAATCCCACTGCCCCATTCTCTCCCCACAGCCCTGTGTGTAATGGTCCAGTCCGTGGGGTCCGTATTCCGGTTCATGGTCTGGTCCATCGACCCTTTGCTCCAGGTTTTTCTGTCTACCCTGTTTCTGATCTTGTTTAGCACTAATTAAGGCAGCTGATGCTCGTTGGGGCTGGCTGCATAAATACCTCCAGAGACCAGGGTGTGGGTGCTGGATTGTTCTTGTCCTTACTCCTTGTATCTCTTGCTCTGCCTTCTATTTCCTCACCTGAAGCCCTGCCTTGTCTTGCCGGTAACTCTCGCCTCGCCTGAAGTTCTCATCTTGCCTTGCTTTGCCAGAAGCCTTGTCTTGTCTTGCCGGTAACTCTCGCCTCACCTGAAGTTCTTGTCTTGCCTTGCATTGCCTGAAGCCTTGCCTTTTCTTGCTGGTAACTCTCGCCTCGTCTTGCCTGCAGTCTTGTCCTGGAGCCACCCTGTACCTAGCTCCCTTCCTGTCCCTTGCCTCCGCCCAGGTAAGCCATGCCGTCTTGCCATTACCTGCGGTTGGTTCTGTCCCTTCCTGTCCCTTGCTTTTGTTGGGTGGTGATCTGCACCCTGCCCAGGAGTACCGCACCCTGCCCAGGAGGAGTCTCTAGCCTCTGGCCTCCAGTCAAGTCTCCAGCCTCCTGCCAAGCCTCCCCTCTAGCCTCTAGCCTCCTGCCAAGCCAAGTCTCTAGCCTCTAGCCTCTAGCCTCTAGCCTCAAGCCTGAAGACTCCAGCCTCCTGCCAAGCCTCTCCTCAAGTCTCTAGCCTCAAGCCTGAAGACTCCAGCCTTGTTCTGCCTGTCTGCCAAGCCTCATCCTTGCCTAGTTCTGGGGTCCGAGCCAGAGGCAAGACCCAGGTACTGGGTCCTTGTCCAGTCTCTGGCTTGGAGTCCAAGCCCGGGCTCCTAGCTCTCTTGTCTAGTCCTGTTCCTGGTTCCCGGTTTTCCTGTCCATGTCCTTGCCCTCGCCCTGTATCCTAGTCCTGTCCCTAGTACTTCAGTGTCTGTGTCTTGCACTTGGGTCCGTTTATGCCACCTCCCTATGACACTGTGTCGGTCCCCACACTAATCCCACTATCCCAATCTCTCTCCACAGCCCTGTGTCAGCCCCCACACTAATCCCACTGCCCCACTCTCTCCCTACAGCCCCGTATGCAAGAGGATTGGGAAAATCAGGCTGTTGTTGGATCGCAAGAGAGGGAATTTGTTGAATGCCAATGAGATGGCTTTTCAGAGCAGCTTGTGCTTGAGTCTACTTGGGGAAAGGCTATCTTAGATTGGGTGCTGTGTAATAACCCTGATCTTATAAGGAAGCTTAATGTAAAGGAGCCCTTAGGAAGCAGTGATCATAATATGATTGAATTCATACTGCAGTTTGAGAGGGAGAAGCATAAGTCACATGTATCAGTATCACAAGGGAATAGAGGGAATTACAGAGGCATGAGAGAGGAGCTTGCCAGGTGGATTGGAGGGGGTTACTGGCAGGGATGACAACAGAGCAGAGATGGCTGAAGTTTCTGGGAATCAATCACAAGGTGCAGGATAGATATGTCCCACAGAGGAAGATCTCAAATGGAAGGAGAAGGCAGCCATGGTTGACAAAGGAAGTTGAGGACTGCTTAAAAGCCAAGAGAAGGGCATACAAGGTAGCAAAAGTGAGTGGAAAGTTGGATGATTGGAAAGCTTTTAAAATTCAACAAAAGGTAACTAAGAAAGCTATAAGAAGGGAAAAGATGAAATATGAGGGCAGACTAGCCAATAATATAAAGTAGGATACCAAAAGTTTTTTCAGTTATAAAGCATAAAAAGGGAGGTGAGAGTTGATATTGGGCCATTGGAAAATGCTGCTAGTGAGGTAGTAATGGGGGACAAAGAAATGGCAGATGAACTTAATGGGTAGGTTACAACTGTCTTTCCTGTGGAAGACACTAGCAGTGTGCCAGAGGTCATGAGTGTCAGGGAGCAGGAACATAAGAACATAAGAAATAGGAGCAGGAGTCGGCCATCTGGCCCATCGAGACTGCTGAATAAAATCATGGCTGATCTGGCCATGGATTCATCTCCACCTATCTGCCTTTTCCCCATAACCCTTAATGCCCCTTCTACGTAAAAATCTATCCAACCATCTTAAATATATCTACTGAGGTAGCCTCCACTGCTTCATTGGGCAGAGAACTCCACAGATTCACCACTTGCTGGGAAAAGCAGTTCCTCCTCATCTCCGTCCTAAATCTACTCTCCCGAATCTTGATGCTATGTTCCTTAGTTCTAGTCTCACCTACCAGTGGAAACAACTTTCCCGCCTCTATCTTATCTATCCTTTTCATAATTTTATATGTTTCTATAAGATCTCCTCTCATTCCTCTGAATTCCAGTGAGTACAGACTCAGCTAACTCAATGCTTCCTCAGAAGTGAGTATAATTGCCAGAGGGCCATCATTGTCAGGGAGCAGGAGTGAGTGCCATTGCTATTACAAAAGAAAAAGTGCCAGGCAAACTCAAAGGTCTTAAGGTGGATAAGTCATGTGGACCAGATGGACTACATCCCGGAGTCCTGAGAGAGGTTGCTGAAGAGATAATAGATGCATTGGTCATGATCTTTCAAGAATCACTTGATTCTGGCATGGTTCTGGAGGACTGGAAGATTGCAAATGTCACTCCACTCTTTAAGGGAGGAAGGCAAAAGAAAGGAAATTATCGGCCAGTTAGCCTAACCTCAGTGGTTGGGAAAGTGTTGGAGTCTATTATTAAGGATGAGGTTTCAAAGTACTTGGAGCTAAATTAAAGTCAGCATGGTTTCTGTGAAGGGAAATCATGCCTGACAAATCTGTTAGAGTTCTTTGAAAAAGTAACAAGCAGGGTGGACAAAGGAGAGGCAGTGGATGTCATTGACTTGGATTTTCAGAAGGTGTTTGATAAAGTGCCACACAAGATAAAATCCTATGCTGTTACAGGAAAGATACTGGCATGGATAGCAGAATGGCTGACAGGTAGCATGTGGGAATAAAAGGGGCCTTTTCTGGTTGGCTACTGGTGTCTAGTGGTGTTCCTTGGGAGTCAATGTTGAGACCACTACTTTTCAAATTGTTTGTCAATGATTTGGATAATGAAATTTTTTTTAGATTATGAGGACACTCAGTCCTCATTTATTGTCATTTAGAAATGCATACATTAAAAAATGATACAATGTTCCTCCGGAATGATATCACAAAAAACACAGGACAAACCAAGGCTAAAACCTGACAAAATCACATAATTATAACATATAGTTACAACAGGGCAAACCAATACTGTAATTTGATAAAGAGCAGACCATGGGCACGGTAAAAAAAAGTCTCAAAGTCCTGATAGCCCCATCATCTCACGCAAACGGTAGAAGGGAGACACTCTCCCTGCCATCAACCTCCAGCGCCACAAACTTGCCGATGCAGCACCATAGGAAGCAGCCGACCCGCAGCGGACTCTGAGTTCGTCCGAAAACTTCGAGCCTCCGACACCGAGCACTATCCTCTGCCGAGCACTTCGACCCTGCCCCGGCCACCGAGCAACAAGCAAAGCCGAGGACTCGGGTCTTCCCCTCCGGAGATTCTGGATCACACAGTAGCAGCAGCAGCGAAGCAGGCATTTCAGAAGTCTCACCAGATGTTCCTCCGTGCCGTCACTGGATCATGGCTGAAGGATTGTTGTAGTTGGGAGCTGAAGGTCCAAGGTTACACGTTGTAACAGAGGGATAGGAAGATAGGCAGAGGGGGAGGTGTGGCTCTACTGGTAAAGAATGGCATCAAATCAGAGGAAAGATGTGACATAGGATCGGAAGATATTGAATCTTTGTGAGTTGAGTTAAGAAACTGCAAGGGTGAAAGGACCCTGATGGTAGTTATTTACAGGCCTCCAACAGTAGCTGGGATGTGGACCACAGTTTACACCAGGAAATAGAAAAGGCGTGTCAAAAGGTCAATGTTATGATAGACATGGGAGATTTTAACATGGAGGTTGATTGGGGAAAATTAGGTTGGTAATGGATCTCAAGAGAGTGAGATTGTTGAATGCCTATGTGATAACTTTTTAGAGCAGTTTGTCGTTGAGCCTACTAGGGGATCAGCTATACTGAATTGGGTGTTATGTAATGAACTGGAGGCGATTAGGGAGCTTAAAGTAAAAGAACCCTTAGGAACCAGTGATCACAATATGATTGAGTTCAACTTGAAATTTGATAGGAAGACGTAGCAGTATTTCAGTGGAGTAAGGGAAATTACAGTGGTATGAGAGAGGAGTTGTTCAAAGTAAGTTGGAAGGAGCTGCTGGCAGGGATGTCAGCAGAGCAGCAATGGCGTGCATTTCTGGGAAAAATGAGGAAGGTGCAGGACATGTGCATTCCAAAACTGAAGAAATACTCAAATGGTAAAATAGTACAACCATGGCTGACAAAGGAAGTCAAAACTATTGTAAAAGTGAAAGAAAGGGCATACAACAAAGCAAAAATTAGTGGGAAGATAGAGGATTGGGAAGTTTTTAAAAACCTACAGAAAGCAACTAAAAAAATTATTAGAGAAGATGAAATATGAAAGCAAGCTAGCAAATAATATCATAGTGGAAAGTAAAAGCTTTTTCAAGTATGTAAAAAATAAAAGAGAAATGAGAGTGGATATAGGACCACTAGAAAATGAGATGGAGAAATAATAACGGGGGACAAGGAGATAGCAGAATAACTGAATGAGTATTTTGCGTCAGTCTTCACTGCAGAAGACGCTAGCAGTGTGCCAGATGTTGTAGTGTGTGAAGGAAGAGAAATGGGTGAAGATACTATTACAAGGGACAAGGTGCTCAAAAAGCTGAAAAATACATAAGTCACCCGGACCAGATGAACTGCACCCTCGGGTTCTGAAAGAGGTAGTGTTAGAGATTGTGGCAGCATTACAATGATCTTTCAAAAATCATTGGACTCTGGCATGGTGACAGAGGACTGGAAAATTGCAAATGTCACTCCACTCTTTAAGAAAGGAGGAAAGCAGCAGAAAGGAAATTATAGACCAGTTAGTGTGATCTCAGTGGTTGGGAAGATGTTAAGAGTCAATTGCTAAGGACAAAGTGATGGAGTACTTGGTGACACAGGACAAGATATACAAAGTCATCATGGTTTCCTTCAGGAAAAATCCTGCCTGACGAACCTGTTGGAATTCTTTGAGGAAATTACAAGTAGGATAGATAAAGGGGATGCAGTGGATGTTGTATACTTGGACTTTCAGAAGGCTTGGACAAGTTGCCACACATGAGACTACTTACCAAGTTAGGAGCCCGTGGTATTACAGGAAAGCTACTAAGATGGTTAGAGCTTTGGCTGATTGGAAGACAGCAGCGAGTGAGAATAAAAGGATCCTTGTCTGGTTGACTACCAGCGACTAGTGGTGTTTTGCAGAGGTCGGTGCTGGGACCACTTCTTTTCTTGCTCTATATAAATGATATAGATGATGAAATAGATTGCTTTGTTGCCAAGTTTGCAAATGATATGAAGATTGGTGGAAGGGCAGGTAGTGTTGAGGAAACAGGTAGGATGCAGAAGGACTTAGACAGATTAGAATAGGCAAGAAACTAGCAAATAAAATATAACATTTGAAAATACATGGTTATGCACTTTGGTAGTAGAAATAAATGTGCAGATTATTTTCTAAACAGGGAGAAAATGCAAAGATCTGAGACGCAGAGGGAGTTGGGAATCCTTGTGCAGAACACCCTAAAGGTTAACTTGCAGGTTGAGTCGGTGGTGAGGAAGACAAATGCCATGTTAGCATTCATTTCATGAGGTCTAGAATACAAGAACAAGGATGTGATGCTGAGGCTTTATAAGGCACTGGTGAGGCCTCACCTTGAATACTGTGAACAGTTTTGGGCCCCTCATCTTAGAAGAGATGTGCTGGCATTGGAGAGGGTCCAGAGGAGGTTCACAAGAATGTTTCCAGGAATGAAAGGGTTATCATACGAGGAACTTTTGATGGATCTGGGTCTACTTGCTGGAATTTAGAAGGATGAGGGGAGATCTCATTGAAGCTTTTTGAAGGTTGAAAGGACTAGACAGAGTAAATATGGAAAGGATATTTCCCATGATGGGGGAGTCTTGGACAAGAGGGCACAACCTCAGGATAGAGGGGCATCCGTTCAAAACAGAGGTGCGGAGAAATTTCTTTAGCCAGAGGGTGGTGAATTTGTGGAATTTGTTGCCACATGCATCTGTGGAGGCCAGGTTGTTTGGTGTATCTAAGGCAGAGATTGATAGGTTCTTGATTGGACATGGCATCAAAGGTTATGGGGAGAAGGCTGGGAACTGGGGTTGAGGAGGAGAAAAAAAGGATCAGCCATGATTGAATGGTGGAGCAGATTTGATGGGCCAGATGGCCGGATTCTGCTCCTATGGTCTAAATTGGAAGAATGGGCAAAAGAGTGGCAGGTGGAATACAGTGTTGGGAAACGTATGATAATGCATTTTGGCAAAAGGAAAAATAATGCGGACTACTATCAAAATGGGGAGAAGGTTCAAACATCAGAGGTGCAGAGGGACTTAGGAGTCCTCGTGCAAAACTCCCAGAAGGTTAATTTACAGGTTGAGTTTGTGGTAAAGAAGGCACATGCAATGTTGACATTTATTTGAAGAAGAATAGAACATAAAAGTAAGGAGATAATGCTGAGCATTTATAAGACACTAGTCAGGCCATACTTGGAGTTTTGTCCACAGTCTTGGACCCCTTATCTCAAAAAGGATGTGCTGTCGTTGGAGAGAGAACAGAGGACGTTCACGAGGATGATTCTGGGAATGAAGGGGTTAACATATGAGGAGCATTTGGCAGCTTTGGGCCTGTACTCACTGGAATGTAGAAGAATGTGGAGGGTTCTCATTGAAACCTTCCGAATGTTGAAAGGACTAGATTGGGTGGGTGTGGAGAGGATGTTCCCTATAATGGGGTATTCAGCACTAGAGGGAACAGCCTCAAAATTGAGAACCGTCCCTATAGAACAGAAGTAAGGAGAAATTTTTTTTGCCAGGGAGTAGTAAATCTGTGGAATGCTCTGTCATGGACTGTGGTGGAGGTCCAGTCCATGCGTATATTTAAGGTGGAAGCTGATTGTTTCCTGATCGGACAGGGCTTCAAAGGATACGGCAAGAAGGCAGGTGTATGGGGTTGAGTGGGATCTGGGATCAGCCATGATAGAATAGCAGAGCAGACTCGATGGGCTGAATGGCCTAATTCTGCTCCTGTGTTTTATGGTCTTATCAGTCCCCATATGAATCCTATTGTCCTAATCTCTCTCCACAGCCCTGTTTCATTCCTACACTAACCCAACTTCCCCACAGCCCTGTATCAGTCCCCACACTAACCCCACTTCCCCACTCTCTCCCTGTATCCCTGCAAATTGTTCCCACCTGTCTTTGGTAGGAGGAGGCTGCTCTCCAGGCACGGTGTGAAGGAGAGGGGATCCGGTATCGAACTGAAGAACGTGCCTCCGTCCACAGTGTGGGGCTGAGGAACAGTGTGATGCTGACCTGCGTGTGGAAACTGCAGCTTTCATCCTGGCATCACACTAACAATGTGCTCTGCATTTGAACAAAGGTAACATTGGATGTCTTTGTTCTGTCAGACTGATTCTAATAACAACAGCTCAGCCAACAGGCCAAATCCTGTTGGTCAGAGCTGGAAACCCTGTTGTTTCAGATTGAAATTCATTTATTAATCACATGTACATTGAATCAGAGTGAAATGCATCATTTGAGTTAACATCCAATGCTGGTTGGTTGAGAAATTTGGTTAGGAGGGGTATGGAGTGCTGTGGCCTGGATGCAGGTCAATGGGACTAGGCAGGTCAGCATGAAGTAGATGGGCTGAAGGGGCTGTTTCTGTGCTAAGTACTCTACGATTCTATGACACTCAAAGGTGTGCTGGGAGCGACACTGCATGGCCACAATCTTCAGCAGAACAATACAACTACAGAACAACAGCAAAACAAGTTTGATAGTCTCAGAAATGATCTGGCAAGTGTGCATTGGGACAGGCTGCTTTCTATCAAAGGGTGAACTTGGCAAGTGGGAAGCCTTCAAAAGTGAAATTTTGAGAGTACAAAGCTTGTATGGTCCTGTCAGAATAAAAGGTAAAGGTAACAAGTGTCGGAGACCTTGGTTTTCAAGAGATATTGAGGCCTTGGTTAAGAGAAAAAAGGAGGTGCATAGCAGATATATAGAGTTCTTTAATGAGGTGACCAGGCACATAGATGAGGGTAGTGCAGTGGATGTGATCTATGTGGATTTTAGTAAGGCATTTGACAAGGTTCCACACGGTAGGCTTATTCAGAAAGTCAGAAGGCATGGGATCCAGGGAAGTTTGGCCAGGTGGATTCAGAATTGGCTTGACTGCAGAAGGCAGAGGGTCGTGGTGGAAGGAGTACATTCGGATTGGAGGGTTGTGACTAGTGGTGTCCCACAAGGATCTGTTCTGGGATCTCTACTTTTCGTGATTTTTATTAACGACCTGGATGTGGGGGTAGAAGGGTGGGTTGGCAAGTTTGCAGACGACACAAGGTTGGTGGTGTTGTAGATAGTGTAGAGGATTGTCGAAGATTGCAGAGAGACATTGATAGGATGCAGAAGTGGGCTGAGAAGTGGAAGATGGAGTTCAACCCAGAGAAGTGTGAGGTGGTACACTCTGGAAGGACAAACTCTAAGGCAGAGTACAAAGTAAATGACAGGATACTTGGTAGTGTGGAGGAGCAGAGGGATCTCGGGGTACATGTCCACAGATCCCTGAAAGTTGCCTCACAGGTGGATAGGGTAGTTAAGAAAGCTTATGGGGTGTTAGCTTTCATAAGTCAAGGGACAGAGTTTAAGAATCGCAAGGTAATGATGCAGCTCTATAAAATTCTGGTTAGGCCACACTTGGAGTACTGTGTCCAGTTCTGGTCACCTCACTATAGGAAGGATATGGAAGCATATTACCAGGATTACCATTTACCAGGATGCTGCCTGGTTTAGAGAGTTTGGATTATGATAGAGACTAATGGAGCTAGGGCTTTACTCTTTGGAGAGGAGGATGAGAGGAGACATGATAGAGGTATACAAGATAATAAGAGGAATAGATAGAGTGGATAGCCAGCGCCTCTTCCCCAGGGCACTACTGCTCAATGCAAGAGGACATGGCTTTAAGGTAAGGGGTGGGAAGTTCAAGGGGGATATTAGAGGATGGTTTTTTACTCAGAGTGGTTGGTGCGTGGAAAGCACTGCCTGAGTCAGTGGTGGAGGCAGATACACTAGTGAAGTTTAAGAGACAGGTATATGGAGGAATTTAAGGTGGGGGGTTATATGGGAGGCAGGGTTTAAGGGTCGGCACAACAATGTGGGCCGAAGGGCCTGTACTGTGCTGTACTATTCTATGTTCAAAGATATAGGCAGGTAGGATCAAACGAGGTACTAAGAAATTCCAGGAAACACTTAACAAAGAAATCAGGAGGGCTAACAGAAAACTTGAGGTTGCCCTGGCAGGCAAGGTGAAGGAGAATTCTTGGGGTTTCTACAGATATGTTAAAGAACTGTAAGGGACAAAATTGGCCCTCTGGAAGACCAGAGTGGTAATCTGTGTGTGGAGCCGAAGAAGATGGGGGAGATCTTATTTTTTTATTGCATCTGTGTTTACTCAGAAGATGGACAGAAAGTCCATAGAAGTGAGACAAAGCAGCATCATCTTCATGAACCCGGTGTAGATTACGGAGGAGATGTTTGCTATCCTGGGGCAGATCAGGGTGGATAAAACAGCAGAGACTGACAAGGTGCCCCCTCAGACCCTATGGGAGGCAAGTGTAGAAATTGCCAGGACCTTAGCAGAGATATTTAAATCAACCTTAGCAACAAAAGAGATAGCAGAGGATTGGAAGACAGCCAATGTTGCTGTTTAAGAAAGGCTCTAAACATAAACCAGGAAATTATAGGCCAGTGAGCCTGAGGTGTAGTGGGAAAGTTATTGGAAGGTACTCTGAGGACCAGATATATAAGTATTTGAATAGATGTGGACTGATTAAGGATAGTCAGCATGGCTTCTTGCCTGGTAGGCATGTCTAACCAATCTGATATGAGTCTTTTGAGGAAATTACGAGGGAAGTTGATGAAGGCAATGCAGTGGTTGTTGTCTACATGGACTTCAGCAAGGCATTTGACAAGGTCCCACATGGGAGACTGGTCAAGAAAATTCAGTCACGCAACACTCAAGATGAGATGGTAAATTGGATGAGGTATTGGCTTTGCAGGAGAAGCCGGAGAGTCGGAGTAATTGGTTGTCTCTCTAACTGGAGGCCTGAGACTAGTGGTGTGCTGTAGGGATCGGTGCCTGGTCCATTGTTGTGTGTCATCTGTATCAGTGATCTGTACGATGGAGTGGTCAGCTGAATCAGTATATTTGCAGATGATACCAACACTGGGGGTGTAATGGACAATGATGAAGGCTATCATGGCTTGTAGAGGGATCTGGATCAACTGGGAAAATGAGCTGAAAACACAGGCAAGTGCAAGGTTTTGCAATTCAATAGGACCAACCAGGGTACGTCTTCAACAGTGAACAGTAGGGCACTGAGGAGTGTGGTAGAACAAAGGGATCTGGGAATACAGGTCCATAATTCATTGAGAGTATAAATACAGGTAGATAGGGTCATAAAGAGAGCTTTTGGCACATTGGCCTTCATAAATCAATGTATTGAGTATAGAAGATGCCTCACCCCAGCAGCCTCAATGACTACAGATCGGTGGCATTGACCTCCCACATCATGAAGACCCTGGAGAGACTTGTTCTGGAGCTGCTCCGGCCTATGGTCAGGCCACACTTAGATCCCCTCCAGTTCACCTACCAGCCCCGACTAGGAGTTGAGGATGCCATCGTCTACCTGCTGAACCGTGTCTACGCCCACCTGGACAAGCCAGCGAGCACTGTGAGGGTCATGTTTTTTGACTTCTCCAGTGCGTTCAACACCATCCGCCCTGCTCTGCTGGGGGAGAAGCTGACAGTGATGCAGGTGGATGCTTTCCTGGTGTCATGGATTCCTGATTACCTGACTGGCAGACCACAGTACGTGTGCTTGCAACACTGTGTGTCCGACAGAGTGATCAGCAGCACTGGGGCTCCACAGGGGACTGTCTTGTCTCCCTTTCTCTTCACCATTTACACCTCAGACTTCAACTACTGCACAGAGTCTTGTCATCTTCAGAAGTTTTCTGATGACTCTGCCATAGTTGGATGCATCAGCAAGGGAGATGAGGCTGAGTACAGGGCTACGGTAGGAAACTTTGTCACATGGTGTGAGCAGAATTATCTGCAGCTTAATGTGAAAAAGACTAAGGAGCTGGTGGTAGACCTGAGGAGAGCTAAGGTACCGGTGACCCCTGTTTCTATCCAAGGGGTCAGTGTGGACATGGTGGAGGACTACAGATTCCTGGGGATACAAATTGACAATAAACTGGACTGGTCAAAGAACACTGAGGCTGTCTACAAGAAGGGTCAGAGCCGTCTCTATTTCCTGAGGAGACTGAGGTCCTTTAACATCTGCCGGACGATGCTAGGATGTTCTACGAGTCTGTGGTGGCCAGTGCTATCACGTTTGCTGTTGTGTGCCGGGGCAGCAGGCTGAGGGTAGCAGACACCAACAGAATCAACAAACTCATTCGTAAGGCCAGTGATGTTGTGGGGATGGAACTGGACTCTCTTACGGTGGTGTCTGAAAAGAGGATGCTGTCTAAGTTGCATGCCATCTTGGTCAATGTCTCCCATCCACTACATAATGTACTGGTTGGGCACAGGAGTACATTCAGCCAGAGACTCATTCCACCGAGATGCAGCACAGAGCGTCATAGGAAGTCATTCCTGCCTGTGGCTATCAAACTTTACAACTCCTCCCTTGGAGGGTCAGACACCCTGAGCCAATAGGCTGGTCCTGGACTTATTTCATAATTTACTGGCATAATTTACATATTACTATTTAACTATTAATGGTTCTATTACTATTTATTATTTATGGTGCAACTGTAACAAAAACCAATTTCCCCTGGGATCAATAAAGTATGAATATGGCTATGACTATTATGTTGAAGTTGTACAAGATGTTGGTGAGGCCTAATTTGGAGTATTGTGTGCAGTTTTAGTCACCTACCTACAGGAAAGATGTAAATAAGCTTGAAAGAGTACAGAGAAAATTTACAAGAATGTTGCCAAGCCTAGGGGACCTGAGTTATAAGGAAAGATTAGGACTTTATTCCTCAGAATGCAGAAGATTAAGAGGAGATTTGATAGAGACATACAGAATTATGAAGGGTATAGCTAGGGTGAATGTAAGCAGACTTTTTCCACTGAGGTCGGATGGGACTACAACCAGAGGTCATGGCTTAAGGGTAAAGGGTGAGTAGTTTAAGGGGAACATGAGGAGAAAACCTCTTCACTCAGAAGCTTGTGAGAGTGAGCTGCCAGCACAAGTGGTGCATGTAAGTTTGATGCCAATATTTAAGAGAAGTTTGGATACATACATGTATGGTTGGGTTATGGTCCGGGTGCAGGTCGATTGAAGTAGGCAGTTTAAATGCTTTCGATATGGACTAGATAGGCCAAAGGGCCTGTTTTGGTGCTGTATTCTCTGAGTCTAAGCCGTGTTCCTCTCTTGTAGCCTCCCACCCCCCCAGACAGTCCTCCAACTCCAGGACAGGCTTCCAGGCCCGTTCCTCCCTCCCTCCCTCCCTCACTCCCAGACAGACAAGTCAGGCTTCCAGGCCTGTCCATCCCTCCCTCCCTCCCAGTCAGTCAGGCTTCCAGGCTTCGTCCACCCAGGCTTTAATTTCCGATTGACCCCCGAACTAATCAGTTATGAGACCCCAAACTCCGAGCTCAATGCCAGACCGAGCTCCAAGATCATTGTGCTTTCTGCTCAGCAGGCAGTGTGGAGTGCGGAGGCCTGAGGCCTGGACTGGAGGAGTCCTTCGTCCCCATTCACGTTGTCAGATGTATGATGTTTCTTCCCCCCCCCCCATTGCCCCGAGAAGCTGGGGGGGGGGGGGTGAGCCACCTCCTTAAGCAACAGCCATGCCTGGTTAGGGGATGGGTCCCACCATTTAGACACAGTGATGCAATTCAAAGTTGAGAATGAAGGGTTTAAAATTGAGAGACTGCACTCCTCTCGTGTAACCAGCCCAGCCACGTGAGTCCACGTGTGTCTCTGTTTAGTATCACTGACCATCACTCTCAATGTCCATATTCAAGAGCCACCTCACCTCTCTCATCTCACTGCATGGAATGATAGGTGATTTGGGAGCCCATGTACACTCTCTGCTCACAATTTCAGATCAGCAGAGGAATCAGTGGAATTTAACTTTAATGTACAGGTCCAGCATAGCAATCAGCCCTCAAAACCCAACAAGCCCGCGCCACCAATTACACCTGTGTGACCAGTTAGCTCACTAACCCATATGTCTTTGGACTGTGGGAGGAAACTCTTGCAGTCATGGGGAGAACATACTAACTGCTAGAGACAGGAGCCGGTATGGGATCGCTGTCGCTGACAATGTCAGGTGCTGCACTATCTCACCAGCTCAAGGATTAGATTTATCTTACAGCAAGTAAAAAGTCAGCACAACATTGCAGGCCAAAGGGATCTGTGCTGTGCTGTACAGCTCTACATTCAATGTGGAAAAGGTGCTGGAACCCATGGCCCTGATTGCCAGCCGCCCAGTGCCTCAGCCGAGAGTAATGGTGACATAGTACAACGCTGTACAGAACCAACCAAAGGATTGGAGCTCCTGCCACTGTCTATACATTCTCCCCCACATTCCAGAGGCTTACTGCTTCGTGTTAGTGAGTTGTGGACATGCCATGTTATCACTGGAAGCATGGCAACACTTGTGGGCTGCCCCCAGCACAATCCTCAGACTGTGTTGGCCATAATTTAGTGATTGTGATAATTTACCAAACATCTCTGGACTCTGGGCAAGTCCTGGCAGATTGGAAGACGGTGAATGTCACGCCACTGTTCATAAAAAGAATGTAGGCAAAAGGCAGGTAATTACAGGCCAGTTAGTTTGCCATCCGTAGTTGGGAAAATGCTTGAAGCTATCATTAAAGAAGAAATAGCGAGGCATCTGGAAAGAAATGGATCCATCAGGCAGACGCAGCATGGATTCAGCAAAGGTAGGTCCTGTTTGACAAACTTACTGGAGTTCTTTGAGGATATAATGAGTGCAGTGGATAGAGGGGAACAGAAGGATGTTATTTACTTGGATTTCCAGAAGGCATTCGATGAGGTGCCACATAAAAGACTTATCCATAAGATAAGGATGTAAAGAGTTGGGGTGATGAATAGGGGATTGGTTAACTCATAGAACGCAGAGTTGGGATACATGGGTGTTACTCTGTCTAGTAATCAGTGGTGAGCGGTGTGTTGCAGGGATCGGTGCTGGACCACAACTGTCACGATATACATTAACGATCTGGAAGAGGGAGCCGAGTGTAGTGTATCTGAGTTTGCTGATGACACTAAATTAAATGGAAAAGCAAATTGTGCTGAGAGATATACAAACGTAGACAGGTTAAGTGAGTGAACAAGGGTCATGCAAATGGAGTACAATGTTGATAAATGCAAGGTCATCCAATTTGGAAGGAGAAATGAAAAAGCAGATTTTTATTTAAATGATTAAAAATTGCTGCATGCTGCTGTGCAGAGGGATTTTGGAGTGCTTGTGCATGAATCACAAAAGGTTGGTTTGCAGGTGCACCGGGCCTTTGCTAGAGGGATTCAATGTAAGAGCAGGGAGGTTATGTTGCAATTATACAGGGTGAGACCGTACCTGGAGTACTGTGTGCAGTTTTGATCTCCTTATTTGAGGAAGGTTATGCCGGCTTTGGAGCCGGTGCAGAGGAGGTTCACCAGGTTGATTCCAGAGATGAGAAAGCCATCGTGGGAGAATACAGAACATCAGGAACTGTGTCCCCAGAGACCTGAGCCTTTCTGGGGTTGATTCTCTGGGTGCAGAGCTCAGAAAAAGTGACACGAGGCAACAGACTTTTAACATCATAAATCATCGAGTTGTTTGTTATGTCTCCCCTCTCGCTGTGAAACTGGGACATCTCTTTTTCTCTTATTAGAGAGAGTCTGTGGTATGTCGAATTACCGAAAGAACAAGTAGTCTTTGGGGTACTGCAAGTCTGTGTCTTTATTGATGCTTTGCTGCACGCTTGAGTGCTTGGTGGATGGTGCTGATGATTTTTTGCTGGTGGGGGAGGGGGGATTATTGCTTTGCTTCTACTTGTGGGGGGGGGGGTCATTGCCTTGCTGCTACTTGTGGGGTGGGGGGGTCATTGCCTTGCTGCTACTTGTGGGGGGAGTCATTGCCTTGCTGCTACTTGTGGGGGGGGGGTCATTGCTTTGCTTCTACTTGTGGGGGGGCGTCACTGCTTTGCTTCTACTTGTGGGGGGGCGTCACTGCTTTGCTGCTACTTGTGGGGGGTCATTGCTTTGCTGCTACTTGTGGGGGGGCGTCACTGCTTTGCTGCTACTTGTGGGGGGTCATTGCTTTGCTGCTACTTGTGGGGGGGTCATTGCTTTGCTGCTACTTGTGGGGGGTGAGGAGGATAAGGAGCTTTGGGGTTCTAACATTTCAATCTTTGGAGCACTCCTTTTCGTGGATGCTTTGCGAAGAAGAATTTCAGGATGTATATCATATAAAATTTCTCTGACATTAAATGTACCTATTGTACCTATTGATAAGATGGAGATAGGTGAGACTAAAACAAGGAAACATAGCCTCAAGATTCGAGGGAGTAGATTTAGGACAGAGATGAGGAGGAACTGCTTTTCCCAGACAGTGGTGAATCTGTGGATTTCTATGCCCAGTGAAGCACTGGAGGCTACCTCAGTAAATATATTTCGGATAAGGTTGGACAGATTTTTGCATAGAAGGGGAATTAGGGTTTTGGAGAAAAGGCAGGTTGGTGGCGATGAGTCCATGGCCAGATCAGCCATGATCTTATTGAATGCTGGAGCAGGCTTAACAGGCCAAATGGCCGACTCCTGCTCCTATTTCTTATGTTCTTAAATGAGCCCAGCAAGGGAGAGGGAGTGCTGGAGGCTTGCTACTCCTCTCAGTATGCGGAGCTGAGACAATGTGAGACATAGTTCTGATACTCGTGACAAAGATCAACAACTTGAATAGACAATAGGTGCAGGAGTAGGCCATTCAGCCCTTCGAGCCAGCACCACCATTCACTGTGATCATGGCTGATCATCCGCAATCAGTACCCTGTTCGTGCCTTCTCCCCATAATCCCATGACTCTGCTATTTTTAAGAGCTCTAACTCTTTCTTGAAAGCATCCAGAGAACTGGCCTCCACTGCCTTCTGAGGCAGATCATTCCACAGATCCACAACCCTCTGTGTGAAAAAGTTTTTCCTCGACTCCGTTCTAAATGGCCTACCCCTTATTCTTAAACTGTGGCCTCTGGTTCTAGACTCACCCATCAGCGAGAACATGTTTCCTGCCTCTAGCGTGTCCAATCCCTTAATAATCTTATGCTTCAATCAGATCCCCTCTCATCCTTCAAATTCCAGTGTATACAAGCCCAGTTGCTCCAATCTTTCAACATATGACATTCCCGCCATCCCTGGAATTAACCAAGAGAACCTACGCTGCACTCCCTCAATAGCAAGAATGTCCTTCCTCAAATTTGGAGACCAAAACTGCACACAATACTCCAGTTGTGGTCTCACCAGGCCCTGTACAACTGCAGAAGGACCTCTTTGCTCCTATACTCAACTCCCCTTGTTATGAAGGCCAACATGCCATTAGCTTTCTTCACTGCCTGCTGTACCTGCATGCTTACTTTCAGTGACTGATGAACAAGGACACCAAGATCTCATTGTACTTCCCCTTTTCCTAACTTGACACCATTCAGATAGTAATCTGCCTTCCCGTTCTTGCCACCAAAGCGGATAACCTCACATTTATCCACTTTAAACTGCATCTGCCCACTCACCCAACCTGTCCAAGTCACCCTGTATTCTCATAACATCCTCATCACATTTCACACTGTCACCCAGCTTTGTGTCATCAGCAAATTTGCTAATGTTACTTTTAATCCCTTCATCTAAATTATTAATGTATATTGTAAATAGCTGCGGTACCAGCACCAAGCCTTGCGGTACCCCATTCGGTACCCCATGCCTGCCATTCTGAAAGGGACCCGTTAATCCCTACTCTTTGTTTCCTGTCTGCCAACCAATTTTCTATCCATGTCAGTACCCTACCCCCAATACCATGTGCTCCAATTTTGCCCACTAATTTCCTATGTGGGACCTTATCAAAGGCTTTCTGAAAGTCCAGGTACACTACATCCACTGGCTTTCCCATGTCCATTTTCATAATTACATCGAGCACGATTTCCCCTTCGTAAATCCATGCTGACTCGGGCCTATTCTGTTACTGCTATCCAAATGTGTCATAATTTCATCTTTTATAATTGACTCCAGCATCTTCCCCACCACTGATGTCAGACTAACTGGTCTATAATTGCCTGTTTTCTCTCTCCCTCCTTTCTTAAAAAGTGGGATAACATTAGCTACCCTCCAATCTGCAGGAACCAATCCTGAATCTATAGAACATTGGGAAATGATCACCAATGTGTCCACGATTTCTATAGCCACCTCCTTAAGTACCCTGGGATGCAGACCATCAGGCCCTGGGGATTTATCAGCCTTCAGTCCCATCAGTTTACCCAACACCATTTTCTGCTTAATGCAAATTTCCTTCAGTTCCTCTGGCCACTATTACATCTGGGAGATTGTTTGTGTCTTCCCTAGTGAAGACAGATCCAAAGTACCTGTTCAGCTCGTCTGCTATTTCCTTGTTTCCCATAATAATTTCACCTGTTTCTGTCTTCAAGGGCCCAACTTTGGTCTTAACTATTTTTTTCCTCTTCATATACCTAAAGAAGCTTTTACTATCCTCCTTTATATTCTTGGCTAGCACCTCATCTTTTCCCCCCGTACAGTATTGCCTTTTTAGTTATCTTCTGCTGCTCCTTAAGTCTCCCAATCCTCTGGCTTCCTTGCTATGTTATACTTCCTCTCTTTTATACTGTCCTTGACTTCCCTTGTCATCCACGGTCACCCCTTACTCCCCTTAGAATCTTTCTTCCTCTTTGGAATGAACTGATCCTGCACCTTCTGTATTATTCCCAGAAATACCTGCCATTGTTGTTCCACTGTCATCCCTGCTAGGGTATCTTTCCAGTCAGCTTTGGCCAGCTCCTTCCTCATGTGTCCATAGTCCCCTTTGTTCAACTGTAATACTGACACTTCCGATTTTCCCTTCTCCCTCTCAAATTGTAGATTAAAACTTATCATATTATGGTCACTACCTTCTAATGGCTCCTTTACCTCGAGTTCCCTTATCAAATCTGGCTCATTACCCAATACTAAATCCAGAATTGCCTTCTCCCTGGTAGGTTCCAGTACAAGCTGCTCTAAGAATCCATCTCTGAGGCTCTCCACAAACTCCCTTTCTTGGGGTCCATTACCAACCTGATTTTCCCAGTCTACCCACATGGTGAAATTCCCCCATAACAACCGTAGAATTACCTTTGCAACATGCCAATTTTAACTCTTGATTTAACTTGCACCCTATATCCAGGCTACTGTTTGGGGGCCTGTAGATAACTCCCATTAGGGTCTTTTTGCCCTTACAGTTTCTCAGTTCTATCCATACTGACTCCACATCTCCTGATTCTATGTCTCCACCCCCCCCCCACAAGTGACTGAATTTCATTCCTCACCAACAGAGCCACCCCACCCCCTCTGCCAACCTGCCAGTCCTTTCGATAGGATGTATATCCCTGAATATTCATTTCCCAGCCCTGGTCCTCTTGCAGCCATGTCTCCATTATTCCCACAAAATCATACTTACCAATTTCCAGCTGAGCCTCAATCTCATCCACTTTATTTCTTATACTCTGTGCATTCATATATAATACTTTTAATCCATTTAAAGTAAAACTTTTACCCCCCTCACCTTTCATATCGATTCCTATTGCACTTGCCCATACTCTCCGATCTCTTCCTGAGCTTTCTGCCCCGTTAATTCTGTTGTCCTTCTTTTCTTATTCTCTCTTTCCCTTTAACTCCATCCTCATCTTTCCAGTTCGTCCCCTCTCCCCACCCCACCCCCCCGCCCCCCACTACTTAGTTTAAACACACCCGTGTAACAGTGGCAAACCTGCCTGCCAGAATGCTGGTCCCCCATCTGTTAAGATTCAACCTGTCCCCTCTGTACAATTCATCCTGACCCCAAAACAGATCCCAGTGGTCCAAGAATCTAAATCCCTGCTCCCCGCACCAGCTCCTCAGCCACACATTCAGATCCCCTATCTCCCTGTTCCTGTCCTCTTCAGCACGAGGAACTGGAAGCAAACCGGAGATAACCACCCTAGAGGTCCTGCTTTTCAGCCTTCTTCCGAGTTCTCTGAAGTCAAGCCGCAGAATACGAATGTGGAACAGTACAGCACAGGCCCTTCGGCCCATAATGTTGTACCAACCTTTTAACCAGCTCCAACATCAAACCACATCACCATCCATTTTTCTATCATCTATGCAAGTTTCTTAAATGTCCCTAACGTATCTGCCTCTACCACCACCCCTAGCAGGTCCCATGCAGCCACCACTCTCTGTGTAAGTATCTGTCTGTCACATGCCCCTATACTTTCCTCCAGCCACTTTAAAATTATGCCCCGTTGTATTAGCCATTTCCACCCAGGGGAAAAGAATCTCCCTGTCTACTCGACCAATGCCTCATCATCTCTCATCCTCCTTGTCTCCAGTGAGAGATGGAACTGTTCACTCTGAAGAGATGGCCAGACAGAGGTGTTGGGGCAGATAGAATAAGAAAGTGTGGGTTTAAGATGGGAGGAAGGAGGTTGAAAGGCTATCTGAAGGGTGAGTGATATCCGAAACTCACTGTCGGTGGAGGTACCTAGACTTTTTTTTTCTCCAGTCCCGCCAAAGGGTCCCGGCCCAAAGCATTGACTGTACTATTTTCCACAGAATAAGTTCTTCCATTATTTTGTGTGTGTGTGCTGCTTGGATTTGCAGCATCTGCAGATTTCCTATGTTTTTGAGGTATCTAGACTGCCTGGATAAGAGTCTGAGGACAGGTTCGCTCCAGAGAGCCGGAGGCTGAGGAGAGACCTGATAGAGATTTCTAGTTATACCATGCATAGACAGAATCTGTTACCCAGGGTAGAAATGTCAAATACCAGACGACGTGCGTTTAGGAACAGAGGTGTGGGGAGTCTACTGTTTACTTATGCTGCACACTAAATGCATTTTGAATTACATTTTATTAATTAATTTATGGTAATATTTTGGCTTATGTGCTGTGTGTTTATGTTTTGTGGGTGCACTGTCGTTCAGGAGAATGCTGTTTTGTTTCGTTGTAACTGTATGTGCAGTCAGATGACAATAGATTTGAACTTGAGAATTAACTCTCTCGTCCAGAGAGCACTGGGATATGGGACAGACTGCCTGGGGGGGGGGGGAGGGGGCGGTTGGAGGCAGAAACGCCCAAAACGGTGGCATAACGCTGCAACAGCAACAGTGAATGGGTTCAATTCCCGCCGCTGGCTGTAAAGAGGCTGTACATTCTCCCCATGACCGCATTTCAGAGGTATGGGTTGCAGGGTTAATTGATCACATGATCAATTGGACAGCGCCGGGCAGAACCGCTACGCCGATGCAGCCGGATCCATTAGGACAGGCTGTTGATTCTGGGGGTGGGAGAGAGAGACACCTGGTGGGGAAAGGCTGTATTGCACACGAACACCGACGACCGAACATTACGACACGAAAACCCCGAATCAGGCACTTCAACGCAAAATCGGTGGGTATTGTGGACTTGGATTTTCAGAAGGCCATTGATATGGTGCCATCCATGAGGCTGCTAAACAAGCCACGAGCCCAGGGTATTAGACCGTAAGACATAAGAGCAGAATTCGGCCATTCAGCCCATTGAATCTGCTCTGCCATTCCATCATGGCTGATCCCGGCTCCTACTCAATCCCATACACCTATCTTCTCGGCATATCCTTTGATGCCCTGACCGGTCAGGAAACGATCAACTTCCAGCTTAAATATACCCACGGAAGTGGTCTCCACCACAGTCTGTGGCAGGGCATTCCACAGATTCACTACTCTCTGGCTAAAAAAAAGCCTCCTTGCCTCTGTTCTAAAGGGTCGCTCCTCAAATTTGAGGCTGTGCCCTCTAGTTCTAGATACCCCCACCAAAGGAAACATCCTCTCCACATCCACCCTATCCAGCCTTTCAACAGTCGGTTGGTTTCAATGAGATTGTCACACATTCTTCTAAATTCCAGTGAGTACAGGTCCAAACCTGCCAAATACGCCTCATATGTTAACCCCTTCATTCCCAGAATAATTCTCGTAAATCTCCCCTGTTCTCTCTCCAATGACAATACATCCTTTCTGAGATTTGGGGCCCAAAACTGTTGACAATACTCCAAGTGTGGCCTCCCTAGTATCATATAAATACTCAGCATTATCTCCTTGTTTTTATATTCTATTCCCCTTTAAATAAATGCCAACATTGCATTTGCCTTCTTTACCACAGACACAACCTGTAAATCAACCTTCTTGGGGTCTTGCAAGAGAACTCCCAAGTCCCTCTGCACCTCTGATCTTTGAACCTTCTCCCATTATTATAATAACCTGCACTATTGTTCCTTATACCAAAATGCATTATCGTACATTTCCGAACTCTGTGTTCCATCTGCCACTTTTTGTCTATTCTTCCAATTTGTCTAAGTCCTTCTGTAACCACATTGTTTCCTCAGCACTACCTGCCCCTCCACCCATCTTTGTATGATCTGCAAACTTTGCCACAAAGCCATCAATTCCATTATCCAAATCATTGACAAACAATGTGAAAAGTAGTGGTCCCAATACTGACCCCTGAGGAACACCACTAGTCACTGGCAGACAACCAGAAAAGGCCCCTTTTATTCCCACTCGCTGCCTCCTGCCTGTCAGCCATTCCTCTATCCATGCCAGTATCTTTCCTGTAACGCCATCTTATTAAACTGTTTATCTTGTTAAACTGCCTCATGTGTGGCATCTTATCAAATGCCTTCTGAAAATCCAACTAAATGACATCCACTGCCTCTCCTTTGTCCACCCTGCTCGTTACTTGCTTGAAGAACGCTAACAGATTTGTCAGGAAAGATTTCTCTTCACAGAAATCATTCTGACTTTGACTTATTTTATCATTAGTCTCCAAGTACCTCAAAACCTCATCCTTAATAGACTCCCAACTCCTTCCAACCACTGAGGTTAGGCAAACTGGCTTATAATTTCTTTTCTTTTGCCTTCCTCCCTTCTTAGAGTGGAGTGTCATTTGCAATCTTCCAGTCCTCTGGTACCGTGCCAGAATCAAGTGTTCTTGAAAGATCATGACCAATGCATCCATTATCTCTTCAGCAACCTCTCTCAGGACTCCGGGATGTAGTCCATCTGGTCCAGGTGACTTATTCACCTTAAGACCTTTAAGTTTGCCTAGCACTTTTTCCTTTGTAATAGTAATGGCACTCACTCCTGCTCCCTGACACTCACGGACCTCTGAAACACTGTGTCTTTCATATTAAAAGCTGATGCAAAGTAACCATCTGCCATCTCTTTCTCCTCCATTACTACCTCACCAGCATCATTTTCCAGTGGTCCAATATCAACTCTCACCTCCCTTTTACTCTTCATATAACTGAAAAAACTTTTAGTATCCTACTTTATATTATTGGTTAGTCTCCCTTCATATTTCATCTTTTCCCTTCTTAAAGCTTTTTTAGTTGCCTTCTGTTGAACTTTAAAAGTTTCCCAATCAAACAACTCCCCACTCACTTTTGCTACCTTACTGCCTTTCCTTGGCTTTTATGCAATCCTTAACTTCCTTTCAGGAACTCAGCAGGTCGGGCAGCATCAGTGGAAATGATCAGTCAACGTTTCAGGCCGGAACCCTTCGTCAGGACTGTAGGGGGATGGGGCAGAGGCCCTATAAAGAAGGTGGGGGGAGGGTAGGAAGGAGAAGGCTGGTAGGTTCCAGGTGAAAAACCAGTAAGGGGAAAGATAAAGGGGTGAGGGACTCGACAGTCCTGACAAAGGGTTCTGGCCTGAAATGTCGACTCATCGTTTCCACAGATGTTGCCCGACCTGCTGAGTTCCTCCAGCGTGTTGTGAGTGTTGCTTTGACCCCAGCATCTGCAGAGTATTTTGCGTTTACCTTAATTTCCTTTGTTAGCCACGGTTGCCTACCACTGCCATTTGAGAACTTCCTTCTTTGTGGGACATACCTATCCTGTGCCTTGTGAACTATTCCCAGAAACTTCAGCTATTTCTGCTCTGCCATCATCCCCGCCAGTATCCCCCCCCCCGCCAATCCACCTGGCAAGCTCCTCTCTCATGCCTCTGTAATGTCCTTTATTCTATTGTGATACTGATACATGTGACTTGTGTTTCTCCCTCTCAAATTGCAGTATGAATTCAATCATATTATGATCACGCTTCCTAAGGGTTCCTTTACATTAACCTCTCTGATAAGATCTGGGTTATTACACGACACCCAGTCTAAGATAGCCTTTCCCTGAGTAGGCTCAAGCACAAGCTGCTCTAAAAAGCCACCTCATAGGCATTCAGCAAATTCCCTCTCTTGTGATCCAACAACAACCTGCTTTATTTCCCAATGCCCTTGCATATTGAAGTCCCTCATTGCAACTGTGTCATTACCTTTATTCCAGCTCCTTGTGTAATCTCAACCCCACATCTTGCCTACTATTTGGAGGCCTAAATATCATTCCCATAATGGTTTTTTTTACCCTTGCAGTTTCTTAACTCCACCCACAAGGATTCAACATTCTCTGACCCTATATTACCTCTTTCTAAAGATATAATTCCATCTGTTACCAACAGTTAACACCACCTCTGCCTTCCTGCCTATTCTTCGATATAAAGCATACCCTTTGATGTTAAACTCCCAACTATGGCCTTCTCCCAGCCATGATGTCATACCGACCAAACTCTAATTACGTCATGAGTTCGTCCACCTTATTCCGAATGCTATGCACATTGAAATACAGCACCTTCAGTCCTGCATTCTTCACCCTTTTGAATCTTGCCTCTGTGTAACAATTTAACTCTTTGTTCTGTCTGCATTTGTACCCAGTCATTGGCTTGTCCTTCCTTACATTCATGTTACATCCATCATCTACTTGTAAACCTGCTGGCTCATCCTCAGCTCTGTCATACTGGTTCCCATTCCCCCACCATATTACAGGAGAGTCTAGCGTGGATAAAGCGGTGGCTGTTTGGGAGGAGGCAAAGGGAGCCGTTTTCTGGTTAGCTGCTGGTGACCAGTGGTGATCCACAGGGGTCGGTGTTGGGACTGCTTTTTACGTTACACTGTATATCAATAATTTGGATGATGGGATTGAAGGCTTTGTGGTCAAGTCTGCAGATGATACAAAGATAGGTGGAGGGGCAGGTCATGTTGAGGAAGCAGGGAGGCTACAGAAGGATTGAGACAGATTAGGAGAATGGGCAAAGGTGTGGCAGATGGAATACAGTGTCAGGAAGTGTATGGTGATGCATTTTGGTAGATGAAAGGATTAACTATTTTCTAAATGGAGAGAAAATACAAAAAAACTGAGATGCAAAGGGACTTGGGAGACCTTGTGCAGGATTCCCTAAAGGTTAATTTGCAGGTTGAGTTGGTGGTGAGGAAGGCAAATGTATTGTTAGCATTCATTTTGAAAGGGCTAGAATACAAAGCAAGGATGTAAGGACATGTTCAGCACAGCATTGTGGGCTGAAGGGCCTGTAAGGTGCTGTAGGTTTTCTACCTTTCTATGTAATCTTCAGACTTTATAAAGCAGTGGTGAGGGCTCACTTTGAGTATTGTGAGCAGTTTTGGGCCCCTTATCTTAGAAAGGACGTGAAGAGGGTTCAATGGTGGGAGAGTCTCACAATAGAGGGATGTCCATTTGGAACAGAGAGGAGCAGGAATTTCTTTAGCCAAGGGTCGCGAGTCAGGGGACTGGGACTGACAGGAAAATTGGATTAGCCATCATGAAATGAGAGACAGAGAGACACAATGGGCCAAATGGCCTAATTCTGCACTCGTATCTTTTGGTCTCCAAAAAATACACCACCTCACTCCATAGGAGCAGGTACAGTTCTGGGAGGGGTGGCACTATGACCTACCAGCTCACACCCCTTTATACTATCTCTCCTATCTCACTCCAGATGAAAGATCTCAACCCGAAACATCAACGTTTATTCATTTCCATAGATGCTGCCTTACCTGCTGGGTTACTCCAGCTTTGGGTGTTTGATGCTCCAAATTTCAGCATCTGCAGTCTCGTGCCCCAGGAAACACCAGGTCTCTAATGTGGTCTGAGCCCCTGATCGAGGAGAGTGGCCAGTCACTGGTGTCCCCCTCCCCAGGTGGAGACTCTACATCTCCTCCGATGCTGATGATTTTGCAGCCAGGCAAAGGGGGTGGTGAGTATCCACCCATCTGCTCTGGGGGAGCAGCCTGAGTTTTACCAAGACCGGTACATAATCTAGGACTTTGTGCCCTCTGGACAGGATGCTCCCCACCCATGGAGAGGGGTGCTTTGTCTGTGAAGGTGGCCGGACAAAGGGACAAATGGACAGTGAAAGAGCAGGCTGCCCATGTGTGTCTGTGGCAGAACTCCCAGTTGTCCCATCACAGGGCCTGTATTACCTGCCGGGACTTTTTATCACACCCACTGGGATACGTCACCATTACATCTGTGAATCATATCACCTTTTATAACACCCCCTTCTGCCACCTCCACTGTCCCATCATACTCTCCCGGGGTCAGACATACAGTGATGATCCCTCCACACCATCTCATCACACACTCCTAGGGTCAGACAGAGAGTGAATCTCCCTCCACACTGTCCCATCACACACTCCCGGGATCAAAGAGTGAAACTCCCTCCACACTGTTCCATCACACACCCCCGGAATCAGACACAGACTGAAGCTCCCTCAATACACAGAGTGAAGCTCCCTCCACACTGCCCCATCACACACTCCTAGGGTCAGACAGAGTGAAGCTCCCTCCACACTGTCCCATCAAAGACTCCTGTGTTCAGACACAGAGTAAAGCTACCCCCACACCATCCCATCACACACACCTGGGGTCAGAGACAGAGTGAAGCTCCCTCTCTCACGGCAGTGAGTTCTAGGGTTGGGAAGACAGGTCAACGAGGAGACTGCAGAAAGGCGAAAATCAGCACAATTCACCAGTTTACAAAGTAGAGTGTGGATGAGCTGTATGCGATACAGGTAAGAGAGAATCTCCGGTATAAAAACACAACCGTTTTTATTTAAATCATTGCCTGTAGGAAGTGTGGAGAAGAACAGTATCAGGGGTCATGTCTCTGAAGTGAACCAAATCTGTGCTTCCCATGTTCAGTAGCAAGAAAGAGAGCTCTGGAGTGTGATTTGGGAATGGATGCTGACAGGTGGGAAAATACAAACCCGCAGTTTATTACGAGCAACATAGGAAAATATGTTTCAAACTGTCAGAAATGGCTAAATAATGGTGCATCAGATCGGCTGGAGACAGGGAGTAGGGCAGGGATATGTGACTTCACTAGACCAGCACAGAGTGCAACTCCGAGAAACCAGGGCAGGGCAGAAAATACTCCAGGACCGATATCTGGGGCTGATGGAATTCCTGCGTCTGCGAGGGGAGAGGAAAGAGTGCAACTCCGAGAAACCAGGGGAAGGCAAAGAATACTCTGGGACTGATGGAATTCCAGTGTCCGCAAGGGGAGGGGAAAGAGTGCATTTCCGAGAAAACAGGGCAGGGTATGGGACCCAGGGACTGATGTCTGAAATGAGGGAATTGTTCCACAATGTCCGGGACAAGGGGACTGTTTCAGGAAATGAAACTCCTGTGTCCGTGAAGGGGAGGACAGAGTGTACTCTGGGCCATGATGTCTGGGACAAGGGACAAGGGGGCTGTTCTGAGTTGGAGGATGATCTACAGTTACTGGAGTGTGGGATTTGACAGGATGCTGCCAGGAATACACACTGTTGCTCTGGGCTGAGAATGGGAGAATTCAGGGTCTTTAAACGGGCCATCCCCGAGACTGTTCAGTGACTGAGTACATTCAAGAATAGACAGGAGAGAGGATGAGGTAGACATCAGCCACGCTACCGATGGAGGTGCACTTAGCGGGGACTCAGGGGTCTGAACCTGCTCCTCGTCTTTGTCTCTTGGACAGCAGGCGCCAGCTGAACAGCCTCAATGTTGAGCAGGCTGGCACCAGTCAGGACTTTTGGCTGAAAGGGAAACTGATGTTTTTCTGGTGGGTTGGGTTTGGGAAGGGAGAGAAAGTCAAACGCACTAGGCCCCTCCTCCCATCAGTTCCAACAGTTTGTACCTACGGCGGTGAGGATACAGCTGGGACTGAAAGTGAGCTGGCTGTGGTCCCACAGGCAGAGAGAAGCAGCACGGGAGAGACAGAAGGGAGCCAACCATCACCACTTACACAACACCCTGAACCACTTCCCCTCTCAGAGGGCGGGTTGTTCGATTCCAACTATAATGTTGGCTGGGTACCTCAGATAGAATTTGTGCAAAACAGAAGCTTCCACTCAAAACAGACACAATTACAGAGTAGGGGTGGACAGGAACTATTCGTAGAGCGCACGCATTCGCTGTAGGATTTACCTGGGCAGGTAAACCCGAATGTACAGACAAGTAACGGCACACAGTGCCCAGGATCAGCTTCCGGTCGGGGGCGGTGTCGCCGAAACCTTCCAAACACTGCTTTTGCATGTAATCTCCCCTCCTACCACCTCCCCCAGCACCGACTCAATTCACCATCTTAGTGAAAGACCGTCTGCTGCCATTGCTTGTCACGGAGAAAGGGCCAAAGACAGCGTTTCAGGCCCAGCCGGAATGGGGTCCTCTGTCCAATTCCCATCCTTTCCAGGCGTGAGCAGTCCAGGCGGGCATCGTGAGGTCGCAATGTACCGGTGGGAGGGGGATCCGTGACCTGGAGGGGATGGAGACAAATCAATGTCATTACCAAAATACCTGAAGCATTGTGCAGAGCTCAGCACCAGTAAACACTTGTGAGGGCAGGGCAGAGGGGCCACAATGGGGGTATCTACCACTCCCATCCCTCCAATAACTACATATCTGCTCTCCACAACCATAAGGCATAAGAGCAAAATCAGGCCATTTAGCCCATCGAGTCTGCTCTGCCATTCCAACGTGGCTGATTAATTATCCCTCTCAACCCAACTGTCCTGCCTTCTCCCTGTAACCTTTGACACCCTGACTAATCAAGAACCTATTAACCTCCACTTTAACTGACTTGTCCTCCACAGACTCTCTCTGTCTCGGCCTTTCAATATTTGATAGGTTTGACTGTGATCCCTCAGCTTCCCACAATTAACAATTGGGACATCCGACAAGAGAACTACTATTAAACTTCCTTAAACAATGTCCCTGCACCGTTCCAAGTCATGCACCATCAGGACTTGGGAGATATATCGTGACAGGATCTAAACCCTGGAAATCCTACCCCAATAGCACTGTGGGAACTTCAGCATGGTCTGGGCACCCACCTCCCTGTGAGTAAAGAAACTTGCCACAAATTTACCTTATACTTGCCCCTCTGGAATTTATTCTGTATTCATGGGAATTCAGAAGAATGAGGGGTGACCCATTGAACGTATCAAATAGTGAAAGGCCTAGATAGAGTGGATGTGGACAGGATGTTTCCTGTAGTGGGGGAGTCTAGGACCAGAGGAGACCGCCTCAGAATAGAGGTGTGTCCTTTTAGGACAGAGACGGGGAGGAAATTCTTTAGCCAGGGAGTGGTGAATTTGTGGAATTCATTGCCACAGGCAGCTGTGGAGGTCAAGCATATATACATACATACATATATATATTATTTAAGGCAAAGGTTGATAGATTCTTCATTAGTCAGAGTATGAAGGGTTTGAGGGGAAGAAAGAAGATTGGGGCTGGGGAAAAATGGATCGGCCATGATGAAATAGCAGATCAGACTCGATGGGCCAAATGGCCCAATACTGCTCCTATATCTTATGGCCTTAAATCTGTGCCATCTAGTATCTGACATCTCGGCTCTGAGAGAAAAATTCCGTCTACTCTATGCATGCCTTTCATAATTTATAGACTTCTATACAATCTCCCCTCAGCTTCTAACAGTCCAGATACATCCAACTTCTCTTTCTCTCTAATCCAGGCTACACCCTCTCCAAAACCTCCACAGAAACATCATGTCTGAATGCACCTCGGCTTGGTATGGCAACTGCTCTGCCTGCAACGACAAGAAACTGCAGAGGGTTGTGGAAATAGCTCAGCACAACTAGGAAACTTGTCTCCCCTCCATGGACTCTGTCTATATTCTTCACCGACTCGCCCACCAACCCCGGACATTCCGGAAGCATACGTTGAAGGACCACGCACCAGTCCTCATCGAGGGATCTGCAGTGGAACGAGTGAGCAGTTTTAACTTCCTGGGTGTCAACGTCTCAGAAGATCTATCTTGGGCCCAACATATTGATGCAATTACAAAGAAGGCATGACAGCAGCAATATTTCATGAGGAGTTTGAGGAAATTGGTAGACATGGCAGATTTCTACAAATATTTCGTGGAGAACATTCCAACTGGAGGCTCCAAAGCACAGGATCAGAAAAAGCGGCAGAAAACTGTAAACTAACCACCCCAGCATCAAGGATATCTTCAAAAGGCGATGCCTCAAGAAAATGGCATCCATCTTTAAGGACCCCCATCACCCATGTCCTCTTCTCATTACTACCATCGAGGAGGTGGTACAGGAGCCTGAAAACATACTCAATGATTCAGGAACAGGTTCTTACCCTCCATCAGATTTCTGAAGGACAATAAATCCATGGACACTACCTCAGTATATTTCCCCTCTTTTGTACTACTTAATTAATGTAATTTTTTAAAATATAAGACAAAGGAGCAGAAGTCAGCTATTCGGCCCATCGAGTCCGCTCCGCCATTTTATCATGAGCTGATCCATTCTCCCATTTAGTCCCACTACCCCACCTTCTCACCATGACCTTTGATGCCCTGGCTACTTAGATACCTATCAATCTCTGCCTTAAATACATCCAATAACTTGGCCTCCACTGCTGCCCGTGGCAACGATTTCCACAGATTCACCATCCTCTGGCTGAAAAAAATTTCTTCGCATCTCTGTTCTGAATGGGCGCCCTTCAATCCTTAAGTCATGCCCTCTCGTACTAGACTCCCCCACCATAGAAACAACTTTGCCACATCCACTCTGTCCATGCCCATCAACATTCGAAATGTTTCTATGAGGTCCCCCCTCATTCTTCTAAACTCCAAGTAGTACAGTCCAAGAGCAGTCCAACGTTCCTCATATGTTAACCCTCTCATTCCCGGAATCATTCTAGTGAATCTTCTCTGAACCCTCTCCAACATCAGCACACCCTTTCTTAAATAAAGAGCCCAAAGCTGCCCACAGTACTCCAAGTGAGGTCTTGCCAGTGCCTTGTAGAGCCTCAACATCACATCCCTGTTCCTATACTCTATTCCTCTAGAAATGAATGCCAACATTGCATTCACCTTCTTCAGCACTGACTCAACCTGGAGGTTAACCTTAAAGGTATCCTGCACGAGGACTCCCAAGTCCTGTTGCATCTCAGAACTTTGAATTCTCTCCCCCTTTAAATAATAGTCTGCCCATTTATTTTTTCTGCCAAAGTGCATAACCATACACTTTCCAACATTGTATTTCATTTGCCACTCCTTTGCCCATTCTTCGAATCTATTCAAGTCTCTCTGCAGACTCTTCATTTCCTCAGCACGACCAGCCCCTCCACCTATCTTTATATCATCAGCAAACTTAGCCACAAAGCCATCTATTCCATAATCCAAATTGTTGATGTACAATGTAAAAAGAAGTGGCCCCAACACGGACCCCTGTGGAACACCACTGGTAACCAGCAGCCAACCAGAATGGGATCCCTTTATTCCCACCCTCTGTTTCCTGCCAATCAGCCAACGCTCTATCTACGTATGTAACTTTCCCGTAATTCCATGGGCTCTTATCTTGTTAAGTAGCCTCATGGGTGGCACCTTGTCAAAGGCCTTCTGAAAATCCAAATATACAACATCCACTGCATCTCCCTTGTCTAGCCTACTTGTAATTTCCTCAAAAAATTGCAATAGGTTTGTCAGGCAGGATTTTCCTTTAAGGAAACCACGCTGAGTTCTGCCTATCTTGTCATATGCCTCCAGGTACTCCGTAACCTCATCCTTGACAATCGACTCCAACAACTTCCCAACCACCGATGTCAAGCTAACAGGTCTATAATTTCCTTTTTGCTTCCTTGTCCCCTTCTTAAATAGCGGAGTGACATTTGCAATCTTCCAGTCCTCCGGAACCATGTCAGAGTCTATTGACTTTTGTTGTTTGCTTTTTTTTTAAATTTTATTTTTATTTGGATAAGGAATTCACAAGTATCATGTACTTTTTTCACACGTATAATCTTTTCCATTTTTTTATATGTATAAAACTATAATTATTTATACATTCTTAAGTACACATTGAGATGAGATAAAAGGAAATTAGACACTTAAATAGATAATTATGTACAGTGGTAATTCTAATCTATTAGGCTAGATAATGGTATTAGTTGTTAAGAAAAATAGTAATAATAGTTTCCATATATCTCTTCCGGACCATTTCTACTGGTCCAAAATGTTGTATGTAAGTCTATGTAACAACCATTGTAGGTGTTTATATCCTAACTTGTTCAAGCTTGCTCCTGCCCCCAGACATAATTATCCAATCCCTATGTACTTATTTACTTAATTTTATCATTTTTTATCCCTTTCCCAAATCTTTTCCTTTACTTGTATTAATTCTCTATTTTCCAAAAGAAAACAAAAACAGTGAACATTTAGACTAGGGGTGCTTATGTTAGCAATATTACTGTGTTGATGAGAAGAGCAGTCATCTAAAGTCTGCTCGCATTGGGGTTATATATTCAATCCATTTATTCCAGATTTGATAAAATTTTTCTTTTTGAATTCTCAGGGAGTAAGTCAACTTTTCCATTTTAAATATTTCCAAGATAATTTCGTGCCAATCTTCTAATGTAGGTGGTATTGGATTTAGCCACTTTCTAGTGATTGATTTCTTACTTGCCGCTAAGAGGGCCTGCAGCAACTTTATATCTTCCTTCTGTTCAAGAAACAATACATGCCCCAAATAGAGCGTCTCAAAGTTCAGAGGTATCTGGGACCTAAGTACCTTAACTAATGTTCTAAGAATACCTTCCCAATATATACTTAACTTAGGGCAATCCCAGAAAATACCCCTTGTTCAATCCCTTCCGACCTATGTTCGTGACACTTCTCACGCTCTTAAACTTTTCGATGATTTTAAGTTCCCTGGCCCCCACCGCTTTATTTTCACCATGGATGTCCAGTCTTTATATACTTCCATCCCCCATCAGGAAGGTCTTAAAGCTCTACGCTTCTTTTTGGATTCCAGACCTAATCAGTTCCCCTCTACCACCACTCTGCTCCATCTAGCGGAATTAGTCCTTACTCTTAATAATTTCTCCTTTGGCTCCTCCCACTTCCTCCAAACTAAAGGTGTAGCTATGGGCACCCGTATGGGTCCTAGCTATGCCTGCCTTTTTGTTGGGTTTGTGGAACAATCTATGTTCCATGCCTATTCTGGTATCTGTCCCCCACTTTTCCTTCGCTACATCGATGACTGCATTGGCACTGCTTCCTGCACGCATGCAGAACTCGTTGACTTTATTAACTTTGCCTCCAACTTTCACCCTGCCCTCAAGTTTACCTGGTCCATTTCCGACACCTCCCTCCCCTTTCTAGATCTTTCTGTCTCTGTCTCTGGAGATAGGTTATCCACTGATGTCTACTATAAGCCTACTGACTCTCACAGCTATCTGGACCATTCCTCTTCTCACCCAGTCTCTTGCAAAAACGCCATCCCCTTCCCCCGTCTTTCTTCCCGGACCTCCTGTCCCATGATCCTCTCGTATCCCCTTTTGCCTATCACCTATCCAGCTCTTGGCTCTATCCCTCCCCCTCCTGTCTTCTCCTATCATTTTGGATCTCCCCCTCCCCCTCCAACTTTCAAATCCCTTACTCACTCTTCCTTCAGTTAGTCCTGACGAAGGGTCTCGGCCTGAAACGTCGACTGCACCTCTTCCTACAGATGCTGCCTGGCCTGCTGCGTTCACCAGCAACTTTGATGTGTGTTCCCAGAAAATATGAAAATGATTTGCCTCCTTGGAGCCACACCTTCTCCAACACGTCACGTTTGTATCTTTATATTTTTCCTGATATGGGGTCTTGAAGTATCTTATAATATTTTTCCAACAATGTTCTCTCCAAGTCAAAGAATTAGTCGAGGACCATTGAAAGCTGCAGATTTCCCCCCAAGCCTCCTCTGAAAGTACCAACCTCACTTCTTTCTCCCACTTCTCTTTAATATACAATGTGTTTACCTTTTTAGCATGGGAGAGTGCATTATATAATCGAGAAACTGATTTACTAGGTATTGAACTGCAAGCCGAATTCAGAATCTTGAAAAATTCTAATTCTACTGTTGATAGGTCTGTATATCTACAACTCTGGTTAACATAGTTTCGTACTTGAAGGTACCTAAAAAAGTCATTGTGTTCTAGGCCATGTTTGTCCTGCAGGATTTGGAAACTTTGTAATACTCTTTTATCTATAAATGAGAGGTAGGTTGTAAGACCTTTCTTTATCCATAGTTCAAATCTTTTATCTCCTCTGTTGGGAAGGAATTCGGTATCATATGCACACCATCTGAAGAGTTTTAACATGTTATTAATTCCACACGAATTAACCACCTTCTGCCATACTTTTAATGTAAGATTTATCCAACTGTTTTTAAATTTTTCCAATTGGGCCATCAATCCTTTGTCAGCTATTGAGGCCTGTAGAGGAAAACTGTCAACTAATCCAAATTCTATTTCCTTCCATCTAGCCTTATATTCCCTATTACACCAATATAACAGAGGGGTTATCTGTGAGGCATAAAAATAATTTCTCAGGCAAGGAAGAACCATACCTCCTCCTTCCTTCCCTAACTGTATGGTGTTATATCGAATTCTAGGTTTCTTTCCTTGCCAAATGAAGCGGGGAATCCACTTGTCCCATTCCCTGAATTGATTATCATCCACTTCCATAGGTAAAGTACGGAAAAGACAGAGTAACCGAGGAAGAATATTCATTTTTATAGTATTTATCCTTGAATTTAAACTTAAAAAAGGGATAAGATTCCACCCATGCATATCTGCTTTTATCTCTGAGATTAATGGCCCATAATTTACCTGTGACAGCGTTGAAAGATCCTTCGGCAGGGTTATTCCTAAATATTTTAATGATTTAGCTTCCCACTTAAGATCATATGTATCCTGCAATTTTTTGGATGGTGTATAATTTAGGGACATAACCTGCGTTTTCTTTACATTTATTTTATAACCTGATATTTTCCCAAAGTCATCCAACAGTGTAAACAATCCTATAAATGATTTTTCTGGTTCACTCAGATAGACCAAAACATCATCTGCGAATAACGCCACTTTCTGTTCAATCCCTGCCACCTTGATACCTTTTACAATTTCGCACTGTCTTATTAGTTGGGCAAGCGGTTCAATATATAGCACAAAAAGGAGAGGAGAAATTGGGCATCTCTGTCTAGTGCCTCTCTCTAAGATGAAGGAGTCAGAGAGGTCCCCATTTATCTTAATTCAGGCTGTAGGGCTGTCGTATAGAGTCTGAATTACTTTAATAAACTTTTCTTGAAAGCCGAATCTTCCTAACACTCTGTATAGGAATGCCCAACTAACCGAATCAAAAGCTTTCTCAGCATCTAATCCTACTACCATTGTCTCTGTCTTGTTCTTATTAACCTGTTCTAATATGTGTAGAGTTCTCCTTATGTTGTCCTGTGTTTGTCTTTGCTGAATAAATCCAGTCTGGTCTAAATGGATTAGGCCAGGTAAAAGCTTTTCCAATCTGCGCGCTAATATAGATGTAAATAGTTTGTAATCTAAATTAAGAACACTAATTGGCCGATAATTGCCACATTCTAGTTTATCTTTACTCTCTTTAGGAATAACTGAAATAATTGCTTCTCTCCAGGAAGGTGGAGTTTCTCCTCTCTGCAAGATCCAATTAAAGGTGTTAAGTAGTAACGGGGCTAACTGTGACTTCAGCGATTTGTACCACTCTGAGGTAAACCCATCAGAACCCGGGGACTTTCCAGCCTTTAACCTAGAGATGGCCACATTCAGTTCTTTGGCAGTTACTGGTTCTAATAAACTTTCATTTTATAAATCTGTAAGTTTAGGTAGATCTAAAGAATTCAGTAAAGTGTCTATATAGGGCTCACTGCAGGCCCGGGGTTGGGAGTACAGCTCTCGATAATATGTTTCAAAACTCTCTTGAATTTTCCCTATTGTACTCTCCACAAGCTTTGTCTTTGGATTCTTTATTTTATGAATTGTATTGTCTGCTTGTTGTTTTCATAATTTATATGCTAATAATCTAGCTGATTTACCTCCTACTTCATAATTCTTTTGTCTCAGGTAAAGAAAATTTCTTTGAGTTTCCAATGTATAAATATCGTCAATTTCACTTTGCAATTTCCTAATTTCCTGTTTAAGATTTGAATTACTTTTGTTGCTATCTACAACTTGAAGTTGTTTTAATTTTCCTTGAAGGTCTGCTAATTTTTGTGCATTGATTTTTTTCACGTGAGTGGTAATGGAAATAATTTTCCCTCTCAGTACAGCTTTCAATGTATCCCATAAGGTCACTGGTGATGTTTCTCCCGTGTCATTAAGGTCTAGATATTCTTTGATATCTCCCCTTAATCTCTCCATTACTTTTGGGTTATTGAGTATATGTGAATTTAACCTCCATAGTGTTTTCCTCATTTCCTTTCCAGGATTAGAGACATAGAGACTGGGCTATGATCCAACAGATCAATTATTGCAATATTACAGTTTTTTGTCCTGAGTCTATCTGTATTAAAGATAAAGAAATAGTCTATCCTTGAATAGGCTGAATGAGGGAAAGAGTAATGTGTATAATCTTTACTAGTGGGGTGTAATTCCCTCCACACATCTATAATTCCCAACTCCTCCATCAATAAATTCATTTTCCAAGTCAGAGGTTTATTCTGGGTAACTGTTCTTGAAGAATCTAATACAGGATTTAATCTAATATTAAAATCCCCTCCACAATTTACTACCCCTTGAGAACTGACCATTAGATCAAAAATGTGTCTATAAAATGACCATTCACAACCTGGAGGAGCATAAACATTCAGCAATGTTATTTCTGTACCTTCTATTCTTCCTGTAATTTTTACAAACCGTCCGTCTTTGACTTTAGTCTCCGAAATATGTTCCAATATCCTGGCAGGGAGATTAGCGGGGGCTACTGAGGTGACTTTAAACTAGAATGGTTGGGGGGTGGGAATCAAATTAACGAGGCTAGGCGTGAGGAGGTTAGTTCACTACAGGGGGATGGGAACCAGTGCAGAGAGACAGAGGGGTGTAAAGTGAGGGTAGAAACAAAAAGTACTATGGAGAAAAGTAAAAGTGGCAGGCCGACAAATCCAGGGCAAGCATTAAAAAGGGCCACTTTTCAGCATAATTGTATAAGGGCTAAGAGAGTTGTAAAAGAGCGCCTGAAGGCTTTGTGTGTCAATGCAAGGAGCATTCGTAATAAGGTGGATGAATTGAAAGTGCAGATTGTTATTAATGATTATGATATAGTTGGGATCACAGAGACAAGGCTCCAGGGTGACCAGGGATGGGAGCTCAACGTTCAGGGATATTCAATATTCAGGAGAGATAGACATGAAGGAAGGGGAGGTGGGGTGGCGTTGCTGGTTAAAGAAGAGATTAACGCAATAGAAAGGAAGGACATAAGCCGGGAAGATGTGGAATCGATACGGGTAGAGCTGCGTAACACTAAGGGGCAGAAGACGCTGGTGGGAGTTGTGTACAGGCCACCTAACAGTAGTAGTGAGGTCGGAGATGGTATTAAACAGGAAATTAGAAATGTGTGCAATAAAGGAACAGCAGTTATAATGGGTGACTTCAATCTACATGTGGATTGGGTGAACCAAATTGGTAAAGGTGCTGAGGAAGAGGATTTCTTGGAATGTATGCGGGATGGTTTTTTGAACCAACATGTCGAGGAACCAACTAGAGAGCAGGCTATTCTGGACTGGGTTTTGAGCAATGAGGAAGGGTTAATTAGCAATCTTGTCGTGAGAGGCCCCTTGGGTAAGAGTGACCATAATGTGGTGGAATTCTTCATTAAGATGGAGAGTGACATAGTTAATTCAGAAACAAAGGTTCTGAACTTAAAGAGGGGTAACTTTGAAGGTATGAGACGTGAATTAGCTAAGATAGACTGGCAAATGACACTTAAAGGATTGATGGTGGATATGCAATGGCAAGCTTTTAAAGGTTGCATGGATGAACTACAACAATTGTTCATCCCAGTTTGGCAAAAGAATAAATCAAGGAAGGTAGTGCACCCGTGGCTGACAAGAGAAATTAGGGATAGTATCAACTCCAAAGAAGAAGCATACAAATTAGCCAGAGAAAGTGGCTCACCTGAGGACTGGGAAAAATTCAGAGTTCAGCAGAGGAGGACAAAGGGCTTAATTAGGAAGGGGAAAAAAGATTATGAGAGAAAACTGGCAGGAAACATAAAAACGGACTGTAAAAGCTTTTATAGATATGTAAAAAGGAAAAGACTGGTAAAGACAAATGTAGGTCCCCTGCAGACAGAAACAGGTGAATTGATTATGGGGAGCAAGGACATGGCAGACCAATTGCATAATTACTTTGGTTCTGTCTTCACTAAGGAGGACATAAATAATCTTCCAGAAATAGTAGGGGACAGAGGGTCCAGTGAGATGGAGGAACTGAGCAAAATACATGTTAGTAGGGAAGTGGTGTTAGGTAAATTGAAGGGATTGAAGGCAGATAAATCCCCAGGGCCAGATGGTCTGCATCCCAGGGTGCTTAAGGAAGTAGCCCAAGAAATAGTGGATGCTTTAGTGATAATTTTTCAAAACTCGTTAGATTCTGGACTAGTTCCTGAGGATTGGAGGGTGGCTAATGTAACTCCACTTTTTAAAAAAGGAGGGAGAGAGAAACCGGGGAATTATAGACCAGTTAGCCTAACGTCGGTGGTGGGTAAACTGCTGGAGTCAGTTATCAAGGATGTGATAACAGCACATTTGGAAAGCGGTGCAATGATCGGACAAAGTCAGCATGGATTTGTGAAAGGAAAATCATGTCTGACGAATCTCATAGAATTTTTTGAGGATGTAACTAGTAGAGTGGATAGGGGAGAACCAGTGGATGTGGTATATTTGGATTTTCAGAAGGCTTTTGACAAGGTCCCACACAGGAGATTAGTGTGCAAACTTAAAGCACACGGTATTGGGGGTAAGGTATTGGTGTGGGTGGAGAGTTGGTTAGCAGACAGGAAGCAAAGAGTGGGAATAAACGGGACCTTTTCAGAATGGCAGGCGGTGACTAGTGGGGTACCGCAAGGCTCAGTGCTGGGACCCCAGTTGTTTACAATATATATTAATGACTTGGATGAGGGAATTAAATGCAGCATCTCCAAGTTTGCGGATGACACGAAGCTGGGTGGCAGTGTTAGCTGTGAGGAGGATGCTAAGAGGATGCAGGGTGACTTGGATAGGTTGGGTGAGTGGGCAAATTCATGGCAGATGCAATTTAATGTGGATAAATGTGAAGTTATCCACTTTGGTGGCAAAAATAGGAAAACAGATTATTATCTGAATGGTGGCTGATTAGGAAAAGGGGAGGTGCAACGAGACCTGGGTGTCATTATACACCAGTCATTGAAAGTGGGCATGCAGGTACAGCAGGCGGTGAAAAAGGCGAATGGTATGCTGGCATTTATAGCGAGAGGATTCGAGTACAGGAGCAGGGAGGTACTACTGCAGTTGTACAAGGCCTTGATGAGACCACACCTGGAGTATTGTGTGCAGTTTTGGTCCCCTAATCTGAGGAAAGACATCCTTGCCATAGAGGGAGTACAAAGAAGGTTCACCAGGTTGATTCCTGGGGATGGCAGAACTTTCATATGAAGAAAGACTGGATGAACTGGGCTTGTACTCGTTAGAATTTAGAAGATTGAGGGGGGATCTGATTGAAACGTATAAGATCCTAAAGGGATTGGACAGGCTAGATGCAGAAAGATTGTTCCCGATGTTGGGGAAGTCCAGAACGAGTGGCCACAGTTTGAGGATAGAGGGGAAGCCTTTTAGGACCGAGATTAGGAAAAACTTCTTCACACAGAGAGTGGTGAATCTGTGGAATTCTCTGCCACAGGAAACAGTTGAGGCCAGTTCATTGGCTATATTTAAGAGGGAGTTAGATATGGCCCTTGTGGCTACGGGGGTCAGGGGGTATGGAGGGAAGGCTGGGGCGGGGTTCTGAGTTGGATGATCAGCCATGATCATAATAAATGGCGATGCATGCTCGAAGGGCCGAATGGCCTACTCCTGCACCTATTTTCTATGTTTCTATGTTTCTATGTTCATAATTAAGAGTACTTGATATTAGAGTAGCTACCCCTCTTTTGTGGCTCAATTTATATGATGAATAAAATACATGCTTAAAGCCCATTCTTTTTAATCTGCCATGTTCAGATTGGCTCATATGTGTTTCAGAATCTATTGACTTTTGAAAGATCATTGCTAATGCCTCCACAATCTCCACAGCTACTTCATTCAGATCACAAGGGTGCATTCCATCTGGTCGGGGAGATTTATCTACCCTTAGAATATTCAGCTTCCTGCGTACTTTCTCTGTCGTAATTGTGACTGCGCACACTTCTCTTTCCTGCCACCCTTGAGTATCCGGTATACTGCTGATGTCTTCCTCAGTGAAGACTGATGCAAAATACTCGTTCAGTTCCTCTGCCATCTCCTTATCTCCCATTACAATTCTCCAGCATCATTTTCTATCATCCTATATCTACTCTCACCTGTCTATTACTCTTTATATACTTGAAAAAGCTTTTAGTATCCTCTTTGATATTATTTGCTAGCTTCCTTTCATAGTTCATCTTTTCCCTCTTAATGACCTTCTTAGTTTCCTTCTGTAAGCTTTTAAAAACTTCTCAATCCTCTGTCTTCCCACTAATTTTTGCTTCCTTGTATGCCCTCTCCTTTGCTTTAACTTTGGCTTTGACTTCTCTTGTTGCATCCTTTTTCCATTTGAAAATTTCTTCTTTTTTGGAATATATCTGTCGTGCACCTTCCTCACTTCTCGCATAAACTCCAGCCGCTGCTGCTCTGCTGTCTTTCCCACTAGTGTCCCTTTCCAGTCAACTTTGGCCAGTTCCTCTCTCATGTCACTGTAATTTCCTTTACTCCACTGAAATACCGACACATCGGTTTTCGGCTTCTCTTTCTCAAATTTCACAGTGAACTCAATCATGTTATGATCACTGCCTCCTAAGGGTTCCTTCACCTCAATCTCTCTAATCACCTCCGGTTCATTACACAATACCCAATCCAGTACGGCCGATCCCCTAGTGGGCTCAACAACAAGCTGTTCTAAAAAGCCATCTCGTAGACTTTCTACAAATTCTCTCTTGAGGTCCAGTGCCGACTTGATTTTCCCAATCCATTCTCATGTTAAAATCCCCTACAATTATCATAACACTGCCCTTCTGACAAGCCTTTTCTATTTCCTGTTGTAATTTGTAGTCCACATCACTGTAGCTGTTTGGAGGCCTGTAAATAACTGCCACCAGGGTCCTTTTACCCCTGCGATTTCTTAGCTCAACCCATAAAGATTCTGCACCTTCCGATCCTATGTCACCTCTTTCTAATGATTTAATATCATTTCTTACCAATAAAGCCACACCACCCCCTCTGCCTACCTGCCTATCCTTCCGATACACCGTGTATCCTTGGATGTTCAGCTCCCAGAGACATGCATCCTTTAGCCACATGCATCCTTTAGCCACGTCTCAGTGATGGCTACAATATCATGCCTGCCAATCTGTAGCTGTACGACAAGATCATCCACTTTATTCCTTATGCTGCGTGCATTTAAGTATAACACCTTCAATCCAGTATTTGGTACTTTTTGCTTTGATTGCTCTGCAATTTTATTGCACATTGCCTGCCTGTCCTTCCTGACATCTTTACTGCTTACTATCTTAGATTTATTTCTGTTTTCCCCCTCCTTTGCTCCATCATTTCGGTTCCTATTCCCCTGCCAAATTAGTTTAAACCCTCCCTAACAGCTCTATTAAACCTTCCTGCCAGGATATACTTATTGTACTTCACAGTTTTTTTTATGTATTGCAATGTAATGCTGCTGTAAAACAGATTTCATGACATACTTTAGGCCGGAATATTAAACCTGATTCTCCCTCTCCCTTTGGGCAAAAGATAGAAAAATCTGAAAGCATCAACCACCAGGATCAAAAACAGCCTCCATCCCACCGTTCCTGATAGCATGAACATCAACTTCCCTAACTTCCGGGTTATTTCTCTCTCGTCCCCCTGTCCTCCCTTTTTCCATTCCCAGTCTGGCTCCCATCTCTTCCCACCTGCCCATCACCTACAGTCGTAGAAAAGTACAGTACATAAACAGGTCATTCGGCCCATCTAGTCTGTGCCAAACCATTTAAACTGCCCACTCCCATCACCCTGCACCAGGACCATAGCCCTCCATACCCCTACCACCCATGTACCTATCCAAACTTTTCTTAAACGTTGAAATCGAGCTTGCATGTACCAGTTGCGCTGGCAGCTCGTTCACTCACAAGTCTCTGAGTGAAGTTTCCCCTCATGTTCCCTAGACTTTTCACCTTTCACACTTAACACATGACCTCTAGTTGTCATTCTATCCAACCTCAGTGGAAAAAGCCTGCTTGCATTTACCCTATCTATACCACTCATAATTTTATATACCTCTATCAAATCTCCCATCAATTTTCTACGTACCAAGAAATAAAATCCTAACCTATTCAAACTTTCCTTATAACTCAGGTCCTCCAGTTCTAGCAACATCCCTGCAAATTTCCTCCATAAATTTTCTGTAAACCTCTCTCTGGTTCCCTTCCTCCTTCCCTTTCTTCCATGGTCCAATCTCATCTCCTATCAGATTCATTCTTCTTTATATCTTTACCTAACCCCTCCCAGCTTCTTACTTCATCCTTATCCCCCTCCCCCACCCACCCAGTCTCACCTTTCACCTGCCAGCCTGTACTCCCCACTTCTATTCTGGCTTCTTTCCCCTTCCTTTCCAGTCCTGAAGAAGGGTCTCGGTCCAAAATCATTGATTGTTTATTCCTTTCTGTAGATGCTGCCGGACATGCTGAGGTCCTCCAGCATTGTGTGAGTGTGTGTGAGTGTGTGAGTGTGTGTGTGTATGTATTATGATGGTAAGTACATTTCAAAACCAAGTCCATTGTTTTATAGGACTGGCGACAGACCCAATCTGAAGCAGTGCAAAGTCTGAACGTGACACAGGCGACAGTAATATGTTAATGCCATGGAAGGCTGCTATGAATTGTCTCTCTCTCTTTGCTCATTTAAACAATTGAGAAATATCAGGTTATAGTTCTGAATTTTGGGGAGGGGCAGATTGTCAGGTCCACCTCCAACAGGAGGCTCCACATGCAATACGGCATGCTTTCAGCAAAGTACTGTGTGTGACACAAACCTGACACACACATACACAGGTCAGCTTGACACCCAACATAGCATGCTTTTCAGCAAGGGATCCTGTGTGACATAAGCCGCCCCCCCCCCCCGACAGAAAATGAACACACGCACACTCACTCACCGGTTGCAGGTGATTTCTGGGAAGCCTGAAGACATCTGCCATAGTGCAAGCCATCTCATATTTGGTCATTCGTTCATTCCCAGACCAGTGGAAGATTCCACTAACTGAAGAGTCCTGTTCAGGGGAAATAATTCCCAATAAGGTAACAGATGTAAATCTGGGACAAAATCTGCAGTTAACAGTTCCACACATCCAGAACACAGCAACACAGCCAACTGAGGGTAGCACACTTCTGGCAGGAATCCCTCAACACACAACAGTTCAGCACAGCACAGTCCCTTCAGCCCACAATGTTGTGCTGACCTTTCAACCTACTCTGAGATCAATCTACTAATCATATTTGTAACACAAAGGCTTGTACTGCGATTTGAAAGGTTATGGAGTCACACAAGGTGAACACAGATGGGTGACGGATGGGGAAAGGGGGAATTGGTTGAACAGGGTGAGAGTAGACACAGGATTTGTTCTATGTGTGCGTACGTGTGCGCATGTGTGCACATACACTCACCTGCATCCTGCGCTCAGACAGCTCCCTGCACACTCTGGCCACGTCAGCCACGTGCGTGGGGAACCGTTGCTGCCAGTGGTCAACACTGGCCAATCTTTCAGGGGACTGGACACTGCTGAAGATGGCACAGACTGCACTTTCCTCCAGCTCCTCTATTGGACCGTAAAGGACAGGAACGCGGAGCACTGCAGCGCCTGGGACCCAGTGAACAGACAGGGTAAATACCCCCATACAGTGAATAATCTCCCCTCACTGAAAATATCCAACAATCTGTCCACACTCTCCCTTCATCCCCACTCTGTAAATAACATCCACATATTGACAATCATTCCACTCATAATACCACCACAGTGAGCAAACTCTCCACATCAACAATTTCTGGAAATCACCACCACCCACACAACACCCGTTTTCTACAACCTCTCCCCGCAGATATCCCCCACATGCACACTCCCAACACTGTAAACTCCTTCTCCACAACAATCTCCCCATCTCCACCATAACCCAAATAACCTCCTGCTGACAATCCCCCGTCCACACACCCTGCTCAGTGAACATGGAGCAAGGATATAATGCTGAGGCTTTATAAGGCACTTCTCAGACCACACTTGGGAGTATTGCAAGCAGCTTTGATCCCTTATCTAAGAAAGGATCTACTGGCATTGGAGAGGGTCCAGAGATGGTTCACAAAAATGATTCCAGGAATGAAAGGATTAATGTATGAGAAGCATTTAATTACTCTGGGCCTGAACTCACTGGAGTTTAGAAGAATAAGGGGAGATCTCATTGAAACTTATCAGATATTGAAAGGCCTAGATAGAGTGGATGTGGAGAGGATGTTTCCTATTGTGGGTGAGTCTAGGACCAGAGGGTACAGCCTCAGAAGAGAGAATCGACCACTTAGAACAGAGACGAGGATGAACTTCTTTTGCCAGAGAGTAGTGAATCTGTGGAATTCATTGCCACAGATGATTCTGGAGACCAATTAATTGGGTATATTGAAAGCAGAGGTGGACATGTTCTTGATTAGTAACGGTGCGAAAGGTTACGGGGAAAAGGGAGGAGAATGCTGTTTAGAGGGATAATAAATTACCCATTATGGAATAGTGGAGCAGGTTTAATGGACCAAATGGCCTAATTCTGCTTCAAACTCTTATGGTCTTAAATCCACCCACCCCCTCCAAGTCCAATTCCTCCTACCACACATCCTGCTTGTGTGATTTAGAGGTCTCTGTAGAACCTTTACAAGAATCTACAGTGGCATGCAAAAGTTTGGGCACCCCTGGTCAAAATTTCTGTTACTGTGATTAGCTAAGCGAGTAAAAGATGAACTGATTTCCAAAAGGCATAAAGTTAAAGATGACACATTTCTTTGTACTTAGTAACACCCCCTTTGGCAAGTATCACAGCTTGTAAACGCTTTCTGTAGCCAGCTAAGAGTCTTTCAATTCTTGTTTGGGGGATTTTCGCCCATTCTTCTTTGCTAGTTCTGTTCTGTGAGATTCTTGGACCGTCTTGCATGCACTGCTCTTTTGAGGTCTAACCACAGATTCTCGATGATGTTTAGGTCGGGGGACTGTGAGGGCCATGGCAAATCCTTCAGCTTGCGTCTCGAGGATTTTGGATTTTGAGGTGTGTTTAGGATCATTATCCTGTTGTAGAAACCATCCTCTTTTCACCTTTGGCTTTTTTTTAAATAGATGGTGTGATGTTCGCTTGCAGAATTTGCTGGTGTTTTTAATGAATTCATTCTTCCCTCTACCAGTGAAATGTTCCCCGTGCCACTGGCTGCAACACAAGCCCAAAGCATGATCGATCCACCCCCGTGCTTAACAGTTGGAGAGGTGTTCTTTTTATGAAATTCTGCACCCTTTTTTCTCCAAACATACCTTTGCTCATTGCGGCCAAAAAGTTCTATTCAAAACATTCAAAGGAACATCTAAACAAGCCTGATGCATTTTGGAAACAAGTCCTGTGGTCTGATGAAGTTAAAATAGAACTCAAGAGGCACAAGCTGAAGGATTTGCCATGGCCCTCACAGTCCCCCGACCTAAACATCATCGAGAATCCGTGGATAGACCTCAAAAGAGCAGTGCCTGCAGGATGGCCCAAGAATCTCACTGAACTAGAAGCCTTTTACAAGGAAGAATGGGCGAAAATCCCCCATACAAGAATTGAAAGACTCTTAGCTGACTACAGTAAGCGTTTACAAGCTGGGATACTTGCCAAAGGGGGTGTTACTAAGTACTGCCATGCAGGGTGCCCAAACTTTTGATTCGGGCCCTTTTCCTTTTTTGTTATTTTGAAACTGTAAAAGATGGAAATATAAGTTTTCTTGCTTAAGATATTAAAGAAATGTGTCATCTTTAACTTTATGCCTTTTGGAAATCAGTTCATCTTTTACTCGCTTAGCCATTCACAGTAACAGAAATTTTGACCAGGGGTGCCCAAACTTTTGCATGCCACTGTATGCCTCATTGCCTCTGCTGCCAATGCTGTTACATAACCCTAGTGCCTACCCCTCCTCTACTGCCAACCATAATCAATGCCCCGCAGCCCACTTCCCGTTATGTAACTCCAATACCCTTCCCTCATCAGCCCACCCCTCCTCCACTGCCAACCCCAATCAATGCCCAAGGCAGCTTACTTCCTGTTACATTACCCCAGTGCCCACCCCTCCTCCACTGCCAACCCCAATGCCCAAGGCAGCTTACTCCCTGTTACATTACCCCAGTGCCCACCACTTGCCAGCCCCTCCCCCCACCTACTGCCAACCACAATCACTGCCCAAGGCAGTTCAATTCCTGCCTCACCAGGGTGGTTTTGCAAAACCTGCCTCTCCCCTGCCAGCTTGCTTTTCCCGTACAGGTTGAGGGGGTTAGGAGTGTCGCTTTCTCGGTAAGGAGGGTGTGTTCCATCAAAAATGTAATCTGTGCTCAGGTATATCATGAAGGCGCCAACCTCAGCTGTAAGGAGCAGAAAATGGCTGTAATTAGTTAAAGTAATTTATTTATAGATACAGCACGGAACAAGCCCTCCGACCCAATCAGCCATGCCACACCGCAACACACTTACTTAACTCTAGCCAAACCACAGGACTATTTACAATGACCAATTAACCTACTAACTGGCACGTCTTGGGACTGTGGGAGCATAGTAAAACACCTAGAGGAAACCCACACACTCATGGGAAGGAACATACAAGGACACTGGAACTGAACTCCAAACTCCAGTGCCCCAAACTGTAACAGCATCACGCTGCTACACTAGTGTGGTGCCTGGAAGTTCTGCTTTGTTCACTCAAGCCACGTTTGATTTGGTTTCCCAGAATGTTGTGAACCGGGATCTCCAGCCTCTGTCCCAGTAACGTGAAACTTATATGTCCAAACCCAAACCAGCACCATCTCATCTTGAGGGAGGATGCAGGAATTGCCAACGAGGCTGATAATCACTACACCACCCTGAATAACCAGAGAGTAGGGGCACAAGCACAGAGGGAGGTGCTCCTGGGGACACTTAAAGACCAGGTGAGATATGTGAAACACAAGAGATTCTGCAGATGCTGGAAATCCAGAGCAACACTCACAAAACGCTGGAGGAACTCAGTAGGTCAGGCAGCATCTATGGGGAAGAATAAACAGTCGACATTTTGGCCCGAGACCCTTCATCAGGACTGGAAAGGACAGGGAGTAGAAGCTGGAATAAGGTGGTGAGAAGAGAGGATGGAGGACAAGCTAGAAGATGACAGATGGGTGGGGAAGAAGTAAGAAACTGGGAGGTGATAGGTGGGAAAGGTAAGGGCTGATATATGAGAAACAGCGTTCATATTCTAACACAGGCTGTTTGAGAACTTGAATCTACTTTGAAACAACTGAAAAAGAAATTTGATCAAATACCACATGGGGTGAAACTGAATATATTTAGAGGAACATTCCATCCATCACCTCCTGGTCATTGACCCCAGCCCCCTACCACTGACTCCCTGGCACTTTCCTCTACAACCTCAGAGAGTGCAACACCTGTCCTTGCACCTTCTCTTCCTAAACCTCACCACCATCCTCAAAGCCGTGATACCTCTGGTCTATTTCTGGGGCTGCGTGAGCTGATCTCATTGCAGTGCAGCTCAACGGACATGATTAAATATCCCCCTTTCAGCCTGATAGACTGAATCACAACTGCTTCCAGGGTCTGTACAGTCAACAAAGATGTTTTAATGTGATTGAACAATCTATCACTGTATACGTATAGTCTCTAGTAAATAAAATCGAAGATCTCAGAGCTAGGGTGAGATCCTGGTTAACTGCTTCTGAATGGGACACAGCTATTCAGAGTAACGGGTTCACTATACGCCATCAGGATCCCTCTGACAGAAGCAGAGGAGGTGGTGTATGTCTCATGATCAGTTCCTCTTGGTGCAGAAATGTATCAGTGTTGTCCCAATTCTGCTCATCCGACCTGGAATATCTCAAAATTAAGTGCCATCCATTTTACCTGTCGCAGGAGAATTCTGCGGTCATTTTGATAGCGGTATACATTCCACCTCAGGCTAATGTCAAAGAGGAAATGATCTGAACAATGACATCAACATTCACGAAACAGCACACCCTGACGCCTTCACCATTATTTCGGAAGCTTTTAACCAGGCCAGCTTGATAAAGTCACAAATCACTTGGATAGAATGGCCTCCTGCATCTTTATTTTATTGTGTTATTTTTGTACTGCATCAGATCCACAGTAACAATTATTTTGTTCCCATCCCACTGACAGGAATACTATTCCCCTATTTGTACCTGGTTCCACCTGGCTGTCACCAGCTCCCATCCCACTGACCAGAGCACCCCTCCGACCAACCGGATCACCATCCCCCTGTTTGTACCTGGTTCCACCTGGCCATCACCTCCACTCTAATAGCTCCTATTATCAACGGTCATACTCATCCCATTCCAGCATGGGAGAGCTTGCGTTCCTGTTCATCGCCCTCCTGTCTCCACCACTCCCCAAATCTGCCCACACCCCACCTCCATTTGTATTCATCCTTCAACCTGTTACCTGCTGGTTGTCTCAAGTAATGTTGCAGCTCTATAAAACTCTGGTTAGACCACACTTGAATTGTGTTCAGATCTGATCACCTCATTATAGGAAGGATGCAGACATTTACCAGGATGCTGCCTGGATAAAATAACACATCTTATGAGGATAGATTGAGTGACCTAGAGCTTTTCTCTTAAGAGTGGAAGATGAGAGGTGACTATCTCGATAGAGGTGTACAAGATCTTAAGAAGCATAGACAGAGAGAGAGTGCAGCCAGGCATTTTTTCCTTGATTGGAGGAAAATATAGAGGGGATATCAGAGGTATAAGAACATAAATAGGCCATCTGGCCCATCAAGCCTTCTCCACCATTCAGTAAGATGGCTTATCTCCACCTACCTGCCCTTTCCCCATAACCTTTATTTCCCCTACTATGCAAAAATCTATCCAACTTTGACTTAAATATATTTACTGAGGTAGCCTCCACTGCTTCACTGGGCAGAGAATTCCACAGATTCACCACTCTTTGGGAAAAGCAGCTCCTCCTCATCTCCGTCCTAAATCTACTCCCTCAAATCTTGAGGCTATGTCCCCTAATTCTAGTCTCACCTGGCAGTGGAAACAACGTTCCTGCCTATATCTTATCTATCCCTTACATGATTTTATACGTTTCCAGAAGATCTCCTCTCACTTTTCTGAATTCCAGCGAGTGCAATCCCAGGCGACTCAACCTCTCCTCATAGTCTAATCCCCTTATTCCTGGAATCAACTTGGTGAACCCCCTCTGCACCGCCTCTAAAGCCAGTATATCCTTCCTTCAACTAAGGAGACCAGAAGTGCACGCAGTACTCCAGGTGCAGCCTCACCAGTACCCTGTACAGTTGCAGCATAACCTCCCTGCTCTTAAATTCAATCCCTCTAGCAATGGCCAACATTGCATTTGCCTTCTTGATAGCCCGGTGCACCTGCAAACCAACCTTTTGTGATTCATTCACAAGCACTCCCAGTCCCTCTGCACAGCAGCATGCTGCAATCTTTCACCATTGAAATAATAATCTGGTATTTCATTTTTCCCTCCAAAGTGGATGACCTCGCATTTACCAACATTGTACTCCGTTTGCAAGACTCTTGCCCACCTATTTAACCTCTCAATATCTCTCTGCAGACTCTCCATACCTTCTGCATAATTTAGTATCATCAGCAAACGTAGATACACTGCACTCAGTCCCCTCTTCCAGATTGTTAATGTACGTCGTGAACAGTTGCAGGCCCAGCACCAACCCCTGTGGCACACCACTCACCACTGATTGCCAACCAGAGTAACACCCATGTATCCCAACTCTCTGCTTTCTATCCATGCTAATACATCACCCCCAACTCTATAAATTCTGATCTTATGGATAAGTTTTTTATGCGGCACCTTACTCAACACCTTCTGGAAATCCAAGTAAGTAACATCTATCCGTTCCCCTCTATCCACTGTGCTATTCATATCCTCAAAGAACTCCAGTAAGTTTGTCAAACAGGACCTGCCTTTGCTGAATCCATGCTGCGTCTGCCTGATGGATCCATTTCTTTCCAGTTGCCTAGCTATTTCTTCTTTAATGATAGTTTAAAGCATTTTCCCAACCACACATGTTAAACTAACTGGCCTACAGTTACTTGCCTTTTGTCTGCATCCTTTTTTTGATCAGTGGCATGACATCCGCCATCTTCCAATCCGCCAGGACCTTCCAGAGTCCAGAGAATTTTGGTGAATTATCACCAAAGCCTCTCCTATAACTTCTGCCATTTCTTTCAGTACCCTGGGAAGCATTCCATCAGGACCAGGGGACTTGTCTATCTTCAGGCCCACAAGTCTGCTCAGTACTACCTCTTTAGTGATAGCTATTGTATCGAGGTCCTCACCTCCCATCACATCTCTCTTTGGCATGTTAGATGTGTCCTCGCTGTGAAGACTACACAAAATAGTCATCCAAAGCCTCTGCTATTTCCTCATTACTGAAAATGAGGCAGGTTCTTTACAGAGAGTAGTGGGTGTGTGGAAAGTCTCACCTGCGGTGTTGGTAGAGGCATATACTTAGTGATATTCAGAAGAATCTCAGAAAGGCACATGGATGACAGAAAAATGGAAAATTATGTAGAAAGGAAGGGTTAGATTGATTTTGGAGTAGGTTAAAAGGCTGACACAAAACTGTGAGCCGAAGGGCCTGTACTGTTCAATGCCTCTTCTCCACTCTCAGTCCTGATACAGGGTTTCATCTTGAAACAATTCCTTTGTCCCTCTCAGATGCTACTCAACCTGCTGAGTTCCTCCAAGTGTTGCTCCGGGCTCCAGCAGCCTGCGTCTCTGGCATCATCCCTAATGCCCTGTTTCTACTGTCTGGACCAAACATGAGCCTCCAGTCCCACATGATCACTGCTCCCTGCAGTTTGCCAGTTAACAGGATACCTGTTACCCTCGGCTCAAACAGCAGACACACTGGTGACAGATAGTCAAGACAAGTTAAACAGTCGCCCTGTGGACTTCTGTCAGTAAGAGCAACAAGTATTTGAGGCCATAAAAAGATGTGATACCTGACTCCTTGGCTATGAATGCAGAACTGTTCACGTTCAACTGCTGGGCATAATCAGGTCGATTTTGCACCACATCAGGTCTACGCTCCGCCGCACAGTGAACAACAGCGTGTGGCTGTAACAGGACAAACACAAGAGATTTGTCAGGTTTCCACCGATCACAGGATTGCCACTAACTGTATTCCTACATACATGTCAGCAGAACTCGGATTCATTCCAAATGGAAATGGCTCAGGACAAAGATACGGCAACATGAAGATTACAAAATAAGTGGATGCATTGGCTCAGACAAAGACCGAGCAGGAAATTTTTAGACTGAGAACTGAAAAATGCGCGGCACTTAACATAAAATTCATTCCACGTGGGAACAAAGGTCATGTTATGCTGCTGCACAGTCCCACATCGCAGAGGGAAGAGTGGACATATGTAGCGATCTGGTCAGGCTGTAGAAGACAACACAGATGTGACGGTCAGTCTGTAGAAGATTATGCACAGATGTGACTGTCAGTCTATACGAGACTATGTAGAGATGTGACGATCAGACTGTAGGAGACTACGCAGAGATGTGACGGTGAGACTGTAGGAGACTACGTAGAGACAGTCAGTCTGTAGGAGACTACGTAGAGATGTGACGGTCAGACTGTAGGAGACTATGTAGAGATGTGACGGTCAGACTGTAGGAGACTAGAGATGTGACAGTCAGTCTGTAGGAGACTACGTAGAGATGTGACGGTCAGTCTGCAGGAGACTATGTAGAGATGTGGCAGTCAGACTGTAGGAGACTATGTAGAGATGTGACGGTGAGACTGCAGGAGACTACGTAGAGATGTGATGGTCAGACTGTAGGAGACTACGTAGAGCTGAGACGGTCTGAGATGCTAAGGGACTTGAGAGTGGTTGTGCTGAACACCCTAAAGGTTAACTTGCAGGTAGAGTCGGTGGTGAGGAAGGCAAATGCAATGTTAGCATTCATTTCAGGTGGTCTAGAATGCAAAAGCAGGGATGTGATAAGAGCAGAGCTTTATAAGGCACTGATGAGGCCTCACCTTAAATACTGTCAACAGTTCTGGGGTCCTCACCTGAGAAGAGATGTGCTGGCATTGGAGAGGGTTCAGAGGAGGTTCACAAGAATGATTCCGGGAATAAAAAGGTTATCATACGAGGAACATTTGATAACTCTTAGAGTCTATACTCGCTGGAATTTAGAAGGATGAGGGGGTTCTCATTGTAATCTTTTGAATGTTGAAAGGCCTGGTAGAGTAGATGTGGAAAGGAGACTTCCCATGGTGGGAGAGTCCAGGACAAGAGGATACAGCTTCAGGATAGAGGGGTGCCCATTTAAAACAGAGATGCGGAGAAATTTCTTTACCCAGAGGATGGTAGATTTGTGGAATTTATTGCCACAGGCAGCTGTGGAGGCCAGGTTGTTGGGTGTATTTAAGGCAATAGACAATAGGTGCAGGAGTAGGCCATTTGGCCCTTTGAGCCAGCACCACCATTCACTGTGATCATGGCTGATCATCCACAATCAGTACCCCGTTCTTGCCTTCTCCCCATATCCCTTGACTCCGCTATTTTTAAGAGCTCTAACTCTTTCTTGAAAGCATCCAGAGAATTGGCCTCCACTGCCTTCTGAGGCAGCACATTCCACAGATCCACAACTCTCTGGGTGAATAAGTTTTTCCTTAACTCTGTTCTAAATGGCCTACCCCTTATTCTTAAACTGTGGCCTCTGGTTCTGGACTCCCCCAACATCAGGAACATGTTTCTTGCCCCTAGTGTGTCCAATCTTATGTTTCAATCAGATCCCCTCTCATCCTTCTGAATTCCAGTGTATACAAGCCCAATCGCTCCAATGTTTCAACATGTGACAGCCTCGCCATCCCGGGAATTAACCTCGTGAACCTCACAGAGGTTGATAGGTTCTTGATTGGTCATGGCATCAAAGGTTAAGGAGAGAACTGGGGCTGAGAAGGGGAAAAAAAGGATCTGTCATGATTCATGCGGAGCAGACTCCATGAGCCAAATGGCCTAATTCTACTCCTATGTCTTACGGTCTTGTGCTTTATCTGGGGAATGATGAGCTGGTGCACTAGACTCTCAGTAAGGGGATCACAGTCAAAGCCACTTTTTTACAGATGGAGCTCGTGACAGCTCCCATGCAATGAATCATCCTCCGGCACGTCAAGCCTTTCATTCCCAATGAGGTGTTTCTTCTCCATCTAGCCCTCTGGGACATAACGTCAGAGATAACTGCCGTAAGACACAAATTTAAGAGACACAGCCAGCACAGTGTTATCTCTTTCCAGTGCCAGCTGTTCATGCAGCTGGCACAGGTGGACAACGCTGAGGGCCAGTTTACTGTCCAGCACAAAGTCCAGTACTGGAGCTCTGAGCACCCACAGTGCCATGTGTGCGCAGAGGTGGGGCACTTTCAGAAGGATTGTCCAAACACCCGGCCCAAGGAGTCCACCTCTGGCACCAGTTCCCCATTTACCCCTATCCCTGCAACTGCTTTCGCCCGTGGTTGGGATGGAGGCACCTGAGCTTACATGTACGGCAGGCACAGGGAGGAGCCTCCACAGGGCAGGAAGGCGAAGAAGAAATCCAAACACCCCAGGAAGGCCCCTGAGAACGCAGAGCTCACTACCGAGGAACTTACTTGTCCTGAAGTTCAGCGGGAGACTCAGGGAAGCACGCAGGTGGACAAGGTGATGGAAGTGGAAAGTGCCACTGCATTAGTAACTCCTGCACCTGGGTGCCCGTCTAGCCTGAGGAGAAGAAGCTCTTCTCCCAGAGGCCAGAGAATGTAGACTTGGGGGGGTCACCGAAGGATGTGGGAATCCGGGTGGAGGTGAGTCCTAAACCTGAATCCCCAGAAACAGCCTCGAGCCCTATGGTAGGTGGGGTGTTTATGCAGGAAGTTGTTGTTGCCCCTGATCTGGGAACTGAGACAGCCCTACAGCCCTCCCCCAGGACTTATTAGTTGGTGCCTTCCTAGAGGCAAGTGCACTAGATAATGTTAGCAAAGCAGCAGCCTGTCGCTCTCACTCTCAGGATCAGGCTCCCAAATGCCCCTAGAAACAGAGTTGTCAGGGTCCACCTCTTGCCTGGCTCCTGAGAATAGAGATTTATTCATCATGCTGACCCTATCTACGCTTGGTTTTCAGGGAGTTCCTGGGGGTGATCCCTCCATTGTTGTTCTTGAGGGTAGGGCTGATGAAAAGGTGGAGTCGGCAGGTGTGAGCAAGGTACCCGCTGTGCAGTGTCAGTTAGAAGTGGTCCAGTCTGCCAGTACACACAGGAAGGAAGATAGGGGCTCTTTGTGTAGTGATGGGGTAGAGGAAGATTCATTTGATAGTGAGACGATGGACATCCTCACCCCTCCTGAGAAGTTCCCATTGATCCCTGTTGAGATCAGAGAGTTCATCCTCACCTCTGAAGGTGAGAAGCATCAGTCGAAATTAGCCTCCTTGCGCTGGTCTAGCATGCCGAGGCTGATTAAGTTCCTGGGTGTCATCCTCAGACGGAAAGGGAAGGGGAATAGGAATGTTATGTCTGGGAACGATAGGCGACAGCCTAAATCCTTCATGGATTACCTGGTAAGACACATCAGGATGCAAAGCAGCCTTACTCCTTTGGGGGTTGGCACGTCACAGGGTAGCGCTGGCATCACTTGAGCCCAGACAGCAAAGAGCCTTCTTGGTTTTCCGAGAAAGTATGACTGAGGGTGTCTCTGCTCTCACCAGGAAGGGTGCTGGTGTATACTCCCAATATGAAGATCACCATAGTTAGTCTAAATCTGAATGGCAGCGGGGGTTCCCTCCACAGGTTTAAAAATCGCTCAGTCCTCAGGGATGGGAGATATGCAGTGAGCTTCCTGTAGGAAACCCATACCATCCCAGGGGACGAGTCCAATTGGCTCCTGGAGTGGCAGGGAGGGGTCTACATGAGTCACCTCAGCTCCACCTCTGGTGGGGTGGCGATTCTTTTGGCACCAACCTTCTAGCTGGAAATCGTAGAAGTCCAAGGTATCGTTCCCCGCCAACTGCTCCACCTAGCCATGTGCCTGGATAGTGTACCTCTGCACTTTATCAACGTTTATGCCCCGAGGCACAGGGTGTTGCAGATGCGCCTATTTCGTCAGGTGTCCATTCTGCTGAGCTCCATTAACCCTGTGGATGCACCATCCTCAGGGGAGACTTCAACTGTACCCTCATGGTGGAGGACCAATCTGGTCTCCATTGTGACCCAGCATCAGAAAATTTAAAGGAGCTAGTAGGCTCCTTTGACTTGGTAGACACCTGGGAGAATCTTCACCCTGACTCTAGCACCTTCCCGAGAAGATCTAGAGAGGGAGGTTTCCCCAAAGACCACCTCTACATCTCTCAGGCATATATCTCCGGCATTTAGCTCCTCCATGCGGCCATCACCTTGTGTGGATGGAGTTTGCTCCACTGTATTCTTGGGTGGGATCTGGGCACTGGCACTTTAACACTGGTTGCTGGAAGACAGCCAATTCCTGGATTCATTCCATGCACTCTGGGTCACCTGGAGGGAGAGGCAGGAGGATTTCTGCTCTCTACGGCTCTGGTGTGAAAGCCCACATCTGGTTTCTATGTCAGGAGTACACTAGGGGGGTCGCCAAAGATGCAGGGCTCTGAGATTGATCGGTTTGAGAGACAGTTGATTGACTTAAGAGTTCTACCTTGGTCTGACCACTGGGGACCAATAGTTATGGCAGGAATACCAGGAGAAGCACGCTGTAGCAGTCCCAAGGTACATACGCAAGATAATGGATCCAAACGCTGCACAATTTGGACCTTGGCTCACCCTTCTACTCATTGGAGAAGTGGCAGGGAGCCCAAAAGCAGAACTGGAATTACCTGCTGCAGGTGATTTCTGCATCACAGACCCTGATGAAATCAACACAGAAGTCTGCTCCTCGCTCCCTCTGTGTCCTTATTCTCACCAGACCTGTCAAATGCAGACACGTGCAGTGAGGTCCGGAAAGATCTGCCTATGGTCAGCCCAGAGAGGCTGGACACTCCCCTGGCCTAGTTGTCTTCGGGGATGACTACAGCTTTGTCCTAGGGGAGAGTCTAGCCACCGGGGAAAGGTCCCTTTCACGGCAGAGAACTATTGTCCTACTGCCCAAGAAGGGAGACTGCCACCTACTAAAGAACTGGTGTCCGGTCTCTCTTTGGTTGGCAGACTATAACATCTTTGCCTGGGCAATGGCTAACCCTCTTGGCTCAGTATTGACAGGTGATCCATCCTGACCAATTGTACACGGTCCCAAGTCAGTCCATTCAGGATAATGTCCATCTAGTCCCGGACCTGATCCACCTGTTCCAGGAAACTGCAGCGTTTCACTCTCTTGACCAGGAGGTGTTGGACCAGTGGGCACTCTGTAGGCACTTGGGCTGGGACCACACTTTGTAGCCCGGGTCATACTCCTATACTGTGCCACGTAGTGCCTTGTCAAGGTTAATGGATCACTGACAGCGCCCATTCCCTTAAGAGGGGTACATCAGGTGTGCCCTATGTCCAGCCAGTTGTATACCATCTGAGTAGAGAGCTGTTCCTGTGCCTTCTTCAGCGGAGCGACGGGTCTGGCTCTACATGAATTGGACATGGAAGCCATCCTTTCGGCCTATGCTGACGACGTGCTCCTGATGGTGACAGATCCCAATGACCTGCAGAGAATGCGCAAGTGCCAGGAAGTTAATGGGTCCATGGCAGGTGGACTCCCTGCCAGAGGAAATGAGACCTTTTGAGTGAATCTCCTCTATCTGAGTCTACCCAAGTCCTTCTGGGGAGACCTAACTGGCGAACTGGCAAGACCATGAGACGTAAGTCATGGCCCGGCTGGGACGCTGGTCAGGCCTACTCAGGGTGCTTTCCTATCAAGGCAGAGTGGTGGTCATAAGCCAACTGGTGGTCTCCATGTTGTGGTTACAGATAGTCACCTTGCTCCACCTGCCCCCTTTGTCTCAGGAATGCAGAGGAAGTTGACGGACTTCTTCTGGGGTAACAGGAAACACCGAGTCTCCAGTCTTCAGTCTCCCAGTGGGAGCGGGCAGACAGTCGCCGGTGTGTGTCCGCACTCGGCTGGCGGCTCTCCGCCTCAGGACCCCGCTCAGATTCCTGTACGCCGAGCACGCTCCCAGGTGACATTTGGTGGCATTTCTCCGGGGGGCCACTGTATTCACGAAGAGATGCGGCTACCACTGGCAGGCATTAGCTGTGATGCTTTGTCAGAAGTCTGTCTGACTCCTATCAGGACCTAATGAGGGTCTGGAACATAGTTGCCTCAGGCCAGGAACCCTCTCCTCTGGCAGATCGTGGAGTTCCGGCCGACCCCTGACCTACCTCAACGGATGTCAGTGCGGCTCAGGTGTGTGGAACGACCCAGGCTGGGCTCACCTCTGCACTGCCAGAGCTGCCTTTTGGGCCCAGACCCTGCAATCCCATCCGAAAGCTGAGCCCACACAACTTGAGTCGTCTCTCATCGACACCCACAATCCCATTCAGGAATGCAAGTAGGGGGTACCTGCTCTGGCTGCTGCTCCACACCCTCCACTTCCTAGTCCTTGTCCACTGTCCTGACACGCTGTGGTGGACTGTCTTTCCACCTGGAGGTGAGGCAAGTCTACAATGAAAGTCCCTTTACAAGGGACTTCTTCCCATGCACCTCGGGGACTTGGGGTGGAGGCTGCTGCAAAGAGCAGTGCCCTGTAACAAGTTCCTTAGTTTGTACACGGATATCACAGCTGCGTGTCACTTCTGCAGGCTGGAGGAGACCCTGTACCACGTGTACCTACAGTGTGCGAGGCTGCAGCCCCTTTTCACATATCTGCGAGGGTTGTTCCTTTCCTCTGTCTGCATTTCAGCCCCATCCTATGGTCACCCAGTAAGGAGGGGGCATGGAGGGATGATGATGTCCTTGTCAACTTACACCTGGGGCTGGCGAAAACAGCTATCTGAGGTTCCTGGAGCAGGTGGCGGAGGGATCTGCCTGGGCAAACTGCCTGGCAATGTTTAGGGGTATGTTCATGCCCGGGTAAATATTGAGGGGGAACACATGCTGTCCACGGCGACCACAGAGGTGCTCCGGGACCGTTGGGCACAACAGGGGATTAGCGCCACCATTGACAGAGATGGAAACATTTTAGTTCAATGTTGTTTGTCTAGTCGTTGTGTAATAATTGTGTTAGTCACTGGCTTGTATATACTGAAGCAATAACATTGTAACAAAGATATTTTGTTTAAAAAAAAAGGTCAGACACAGATCAACGCTTCCTCTACACCATCCCGTCTCACACTCCCAGGGTCAGACACAGTGAATCTTCCCTCCATACCATCTCATAAAACTTCAGAGCCATTTTACAACTGGCTCGGAAGTTCTGTGGAACATGGCAATTTCTGTCAAAGCAGAGATCTCTCTCTCCTGTTCCACAGACATTTGCTGCTCACTGGCCAACAGACCTGCTGTGAGGGACCTGTTAAACGCACAGGATCCCCTTCCCCCAGCTCCAGACTAATACACATGATGCTGCTCTGCTTGTAGGCACAGGCTGTTTGACCCTTCCCTAGCAAGCTCCTATCCCACCAATGACATCAGCCCCTCCTCCACACCATTCATTCCCAGCACAGCATGGCTGCACTTCTGGCCCTCTCCCAAGCCCACCAGCCCTTCCCATTACAGATGTCTCCTACAGCCCACTCCTCAGCCCAATTGTCAGCAGTATATTGAGGTTCAGCACCTTAACCTCCTGGATCATCCTCCGCACTTCCCCTGCCTCCAGCAGGTTCACTTTTTCAAACCGGGGTCGAGCTCTCCTGTAACCACAGCCCACCGCATCCCAACCATTTTCCGCAAACTCTTTGTACACGGCTCGGCCCAGCAGTCCCGTTGCTCCAGTGACCAGTACCCGTCTGTCAGGCACTGAGACATCCTCCTGTAAGGAGAAGGGCAAAGATTAGTGTTGCTGCCAGCCCAGGTCAGGTGCATTGTGACCAGCACCAACACCCCTCCCAGATGAAATCCACTTTCCAATGCACAGATCCCAAACAGTGAATATCCATAGAATCTACCGCCTCACCGAGTTCAGTATCACAGAACACTGCAGAAAATTCGAAGTAAGTTTTATTATTCAGAGACATACTGTATATGTCACAACATACAACTCCGAAATTCTTTATTCCTGCAGGCATACTCAGCAAATCTTTTTAATAGTAACTGTAACAGGATCAATGAAAGATCAAGCACAGCATAGTAGACAACCAACTGTGTAAATACAAATGTAAATAACTAGCAATAAATAACGAGAGCATGAAATAATAAGATGAAGGGTAGATTATTAGATTAGATGAGGACACGCAGTCCTCTTTTATTGTCATTTATTAATGCATGCATTAAGAAATGATACAATATTCTTCCAGTGTGATATCACAGAAACACAGGACAGACCAAGACTGAAAAACTAACAAAACCACATAATTATAACATATAGTTACAACAGTGCAAACTCTCCCTGCTATGCCTGACCACAGTCCGACTCTGAGTCATCCGAAAACTTCGAGCTCTGATGAGCCCTCCGACACCGAGTACCGAGCACCATCTCTATCCGAACGCTTCGACCTCAGCCTCGGTCGCCAGCAGCAGGCAAAGCCGAGGATTTTGGGGCCTTCTCTCCAGAGATTCTCGATCGCACATTAAAGAGTCCTTAAAATGAGATAATTGGCTATGGGAACATCTCAATAGTTGAGTGTAGTTATCTTCTTTTGTTCAAGAGCCTGATGGTTGAGGGGTAGTAACTGTTCTTGAAGCTGGTGGTGCAAGTCCTGAGGCACCTGTACCTTCTACCTACTGGCAGCCACAAGAAAAAAGCATGGCCTGGATGGTGAAGATCTTTGATGATGGATGTTGCTTTCCTCTGACAGTGTTTCATGTAGATGTGCTCAATGGTTGGGAGGGTTTTACCTGTGATGTACCGTGCCGAATACACTACCTTTTGTAGGATTTTCCATTCAAAGTCATTAGTGTTCCCATACCAGGCCGTGATGCAGCCAGTCAATACACTCTCCACCACACATCCATAGAAGTTTGTTGAAATCTTTGAATCTCCACAGACTGCTAAGGAAGTAGAGGCACTGTCATAGAGTACAGGCCCTTCGTGACAATGACCTGACATTTTAACACACTGCAACATCAATCTAATCCTTTCATCCCACACAACCCTCCATATTTCTATCATCCATGTGCCTATCTAATGTCCCGATTGTATCTGCTTCTACACCACCCCTGGCAGTGTGTTCCACACACCCATTATCCTCTCAGCTCCAATCTCCTTCTCCCCACATTCCTTCATGCCTTGACCAATCAAGAATCCATCAACCTCCACCTTAACTATACATAAAGATTTGGCCTCCACAGCTGCCTGTGGCAAAGAATTCCAGACTCACCATCCCCTGTCTCAAGAAATACCTCCTCATCTCTGTTCTAAAAGGACGCCCCTTTATACTGAGGCTGTGTCAACTCTCCCACCATACGAAACATCCTCTCCACATTTACTCCATCAAGGCCTTTCACCATCAATAGGTTTCAATGAGGTCACCCCTCATTCTTCTGAATTCTAGTGAGTAGAGACCCAGAGTAATCAAACTCTACTCATATGCTACCTCTGACACCTCCCCTCCATCCCCCACCTTTCCACCAGTCACCATAAAATTAACTTATTTCTACCCTGGGGAGAAAGTATCTGGCTCTCTACTCTATCTATGCCTCTTAGCATCTTGTAAACCTCTATGAAGTCACCTCTCATCGCTGCAAAGAGAAAGGGCCTACCTCGCTCATCCTGCCCTCATTAGACATGCTCTCTAATCCAGGTAGCATTCTGGCAAATTTCATCTGCACCCTCTCTAAAGCTTCCACATCCTTCCTATAATGAGGCAACCAGAACTGACCACAATAGTCCAGCTGAGTAGAGCAGTCATCATGGGAGCAGTTGTCAGAGTAGTCTTGAGTTAGAGTAGCAAGGCTTTGGCGCAACAGGATTCAGCGAGAATAGGTGGAGGCAAGGTAAATAGGTGAGTTTATTACTTATTTCTTTTTAGCTCTTGAGAGAATAGGAGGTATGTCCACAGAGCCAGTGTCCTGTTGTGGGTGTCAAATGTGGGATCTCCAGGAGACTGCCAGCCTCCCCAATGGCCACATCTACACCAGGTTTATTGAGATGCAGCTCCTGAGAGACATAAGAAATAGGAGCAGGAGTCGGCCATCTGGCCCATCAGGCCTGCTTCACCATTCAATAAGATCATGGCTCATCTGGCCATGGACTCATCATGTTAGGGAACATGTTAAGCAAATGGAGCTGCAGCTCGATGACCTTTGGCTTGTTTGGGAAACTGAAGCAGTGATAGACAGGAGCTACAGGGAGGTAGTCATCCCAAGGCTACAAGAGACAGGTAAATGGGTGACAGTCCAGAGAGGGAAGGGAGAACATCAGATAGTGGAGAGCACACCTGTAGCCATCCCCTCAACAATAAGTACTCCATTTTGAGTACGATTGGAGGGAGCGCTTACCTGGGGGAAGAAACAGTGGACGTGCCTCTGGCACTGGGTCTGGCCCTGTGGTTCAGAAGGGTAGGGAATTGAATAGGATGCAGCAGTAACAGGGGACTCTATAGTCAGGAGGACAGGCAGGTGATTCTGCAGACGCAAAGAAGAAACATAGATGGTAGCTTGCCTCCCAGGTGCCAGGGTCTGTGATTTTTCTCAGTATGTCCGCAATATCCTGAAAGGGATAGTGAGCAGCCAGAAGTCGCGGTACATATTGGTACCAACGACATGGGTAGAAAAAGGGAGGAGATCCTGAAAAAAAAGAATACAGGAAGTTAGAATGGAAGCTGAGGTACAGGACCTCAAAGGTAGTAATCTCAGATTGCTGCCTGTGCCACGTGACAGTGAGGATAGAAACAGAATGAGGTGGCAGGTAAATGCGTGGCTGAAGAATTAGAGCAGGGGGCAGGGATTCTGATTTATGGATAATTGGGACCTCTTCTGGGGCAGCTGGGACCTGCACAAAAGGGATGGGTTGCACATGAATCCAAGGGGATCAATATTCTTGCGGGCAGGTTTACTAGACCTGTTGGGAATGGTTTAAAGTAATATGGCAGGGGGATGGGAGCCAGTATAATAGAGTTGAGTATGAGCCAGCAGGTTTACAAGTAGGTGATGGGTATAATATGAATGCAAGGAAAGGCAAACCAATGATTGAATACAACTGTAGAGCAAAGGGTTAAATTGTACCACAGAGGCAAAATTCAAAGGCAGAGAATGCAGGACTGAAGGTGCTGTATTTAAATGCGCATAACATTCAGAATAAGGTGGGCAAACACGTGGCACAATTATACTTTATACTTTATTGTCACCAAACAATTGATACTAGAGCGTACAATCATCACAGCGATATTTGATTCTGCACTTCGCGCTCCCTGGAGTACAAATCGATAGTAAATATTAAAAATTTAAATTATAAATCATAAATAGAAAATAGAAAAGGGAAAGTAAGGTAGTGCAAAAAAACCGAGGCAGGTCTGGATATTTGGAGGGTACGGCCCAGATCCAGGTCAGGATCTGTTCAGCGATTAGAGATTAGTCGGTATGACACTGTTCACTGAGTCGTGGCTGAAAGGCGGCCATAACTGGGAGCTTAACATCAGAGGATATACCTTGTATATTAAGGACAGGAAGGAAGGCATAGGCAGTGGTGTGGCTCTGTTGGTAAGAGATGGAATTACATCTTGAGAATGAGGTGACAGGGTCAGAGAATGTTGAATCTTAGTGGGAGGAGTTAAGAAACTGCAAGAGTAAAAAAAATTATGGAATCAAATATAGGCCTTCAATAGTAGCCAAGATGTGGAGTAGAGTTTGCAAAGGGAGTTGGAAAAGGCCTGTAATAAGGGCAAGGACACAACTGTAATGGAGGATTTCAATATATAAGCGGAGAGGGAAAAATCAGATTGGTATCAGACCGCAAGGGGGAGTTTGTTGAATGGCTACCAGACGTCTTTTTTTTCAGAGCAGCTTGTGCTTGAGCCTACTCAGGGAAAGGCTATCTTAGATTGGGTGTTGTTCATAACCTAGATCTTATTAGAGAACTTAAGGTAAAGGAACCCTTAGGAAGCAGTGATAATATGATTGAATTCACACTGCAATTTGAGAGGGAGAAGCATAAGTCACACGTAGGTAGTGCTGAGGACAAGTGGAAGAATGGGCAAAAAAGTGTTAGATGGAATATAGTGTTAGGAAATGTATGATAATGCATTTTAGTAAAAGGAGAGGAGTATTATCTAAATGGGGAGAAGGTTCAAAGAACAGAGGGACTTGGGAGTCCCAGGAAGTTAATTTACAGGCTGAGTCTCTGGAAAAGAAAGCAAATGCAATTGGATTGAGTATGTGCCTTCAGACTTCTGCAATTGGATCCTCGACTTCATAACCAGAAGACCACAATCTGTGCGGATTAATGATAACATCTCCTCCTCGCTGACGATCAACACTGGTATGCTTCAGGGGTGTGTGCTTAGCCCACTACTCTACTCTCTATATACCCATGACTGTGTGGCTAGACGTAGCTCAAATACCGTCTATAAATTTGCTGATGATACAACCATTGTTGGTAAAATCTCATGTGGTGACAAGAGGGTGTACAGGACTGAGATATGCCAACTAGTGGAGTGGTGTCACAGCAACAACCTGGCACTCACATCAGTAAGACAAAAAAGCTGATTGTGGACTTCAGGGAGAGTAAGATGAAGGAACACATATCAATCCTCAGAGGGATCAGAAGTGGAGAGAGTGAGCAGTTTCAAGTTCCTGAGGACCTAACCTGGTCCCCAAGATATCAATGTAGCTATAGAGAAGGAAAGACAGCAACTATACTTCATTAGGAGTTTGAAGAGAGTTGGTATGTCAACAAAAACACTCAAAACCTTCTATAGATGTACCATAGAGAGCATTCTGACAGGCTGCATCACTGTCTGGTATGGGGGGAAGGGGGAGGGAACTACCGCACAGGACCAAAAGAAGCTGCTGAGGGTTGTAAATTTAGTCGGCATCTTGGGTACTAGCCTACGAAGTATCCAGAACATCTTCAAGACGAAGGGTCTCAGCCCGAAACGTCAAGTGTACCTCTTTCTAGAGATGCTGCCTGGCCTGCTGCATTCACCAGCAACTTTTGAGTTGTGTTGCATCTTCAAGGAGCAGTGTCTCAGAAAGGCAACGTCCATTATTAAGGACCCCCAGCACCGAGGGCACACATTTTCTCATTGTTACCATCAAATAGGAGGTACAGAAGCCTGAAGGCACATACTCAGTCATTCAGGAACAGCTTCTTCCCCTCTGCCATCCGATTCCTAAATGGACAATGAACCCACCAACACTACCTTGTACTTTAATACATATTACTTCATTTTTGTATGATTTTTAATCTATTCAATATACATGTATCCGATTGATTGATTTGTTTATTATTTTTTTCTTCTACATTACGTATTGCAATGAATGAACTGCTGCTGCTAAGTTAACAAATTTCACGACATATTCGGGTGACAATAAACCTGATTCTGGTATAAAAGCAAGGACATAATGCTGAGCCTTTACAAGACATTAGTCAGACCACACTTGGAGTGTTGTCAACAGTTTTGGGCCCCACATCTTAGAAGGGATATGATGTCACTGGAGAGTCCAGAGGAGGTTCACGAGGATGATTCCATGAATGAAGGAACGTTCCAAGGAACATATGAGGAATGTCTGGCAGCTTTGGGCATGTACACATTGGAATTTAGAACAATACGTGAGGATCTCATTGAAACCTACCGAATGTTGAAAGGACAAGATAGTGTGGATATGGAGAGGATGTTTCCTATGGTGGGTGTATCCAGAACTCGAGACACTGCCTGAAAATTGAGGGGTGACCATTTAGAACAGAGACAAGGAGGAATTTTTTTAGCCAGAGTAGTGAATCTGTGGAATGTTCTACCACAGACTACAATGGAGGCCAAGTCTGTGGGTATAGCAAGAAATGATAGCAAACGGTACTCAAGATGTTGTACCTAAAAGCACGTAGTACAAGAAATAAAGTGAATGACCTTGTTGCACTATTACAGATTAGGGATCTTAAGGTAAAAGAACTCTTAGGAACCAGTGATCACAATATGATTGAGTTCAACTGGAAATTTGATAGGGAGAAAGTAAAGTCTGATGTAGCAGTATTTCAGTGGAGTAAGAGAAATTACAGTGGTATGAGAGAGGAGTTGGCCAAAGTAAATTGGAAGGAGCTGCTGGCAAAGATGTCAGCAGAGCAGCAATGGCGTACGTTTCTGGGAAAAATGAAGAAGGCAAGACATGTGTATTCCAAAAATGAAGAAAAATAGTACAATTGTGACTGATGAGGGAAGTCAAAGCTATTGTAAAAGCAAAAGAGAAGGCATGCAACAAAGTAAAAATTAGTGGGAAGATAGAGGATTAGGAAGTTTTATACACCTACAGGGAACAACTAAAAAAAAATCATTGGAAAGGAAAAGATGAAATATGAAAGCAAGCTAGCAAATAATATCGAAGTAGATAGTAAGTTTTTTCATGTTAAAAATAAAAGAGAAATGAGAGTGGATATAGGTCTGCTAGAAAATGAGGCAGGAGAAATAATAATAAGGGACGAGGAGATGGCTGATGAACTAAATTAGTATTTTGCATCAGTCTTCACTGTGGAAGACACTCGCAGTATGCCTAATGTTGTAGTGTGTGAAGGAAGAGACATGGGTGAAGTTACAAGAGAGAAGTGCTCAAATAGCTGAAAGACCAAGGTACATAAGTCACCCAGACCAGATGAACTGTACCTTAAAGTTCTGAAAGAGGCAGCGTTAGAGGTTGTGGTGGCATTAGAAATGATCTTTCAAAAAATCATTGGATTCTGGCATGGTGCCAAAGGACTGGAAAATTGCAAATGTCACTCCACTCTTTAAGAAAGGAGGAAGGCAGCAGAAAGGAAATTATAGATCAGTTAACCTGACCTCAGTGGTTGGGAAGATATTGGAGTTAATTGTCAATGATGAGGTGATGGAGTCAAGATAGTACAAAGTCAGCATGGTTTCCTTCAGGGAAAATACTGCCTGACAAACCTGTTGGAATTCTTTGAGGAGATTACAAGTAGGATAGATAGCGGTACCCAACCACCAGGACGCAAAGCATGTGCTACCGGGTCGCGGGGAAACACGGCACCTTCCCTCATTCCCCGTCATGGCCACGGTTGAGCTTGAACGCACGCGAGGTCATTATGCACGCGTCATCCATGTCAGCGCGGGAAGGAGATCAACCCCTCCAGCTTGCAAATGACGGCGAGCTGAAAAGTGTGTTTGACATAACATCTCTGCCAGCATTCCGGATCAAAGTCAAGGCTAAATATCCTGAGATAGCCACGAAAGCACTGAAAACGTTGCTTCCATTTCCAATATTTTTCTGCGAAGCGGAGTTTTCTGCAATGAATGCAACGGAAACTAAATTGCGGAATAGACTGGACATAAGGAATCCCCTTCGAGTATCGCTGTCTCCCATCACCCTTCGATAGGACCGTGTGGCTGCAGGAAACCAAGCCCAGGGCTCCCACTGATTCAGCAATATTGGTGTGTTGCAATGATTTTATATGATCATACGGGGAACATATGTGCTGTGTGTTTAATATCCAAATGTTACGTAAAATGTTATGATGCTATTCACTTACTTACATAACAATTACAGCACGGAAACAGGCGATCTCGGCCCCTCGAGTCCGTGCCGAACGCTACTCTCATCTAGTCCCACCGACCTGCACTCAGCCCATAACCCTCCATTCCTTTCCTGTCCATATACCTATTCAATTTTTCTTTAAATGATAATATCGAACCTGCCTCTACCACTTCTACTGGAAGTTCGTTCAACACTTACTTCAAGCTCCCTTGTCCTCCCCTGATAATTGACTTATCACTATATTCATGCGAGGAAAATATGCGCTGTGTGTTTAATATTAAATTCGTTAGATAAACCTTTTTACAAACGAAATTGAGTGTATTAGCCACTTATCACCTATATTCCGGTCGTGACTAATGCCACCCCCCACCCCACCGAACAGAATCGCCAAAAAGTATTTGCAGGAAAAAAAAATCAGCAGGTACACGCAGGGGCAGGGCACGCATGCGCACTGGTGCCCGCGCAAGGCTTCATGGTCATTGTAGTCTTTCTCTGGGTAAACACAACGTATTTGACTGCTACTCTTGTCCTTTGGCAACCCTACCCCACCCCCCCTCCTTCCCGGGTCGGCCGGTCCGCAAGAATATTGTCAATATTAAACCGGTCCACAGTGCAAAAAAGGTTGGGGACCCCTGGGATAGATAAAGGGGATGCTGTGGATGTTGTATATTTGGACTTTCAGAAGGCCTTTGACAAGGTGCCACACATGAGGCTGCTTACCAAGTTAAGAGCCCATGGTATTACAGGAAAGTTACTCACATGGTTAGAGCATTGGCTGATTGGTAGGAGGCAACAAGTGGGAATAAAAGGATCCTTTTCTGGTTGGCTGCCAGTAACTAGCTGCATTCAGCAGGAGTCGGTGTTGGGACCACTTCTTTTTAATCTGTATTTAAATGACTTAGATGATGAAATAGATGGTTTTGTTGCCAAGTTTCCAGATGACATGAAGATTGTTGGAGGGACAGGTAGTGTTGAGGAAACAGGTAGGATACAGAAGGAGTTGGACAGATTAGGAGAATGGGCAAGAAAGTGGCAAATGAAATACAATGTTGGAAAATGCACGGTCATGCACTTTAGTAGTAGAAATAAGTTTGTGGACTATTTTCTAAACGGGAAGAAAATCCAAAAATTTGAGATGCAGAGGGACTTGGGAGTCCTTGTGCAGAACACCCTGAAGGTTAACTTGCATGTTGAGTCGGTGGCGAGGAAGGCAAATGCCATGTTAGCATTCATTTCAAGAGGTCTAGAATACAAGAGCAAGGATGTGATGCTGAGGCTTTATAAGGCACTGGTGAGGCCTCACCTTGAGTATTGTGAACAGTTTTGGGCTCCTCATCTTAGAAAAGATGTGCTGGCATTGGAGAGGGTCCAGAGGGGGTTCACAAGGATAATTTCAGGATTGAAAGGGTTATCATACGAGGAACGTTTGATGGCTCTGGGTCTGTACTCGGTGGAATTCAAAAGGATGTGGGGGGGATCTCATTGAAACCTTTCAAATGTTGAAAGGCCTAGACAGAGTAGATGTGGAAAGGATGTTTCCCATGGTGGGAGAGTCTTGGACAAAAGGACACAGCCTCAGGATGGGGGGGGGGGGGGGCGCCCTTTCAAAACAGATGTGGAAAAATTTCCTTAGCCAAAGAGTGGTGAATTTGTGGAATTGTTGCCACATGCAGCTGTGGAGGCCAGGTCATTGGGTGTATTTAAGGCAGAGATTGATAGGTTCTTGATTGAACATGGCATCAAAGGTTATGAGGAGAAGGCTGGGAACTGGAGTTGAGGAGGAGAAGAAAAAAGGATCTGCCATGATTGAATGGTGGAGCAGACGCGATGGGCCAGATGGCCGGATTCTGCTATGTCTTATGCTCTTATGGTATATTTAAGGCAGAAGTTGATGGGTTCCTGATCAACTAGGGCATCAAAGGATATGGTGAAAAGGCAGGTGTATGGGGTTGAGTGAGATCCAGGATCAGCCATGTTTGAACGGCTGGGCAAACACGATGGGCTGAATGGCCTAAATCTGCTCCTATGTCTTATGGTCTCAAGTGTGATTTAACCAGGATTTTATAGAACTGCAACATTACCTTGCAGCTCTTCAACTCAACCCCCCCCCCCGACTAATAAAAGCCAACACTTTATACACATTCTTAACCACCCTTTCAACAACTTTGAGGGATCTATGGACTTGAACCCTATGGTCCCCCCCCTTCCTCCACACAGCTAGGAACACTGTCATTAGCCCTCTGCTCTGCCTTTAAGTTCGACCTTGCAAAGTGAGTCACTTCACACTTTTCTGTTTGAACTCCATCTGCCACTTTTCATGTCTCATTGCAGTGGAATCCAAGAGTATAATAGCTTCCCTGACAACCCAAATATCTCGACTGCAGTGTGAAGGAGCAGGGGATGAATGCAGCATCAACTCTCTGCAACAGCACCACATTCACAGCTGCTGTGGGTGCTCTGTGGGACACTGCCAGAACCCAGCAGCCAACAAAAGCTCGCCTTGATCGAACTACATGGGTTCCAGTTGCACAGCCTGCTTGGTCATGAGGGTTGTGTGTCAGGGTGCAAGATTGCGGTTCAATTCCCACCCATTTCTAAGGAGTTTGTACGATCTCCTTGTGATGGTGTGGGTTTCCTCCAAGTGCTCTCTCTGATTTCCCAGTTAAAAACAAGGACAGTAAGGGTGGGGAGAGCCAGCCTCAGATAACTCAGGAAATAAAGGAAGGTATCAAACTAAAAGCTCGTGTATACAAAGTCGCCAAGAGTAGTGGGAAACTGGAAGATTGGGAAAACTTTAAAAAGCAACCAAGTACCACAAAAAGAGCAATAAAGAAAGGGAAGCTAAATTATGAAAATAAACTAGCACAAAATATAAAAATGGATAGTGAAAGTTTTTATAATTATATAAAATCTCTTTGTGATTTTTATAAATGACCTGGATGAGGAAGTGGAGGGATAGGTTAGTAAATGTGCTGATGACACAAAGGTTGGGGGTGTTATGGATAGTGTGGAGGGCTGTCAGAGGTTACAACAGGACATTGATAGGATGCAAAACTGGGCTGAGAAGTGGCAGATGAAGTTCATCCTAGATAAGTGTGAGGTGGTTCATTTTGGTCAGTCAAATATGATGACAGAATATAGTATTAATGGTAAGAATTTGGCAGTGTGGAGGATCAGAGTCTATAGGACACTCAAAGCTGCTATGCAGGTTGACTCTGTGGTTAAGAAGGCATACAGTGCATTGGCCTTCATCAATCGTGAGATTGAGTTTACACTCACAACACGCTGGAGGAACAAAGCAGGTCGGGCACCATCAGTGGAAACGTCGACTCATCGTTTCCACTGATGCTGCCCGACCTGCTGAGTTCCTCCAGCGTGTTGTGAGTGTTGCTCTGATCCCAGCATCTGCAGATTATTTTGTGGGATTGAGTTTAGGAGCCAGGAGGTAATGTTGCAGCTATACAGGACCCTGGTCAGACCCCACTTGGAGCACTGTGCTCAATTTTGGTTGCCTCAGTACAGGAAGGATGTGGAAACCACATAAAGGGTGCAGAGGAGATTTACAAAGATGTTGCCTGGATTGGGGAGCATGCCTTATGAGAATAAGTTGAGTGAACTCGGTCTTTTCTCCTTGGTGCGATGGAGGATGAGAGGTGACCTGATAGAGGTGTACAAGATAATGAGAGGCATTGATTGTGTGGATAGTCAGAGGCTTTTCCCCAGGGCTGAAATGGCTAGCACGAGAGGGCATAGTTTTAAGTTGCTTGGAAGTGGGTACAGAGGAGATGTCAGGGGTAAATTTTTTTACGCAGAGAGTGGTGAGTGCATGGAATTGGCTGCCAGCAGCGATGGTGGAGGCGGAAACGATAGGGTCTTTTTAGAGACTCCTGGATGGCTACATGGAGAAAAATAGAGGACTATGGGTAAAGTCTAGGTAGTTCTAAGGTAGGGACATGTTCGGCACAGCTTTGTGGGCCGAAGGGCCTGTATTGTGCTGTAGGTTTTCTATGTTTCTAAAGCGGAAAAAGGTGGCTAAAGTGAACATAGGCCTTTGGAGGACAAGAAAGGGAAATTGATATTAGGGAATGAGGAAATGGCCGAGGCTTTGAATGACTATATTTTGTTGGTCTTCACGGTAGAGGACACAAAGAGAGATGTTACGGATGCGATGGGAAATGAGGACGTCAATACAATACTTATCATTAAAGAGGGAGTGGTGTGCAAACTTGTGGGCCTGAAGATAGACAAGTTCCCTGGTCCTAATGGAATGCATCCCAGGGTACTGAAAGAAATGGCAGAAGTTATAGTAGAGGTGTTGGTGGTGATTTACCAAAATTCTCTGGACTCTGGTCAGGTCCCAGTAGATTGAAAGAGGGCAAATGTCACACCACTGCTCAAAAAAGAATGCAGGCAAAAGGCAGGTAACTACAGGCCAGTTAGTTTAACATCTGTAGTTGGGGAGATGCTTAAAGCTATCATTAAAGAAGAAATAGTGAGGTATCTGTAAAGAAATGGATCCATCAGGCAGACACAACATGGATTCAGCAAAGGCAGGTCCTGTTTGACAAACTTACTGGAGTCCTTTGAAGATGTAATAAGTGCAGTGGATAGAGGGGAACAGATAGACATTATTTACTTGTATTTCTATAAGGCATTTGATAAGGTACCACATAAAAAGAGTTGGGGATGACAGATTAGCAGGAATAGAGGATTGGTTAAGTAACAGAAAGCAGAGAGTTGGGATACAGGGGTGTTACTCTGGTTGGCAATCAGGGTGCGTGGTGTGCCGCAGGGGTCAGTGCTGGGCCCACAACTATTCACGATATACATTAACGATCTGGAAGAGGGGACCGAGTGTAGTGTATCTAAGTTTACTGATGATACTAAATTAAGTGGAAAAACAAATTGTGCAGAAGATATGGAGAGTCTGCAAAGAGATATAAATAGGTTAAGTGAGTGGGCAAGGAGTCTAGCAGATGGAGTACAACGTTGCTAAATGCAAGGTCATCCACTTTGGAAGGGAAAATGAAAGACCAGATTATCAGTTAAATGGTAAAAAATTGCAGCATGCTGCTATGCAGAGGGACTTGGGAGTGCTTGTGCATGAATCACAAAAAGTTGGTTTGCAGGTGCACCGGGCTATCAAGGCAAATGCAATGTTGGCCTTCATTGCTAGAGAGACTGAATTTTAGAACAGAATGTTATGCTGCAACTGTACAGGGTACTGGTGAGGCTGCACCTGCAGTACTGCGTGCAGTTCTGGTCTCCTTACTTGAGGAAGGATATACTAGCTTTGGAGGTAGTGCAGAGGAGGTTCATCAGGTTGATTCTAGAGATGAAGGGGGTAGATTATGAGGAGAGATTGAGTCGCCTAGGACTGTACTCGCTGGAATTCAGAAGAATGAGAGGAGATCTGCTGGAAATAAATAAAATTATGCAAGTGCTAGATAAAATAGAGGCAAGAAAGTTACTTCCACTGGTAGGTGAGAGTTGAACTAGGGGACATAGCCTCAAGATTCAAGGAAGTAGATTTAGGATGGAGATAAGGAGGAACTGCTTTTCCCAGAGAGTGGTGAATCTGTGGAATTCTTTGCCCAATGAAGCAGTGGAGGCTACATCAGTAAATCTATTTAAGATAAGTCTGGATAGATTTTTGCATAGCAGGGAAATAAAGGGTTATGGGGAAAAGGCAGGTAGGCCCAAAACATTGACTGTACTGTTTTCCGTGTGGGTGTGTGGACGGATGTCTCTCTCTCTCTCCCCCCCTCTCGAATTTCCATCTTCTGCAGATTCTCTCTTGTTCACCAACTCAAAACCTATTTATTTAACCTTGCTTTTAACAAATATCTTTTTATCTTTAATTTCACATTTGCACTTCATCTCATTGTAAAGCATTTTGAACTACATCTTCTGGATGAAAAGTGCTCTGCAAATAATTTATTATATACCAAAGACGTACAGGTTCTTAAGTTGTGGACGTTAGAGCGATTTTTGGTTTAGCACATTTATAGTTAGCAAATGACTTCAGCCACCAATCTGCAAATCTGAATATAAATTGGAGATTTAATTTAAAATGCATCTCTGAACAATTGGTTCCTCACAGTTGTGAATCACGGACCAGACAATGCTGATTAAAATTCATTTATAAGTCTGTGGTGTGAGTGTGAATCAGGAGATGTAAAGTTTGTGTGTGGTTTCAAAGAAAGCATTGTGGATACATTTTAAATATGGAATTGTCCTTTGATGTTTAGCACACGAACTATGGAGCCCACAATGAGCCAGCCAGACCTTTCCCCAAAAGCATCTCCATATGATGCCTGCTGTATCTTGTTTTGCTGAGTAAAGAAGGTGCTCCATATCTACCAGTGCCTTTCTCTGGCGACTTCATTCACGCAACAGCGGACATGCTACATTGGTGCCAGAAACGTGGTGACACTTGCGGGCTGCCCCCAGACCCCGATTTCATTTGGCATAAAATGATGGGTTTCACTGCACGGAATAGATAAAGTTAATCATTATCATGGCTGAGAGTAAGCTGGTTAGCACCTGTCCAATACAGAGACGACTCCTCCAACGTACTTCATTGGCAGAGAGGCTGTGAGATAGTGAAAGATACCCCGGAGGACAGATTTGGGGAGCACCTGGCCTTCGACAGCAGTGAGTGAGGACACACTGACCTCCCAGCAGTGTTATCTGAGGTGTAGGACAGGAGAGTGGGGAGTGGCTAGAATACACTGCCGGGGTATGGCAGAAGCAGACAAACTATGGGTGTTAAGGTTGCTGGACTAGATTTAAGATTAGTTTTGTTTGTCACAAGTATATCGAAACACACAGTACAGTGAAATGCATCGTTTACACCAACGATCAAAACAGTCTGAGAATGTGGTGGGTGTAACCCATGAGATTCGCCATGCTTCCAGCACCAACATAGCATGCCAACAATCTACTAAGCCTAACCTATACATCTTTAGAAACTAGAGTACCCAGAGAAAACCCATGAGGATGTATAAACTCCTTACAGACAGTGGCAGGAATTGCTGGCACTGTACAGCATTACACTGGCTGCCGCCCAGACAGGGACTGGAGGGGTACGGATTATACTCAGGCAAAAGGTTCAAGGTCAACATGGCATAACCAAAGGGCCAGTTCCCGGGCTGTTCTGAGTAATCACGGTGTGTCCGGACAGACGGAATCCACACCGTGATTCCGGGAACAGCCATCCATGACCAGAAGGGCGCAGCTGAAGATCCAGATGACTCTTCCACCGGCAGGCAGTAGAAGCCTTTATCATCACTATCAGCTGTCTCCTTTCTCATCAGGATCACCGTCAGCTCTGAGGTCACTGGAACATCTCTTCTTCTCAGCTGCAGACAATGAGCTTGCGGCTACTGACTGAGCTACTCATCACATCAGCAGTGATGCCGTCTACTCCCAAGGCTGTTTCAGTTCTACGCTCGAGAAGCTCTATTCGTATGCCCACTCAGGAGTAGGGAATCAAAAGCACTAAGTTACAGTGGAGTACAACTTCGAAGTGTTTCTTACAACTTCACAAGTCTCTGACTTCAACCTCTTCCTGAAACTCAAATGACCACATACCACCAGAACCTCAGGGAGGGGAAACTCCCCTGTTCTTCCTATCAGGTCCTTCAAAAATGACAGAACAAATCCCAGAATTCGCCATCCTCTAGCAGCCGTTGTTGAAATGCCGGTACACAGACCCCAGCCGTGCAGGCAGTGCATTGAGCTCTGCCCACACCAGATGGTGGTCTAAGCACACAATCGGCCACGTGGAGGCAGCCAACACCCAGGAGACGTGTGCCCTGGCGATGTACAGTTGATAAATCCGCAAGCCTCCAACCCCTCTATACCTCCATGAGAAAGCACAGGAGTCAGGGTGAATGCTCCACCAGACTTCAACCGAGTCAAAGGACCCGACCAGCTCCCGTAACTTCCTAAGCGAAGTCTGACTACTCTGGGGACCAGAGGGATCCCTCTCTCAGGGTACAATTGAAGTCACCTTCGAGGATGACTCACTTGTTACGGTCAGTGGTACCCAGCAAAGCAGACACCTCTCTGAACAGGTGCACCTGCATCAGGCTGGGCTCAGGGGCGTAGACATTGACAAAATGCATTGACACACCATCCTGCCTCATGGCGAGGTAAAACAGGCAGTTCCTGAAATTGCATTCCCACTGGAAATCGAGCTGAGGTGATTTATGTGGAACCTCACACCACCTCCCCCACCCCCCTGCCATTCCAGGAGCCTGGGGATTCATCTCCTGAAACAGAGAGGGATTCTTGTGAGAAACTCATCATACATCTCCTACCCCTGGAGGACAGAGAGATGATGGAATCTACACAGTGCCCCCACAACTGCCACCATTGATTAAGCAGTGCTACAATTAGCGTCATGATCTTTTTTATTGAGACCCCTCACCAGAGCCCTAGGACAAAGGAATAGAGCTTCCTTTCGAGCCCTCCAACATCTTCGCCCACATCCCTTCTCTAGGGACTCCAGGAGTCTATTAAACTGGTGCCTCTCCTTGTGCATCACTTCCACACCCTTCTCCTTCTTTTCAAGGATGGTGTGAATGAATCCAACAAACCCTTGCAGGTCAGTGGCCAGCTGGGCCTCAAACGGTTTCCTCCCGTAGTCCTTCACAAACTGCCCAATCTCCTCCACAGACCAGCTAAAATCCAGTATCTTGGCTTCGAAGGAGTCTTCTCTTCCCCCTTAAAACATTCCACACCTTTGTCACCCTCCAAGCAGGCAGCGCCTCCACCTAACATGCCCACCCCACTCCCTAGGGCTAGGGAATAAGGCACCCCTATAAGCCCTCCACTGTCTTCACCCAAGGGACTCCAGGAATCTTGAATAGGAAGTAGGTAAGCAGGTAAGTTTATTTCTTATTTCTTTATTTTTATTCAGCTGCAGCTCGAGCACCTTCAGTCTGATAAGGAAAGTGAAGCAATGAAAGAAAGGAGCAACAGGAAGGTAGTCACCCCATGGTTGCAGGAGACAGATAAAAGAGGGAAGGTAAAAAGTCAGATAGTGGAGAGCAGCCCTGTGGCCGTCCCCCTCAACATTAAGTACTCCAGAAGCAACAGCGGCCGTGCCTCTGGCACTGAGTCTGGCCCTGTGGCTCCGAAGTGGAGTGAACTGAAGAAGGTGGCAGCAATAATAGGGACTCTATAGTTGGGGGACAGACAGGCGATTCATGGACGCAAAAAAGAAACACAGATGGTAGTTTGCCTCCCAGGTGCCAGGGTCCACGATGTTTCTGAATGCTTCCACATCCTATAACGGGAGGGTGAGCAGCCAGAAGTCGTGGCACTATTTGGTACCAACAACATAGGTAGAAAAAGGGAAGAGATCCTGAAGACGGTATACAGGGATTTAGGAAGGAAGCTGAGAAGCAGGACCTCAAGGTAGTAATCTCGGGATTGCTGCCTGTGCCATGTGACAGTGAGGATAGGAATAGAGTGAGACGGCAGATAAATGCGTGGCTGAAGAATTGGAGCAGGGGACAGGGATTCAGGTTTCTGAATAATTGGGACCTCTTCTGGGGCAAGTGTGACCTGTACAAAAGGGACAGGTTGCACTTGAATCCAATGGGGACCAATATCCTTGTGGGTAGGTTTACTAGAGCGGTTGGGAGTGATTTAATCTAATATGACGGGGCAATGGGAACCAGTACGATAGAGCTGAGGATGAGCCAGCAGGTTTACAAGTAGATGATGAATGTAACATGTATGTAAGGAAGGACAAGCCAATGATTGCGTACAAATGCAGACAGAACAAAAAGTTAAATTGTACCATAGAGGAAAAATTCAAAAGGACGTAGAATACAGGACTGAAGGTACTGTATTTAAATGCGCTTCACATTCAAAATAAGATGGATGAACTCACGGCACAATTAGAGATTGGTCAGTAAGATGTTGTGGGCATCACTGAGATGTGGCTGAAGGAAGCTTAATATCAAAGGACACACTTAAAAGTTGCTAGTGAATGCAGGAGGCCAGGCAGCCTCTCTAGGAAGAGATACAGTCGAAGTTTCGGGCCGAGACCCTTCATCAGGACTAACTGAAAGAAGAGCTAGTAAGAGATTTGAAAGTGGCAGGGGGAGGGGAAGATCCGAAATGATAAGAGAAGACAGGAGGAGGAGGGATGGCGCCAAGAGCTGGAAAGTTGATTGGCAAAAGGGATATGAGAGGATCATGGGACGGGAGGCCCAGGGAGAAAGAAAGAGGGAGGGGGGAATCCCAGAGGATGGACAAGGAGTATCATGAGAGGGACAGAGGGAGAAAAAGAGAGGAAAAAAAAATATATATAATAACAATAAATAAATAACGGATGGGGTACGAAGGGGAGGTGGGGCATTAACGGAGGTTAGAGAAGTCAATGTTTATGCCATCACCCATTTGAGATGTCCTGGAACCGAAAGCCTCATCCTGGGAGCAGATGCGGCGGAGACAGAGGAACTGGGAATAGGGAATGGCATTTTTGCATGTGGCAGGGTGGGAAGAGGTATAGTCAAGGTAGTTATGAGAGTCAAATGTCCACTTTCTTTAAGGATCGTGGTTTCCCTTCTGCCGTCATCAATGATGCCCTCACCAACATCTCCTCCATTTCCTGCACTTTGGCCCTCACCCCAGCCTCCCGCCACCACAACAGGGACAGAGTTCCTCTTGTCCTCACCTACCACCCCAACAGCCTCCGGATCCAGCACATTATCCTCAGCAATTTCCGCCACCTTCAACAGGACCCCACCACTAAGCACATCTTTCCCTCTCCACCCCTCTCCGCTTTCCGCGGGGATCAGTCCCTCCGCGACTCCCTGATCCACACGTCCCTGCCCACGGATCTCCCACCCAGCACTTATCCCTGTAAGCGTAAGTGCTACACCTGTCCCTACACCTCCTCTCTTACCACCATTCAGGGCCCCAAACAGTCCTTCCAGGTGAGGCAACACTTCACTTGTGAGTCTGTTGTGGTCATCTATTGCATCCGGTGCTCCCAGTGCGGCCTCCTCTACATCGGTGAAACCTGACGCAGATTGGGGGACCGTTTCGTTGAGCACCTCTGCTCTGACCGCCACAACAGACAGGATCTCCCGGTTGCCACCCACTTCAACTCTGCTTCACATTCCCATTCAGATATGTCCATATATGGCCTCCTCTACTGCCATGATGAGGCTAAACTCAGGCTGGAGGAGCAACACTTCATATACCGTCTAGGTAGTCTCCAGCCCTTTGGTATGAACATTGAATTCTCCAACTTCCGGTAATTCCCTCCCCCTCCCTTCCCCTATCCCTATGTCACTCTGCCCCCCTTCCCCCAGCTGCCTATCACCTCCCTCATGGTTCCACCTCCTTCTACTACCCATTGTGTTTTACCCTATTCCTTCTTCACCTTTCCTGCCTCCCCTCCCCCACCCCTTTATCTTTCCCCTTACTGGTTTTTCACCTGGAACCTACCAGCCTTCTCCTTCCCACCCTGCCCCCACCTTCTTTATAGGGCCTCTGCCCCTTCCCCTACAGTTCTGACGAAGGGCTCCAGCCCGAAACGTTGACTGATCATTTCCACGGGTGCTGCCTGACCTGCTGCGTTCCTCCAGCATGCTGTGAATGTTGCTTTGACCCCAGCATCTGCAGAGTATTTTGTGTGTAGAAGATTGTAAATCTAGTCAGCTCTATCTTGGGCACTAGTCTACAAAGTACCCAGGACATCTTTAGGGAGCAGTGTCTCAAAAAGGCAGCGTCCAATATTAAGGACCTCCAGCACCCAGGGCATGCCCTTTTCTCACTGTTACCATCAGGTAGGAGATACAGAAGCCTGAAGGCTTCTCAGCGATTCAGGAACAGCTTCTTCCTCTCTGCCATCACAGATTCCTAAATGGACATTGAAGCTTTGGACACTACCCCAATTTGTTTAATATACAATATTTCTGTTTTTGCACATTTAAAAAAAATCTATTCAATACACGTAATTGATTTACTTGTTTATTATTGTTTTATTTTATTTTATTTTTTTCTCTCTCTGCTAAATTATGTATTGCATTGAACTGCTGCTGCTAAGTTAACAAATTTCACGTCCCATGCTGGTGCTAATAAACCTGATTCTGATGAGAGAGGAGCCACACAAAGCTACAAGAAGAAAAAAATTCCATAGCATTACAGGGAAGATACTGGCATGGATAGAGGAATGGCTGAAGGGAAGGAGGCAGTGAGTGGGAATAAAGTGGAGCTTTTCTGGTTGACTGCCAGTGGCTCATGGTGTTCCTCAGGGTATCACATTTGTCAACTATTTAGATAACGGAATTGATGGCTTTGTGGCAAAGTTTGCAGACGATACAAAGATAGTTGGAAGGGTAGATGGTGCTGAGGAAGCAATGCGATTGCATCAGGACTTAGACAAAATGGAAGAATCGGCGAAGAAGTGGCAGATGGAATACAGTGTTGGGAAATGTAAGATAATGCACTTTGGTAAAGGAACAATAGCGCGGAGAATGATCTAAACTGGAAGATGGTTCAAACATCAGAGGTGCAGAGGGACTTAGAAGTCCATGTGCAAAACTCCCAGAAGATTAATTTACAGGTTGAGGCTGTGGTAAAGAAGGCAAGTGCAATGTTGGCATTCATTTCAAGGGGAATAGAATATAAAAACAGGGAGATAATGCTGAGGCTTTATAAAACACTAGTCAGGCTCTACTTGGAGTATTGTGAACAGTTTTGGGCCCCATATCTCAGAAAGGATGTTTTGTCATTGGAGAGTCCAGAGGAGGTTCACGAGGATGATTCTGGGAATGAAGGGGTTAACACATGAGGAGCATTTGGCAGTTTTGAGCCCGTACTCACTGGAATTTAGATGAGTGCTTTGGGATCTCATTGAAACCTATCAAGCGTTGAAAGGGCTAGAAAGGGTGGATATGGTGAGGATGTTTCCTACTGAGGTGGTATCCAGAGGAAACAGCCTCAAACTTGAGGTCCGATCCTTTGAGAACAGAGGTAAGAAGGAAATTTTTTTTTTTTTTAATCCACAGAGTAGTGAATCTGTGGAATACTCTGCCACAGACTGCTGTGGAAGCCAAGACCGTGGGTATATTTAAAGCGAAAAATGATAGCTCCCCAATTGGTCAGAGCATCAAAGGTTATGGTAAGAAGGCAGGTGTATGGGGTTGAGTGGGATCTGGGACCAGCCATGATGGAATGGCAGAGCAAACTCGATGGGCTAAATGGCCTAATTCTGCTCTTACGTCTGTTGGTGCAGCTGGAACTGCTCCACTTCCACGAGCCCCCTCGACACCTGAAGTGTCAGGATGGAATCCAGTCCCCCTCACAGCTAGAGCTCTGTCACCCCTCCCCACCCCTACCAGCGCAGGAACACCGTCTGGTCGAGATTAAACTCCACACCCCCAACAACTCCCTGTAAAACCACGGCTGCTCCCTCGAAGCAGCATGGCTGATGCTGTCCATTGGAAGCTGCGTGCCCTCCAGTAGGCAATGTCCCCAACAGAGAAAGCTGATACCCCCAAGTGCCATCTCGGAGGGTGGTCACAGTACAGGGTCCTGAGGTGTAGAGCCACCAGCTGGGTGCACACACACACACCAATCAATGACTGCCCTCCACAATCAGTAGTCTCAAGACCACAGCACGGGCCCAATGCCATCGATTGCCCCAGAAGTCCACAAGCCTCTTCTGGGTCATGTAGACAAAGGCAGTGGGGGGGGGGGGGGGGGCAGAATAAAGTACCCAGCCAGTACCATATCATGAAGGCTACCAGCTGATTTAATACCAATGTTTGAAAGGAGGCCACACCATCACCCCAGCCAGGGAGAGATTTTTGTCTCCAAGTTCCGCCAGTTTGCTGGACAGGCCTCCTCTGGCTGTTAGGTAGACCCCAGGTAGAGGATGTGCGTGCTGCTCCATGCAACATGTCTCAGCCCCTCCGACAGGGACCCTTCCACCTGCCACTGGCCCAAGAGGCCTGCACATTTTTCCCAGTTAACCCTTGCAGAGGAAGCAGCTGAGAAGATCTTCTGGCAGTCTTTCATCATCTAGAGGTCAAAAGGGCCGGTAACCGGGAGGAGGACGTCATCGGTATAAGTCGAAGGGATGACCTCAATGTCTGGTTCATGTAGAACCAAACCCGTTAACCTCTTACAGAGAAGGCACAGAAAAGACTCCACGCAAACAGAGTACAACTGCCCTGATGGGGCACCTCTGACGCATCCCCCTCCCAAAGCACGAGGGTGCTGTCAAGGACTCATTAGCCTCTCTGCAGCCGTGTACAACAGTTGGACGTGGGCCAAAAAATGCGGCCTGAGCCCAAACACTCGCAGAGTCCCAAAAAGGTACTCGTGGTTACTCAATCAAAAGCCTTCTCTTGGTCAAGGGAGAAAGTGACTGACAGACCAGCCTTCTGGCACAAGTAAATCAGATCCTGGACAAGCTGGATATTGTCCTGGATCGACCATTCTGGGACCGTGCAGGACTGATCAAGGTGGACTACTACTTGGGCCAGCACGGAGCCCAGACAATCGGCCATTGTCCGGGCAAAGATCTTGTACTACGCACTGAGGGAGATACTGGGTGCCAATTCCTCAGGCAATAGAGATCTCCCTTCTGTGGCAACAGGGCTACAACTGCCCTGCACCAAGCGAGTGGCATCCTACCTGGCACCATGCTTTCCCCCAATACCCTTGAATAATCAACCCCGAGGACATCCAGAAGGCCCAGAGAAATTCAACGGTCAACCATCCAGTCCCCGGGACTTGCCTCTCTACAGCTGGCTGAGGGCACTGGTCAGCTCTACCAAAGACAACAGTGCATCAATCCGCTCAGTACCACTTGGTCAATCTACGAACATATTCCTGCCAGGACAGTTAGATGTGAGCCTTGCCCACATCCCACCAGAGCCTCAGGGAGGGGAAACTCCTGTTCTTCCTGCCAGGTCTCCAGAACTGACGGAACGAATCCTGGAACTGGCCAACCTCCAGCAGCCGGTTGTTGAAGTGCCAGTACGCGGACCCTACCCATGCAGAAAGCGCCTTCAGCTCCGCACACACCAGGTGGTGGTCCGAACAGGAAACTGGCCGCATGGAGGCAGGCAACGCCCAGGAGACATGCACCCAGAGATGATGTACAGATGATTGATCTGTGAGCCTCCACCTCCCAGGATGACGTATTCATTATGATCTGTGGCCTCCAGCAATGCGGGTACCTCTCTGAACAGGCACACCTGCAGCTGGCCGGGCTCAGGGGTGTACACACCGACACAATGCATCGGCACACCATCCTGGCACACGGCAAGGTGAAGCAGGCAGCCTGCAATGAGTTCCTGAACCTTCACTATTTCAGGCTGGCAATAAGGGGCCACCCTGCTGGAAGTGGAGTTGAAGTGACTCATGTGGAACCCCCGCCATTCCCTGAGCCAGTCTGTTTCATCTCCTGGAACAATGCAGGTTTCCTGCAAGAAGTTCACCACATATCTCCCGTCCCAGAGGACAGAGATGAAGGAATCTGTGGAACGTCTTCAACTGCCACACTGAACTTCATGATGTATCTTACTGAACCAGAGCCTTAGAAAGGAGTAGAGCTCTCCTTCCAGCCATCTCCCATCTTCACTCTACAACCCTTCTCAGAGACTCCAGGAGTCTCTTAAACTGGCGCCTCTCCTTACGGGTCACTTCAATTCCCCTCCCCTTCTGTTGGAGAATAGTGCAGAGAGACTGAACAATCCCTTACAGATCTGACTAGCGATCAGTTTCCTCCTCCACAAACATCCGGATCTCCTGCACAGGGACAGCCCGTGACTTGGTCCGTCTTCTCAGCTTCAAGTCACCCCTCCCCCGTTCCCTCACTGTGTCCCAGGCTCTCCTCACTAGCCATCGCACCCGACGTGACCACCTCACTTCTCACTGCAGCCCGAACAGAAGACCCCACAATGGCCACTGTCCCATCCCCAGGACCAGTGACAGAGGGAGGCCCCACCACCCCTGGGTCCAGAATTATGCCCAGAGCCAGGATACAAGCTGGGCTATGCCCATCCCCACATCCTTGTCACCCTCCCCAGAATCAGCACGAGCAGAGTCCCCTCCCACCTCACCCCTCAGGACATCCTCTCTCTGATTGGCTGCACAGAATGGCGATCCAAGGTTGCTCTGTTCACCTCATGGACCAGACACTACTTCGCAGAGTATCTAGCCTCAATTAAGGCAATCTGGGAAATTAATCCCACTGGTGACCCCCCGCCCCCACCCACAAGCAATGCCCTTTGCTGCTCGTTCTGAGTGTGCTGTCTCAGCTGAAGGCGTCTGCCTCCCCACACAGCCCCTCTCACCAGCCCAGAGGATGCATGTTCTGGGGATGCCCCCCCCAGCATAGGGCAATCCTCCAGCTGTGAGGGGAATACAGCCTTTACCAGGGGTAAATCTTCCTCCAGTGCACCCTGGTCTTCAGGATACCTACGCTGAGGCACACCGACCTCCATTTCAGAGGCACCACTTCCCTCCCCTCCTCCGACAACCAGGCTCTTCCTGAATCTCAACAGCCACAGGACCACTCTGAGCTTGGTTCAACACCTCCTGCCCACTTCTTCTCTCAGGGAAGAAGCCTTCAGGTGCTTCTCCTTTTTCACCTTCCCACCCGTCACCTGAACCCACGCTTAGCGTCAGTCCCTGACTGGGATATTACACAGTCTACACCCAGAGGAGCACAGTTCAGAGAGGAGGCGGGATGGAGTGGATAGGCAGGGGAAGTCCGCGAGGTGTTAAAACCTCAGCGCTCCTATGTGGCTACAAACAATGAAGAGCCAGTCCGTTCTTCTGTCAGCTGCTCCAAAGTCCTCTTCAGCAGCCCCCCTGGGGCTAAGCACTCCGAAGAGGAGGAGTTTTCTGTTACAAACGGAATAAATCCATCCCTGCTCCCCGCAGAGTTAGACTCGAAACTTTGGCAATCTGCCACCCACACCCACTGCTCAGCGCTGAATAGGCACAGCCCAAAAAACTTCATCAAACAGAAACTTTCCAGGCAAAGAAAATGTTTCAGTCCAGTCCACTGCTGAGAGGATACTCCACACTCCCAAAGTCTCCTGATGGCCCCAAGAATTCTTCTTTGTGATTTTGCCACAAATTTTCAACTTTAGGAGAGAGTTCCTAAAGGTTTGAGCCTCTCTCTCAGTACCATCCCTCCCACACCATGACACTCCCACAGCACCATCCCTCTCAGTGTGACCGTCCCTCAGTACCAATATTTCTTTTAAAAACCAAACTACATTTACTTACATATACACAAGATAAAAACATTCAGTATTTACAAGACAGTAAGCACACTCTGATTAAAATATTGTCACTACCATCTATAAAACAGTCAATAACACTGAGGAAGTACTACTCATGAATGTATCCTTGGAAAAGCGGCAGGCAGTCAGCCCGGGCAGCGCCCTCCACCTTCGCCCCCTAGACCCGTGAATGACCATCTTGGCCAGGCCCAGGACCAAGCCCACCAGGAGATCGTCCTCACACCCCACCCCCTTACAAACTGGGTGCCCGTATATGAGGAGCGCTGGACTCAAGTGCAGCCAGAACCTCAGCAGCAGCTCTCTGAGAAACTCAAAGCGGCTGCAACCTCTCACCTTCCGTGTACGTGTGGTACACCAACTCTGCCCACCCACAGACTGGGCAGGTGGATGAGGTGAAGTAAACCTGCTCAAGAACCTATTGTATAGTATTGCCTGATTCAACACCTTCCAACCCAGGTCCCCCCACAGAGAGACCTCCCCTCAGAACCGCCCCTCCCACAGTGTGACCCTCCCTCGGTACCTCCCCTCCCAGTGTGACCCTCCCTCGGTACCGCCCCTCCCACATTGTGACCCTCCCTCGGTACCGCCACTCCCATGGTGTGACCCCTCCCTCGGTACCGCCCCTCCACAGTGTGACCCTCCCTCGGTACCGCTCCTCCCACATTGTGACCCTCCCTTGGTACCGCCCCTCCCACAGTGTGACCCTCCTTCAGTACCACCCCTCCCACAGTGACCCTCCTTCAGTACCACCCCTCCCACCGTGTGACTCTCCCACAGTACCACCCCTCCCACAGTGTGACCCTCCCTCAGTACCACCCCTCCCTCAGTGTGACCCTCCCTCAGTACCACCCCTCCCACAGTAACCCTCCCTCAGTACCATCCCTCCCACAGTGACCCTCCCTCAGTACCACCCCGCCCACAGTGAGACTTTCCCTCAGTACCACCCCCCCACAGTGTGACCCTCCCTCAATACCACCCCTCCCAGTGTGACCCCCTCAGTACCACCCCTCCCTCAGTGTGACCCTCCCTCAGTACCACGCCTCCCACAGTGTGACCCCCTCAGTACCACCCCTCCCTCAGTGTGACCCTCCCTCAGTACCACCCCTCCCAGTGTGACTCTCCCTCAGTACCGCCCCTCTCAGTGTGACCCTCCCTCAGTACCACCCCTCCCACAGTGTGACCCTCCCTCAGTACCACCCCTCCCACAGTGACCCTCCCTCAGTACCACCCCTCCCTCAGTGTGACCCTCTCTCAGTACCACCCCTCCCACAGTGTGACCCATCCTCAGTACCACCCCTCCCACAGTGACCCTCCCTCAGTACCACCCCTCCCACAGTGAGACTTTCCCTCAGTATCACCCCCCTACAGTGTGACCCTCCCTCAGTACCACCCCTCCCTCAGTACCGCCCCAGTACCACCCCTCCCACAGTGTGACCCACCCTCAGTACCGCCCCTCCCACAGTGTGACCCTCCCTCAGTACCGCCCCTCCCACAGTGTGACCCTCCCTCAGTACCACCCCTCCCACAGTGTGACCCTCCCTCAGTACCACCCCCTCCCACAGTGTGACCCATCCTCAGTACCACCCCTCCCTCAGTGTGACCCTCCCTCAGTACCACCCCTCCCACAGTGTGACCCATCCTCAGTACCACCCCTCCCACCGTGTGATCCTCCCTCAGTGTGATCCTCCCTTAGTACCACCCCCCCACAGTGTGACCCTCCCTCAGTACCACCCCCCCACAGTGTGACCCTCCCTCAGTGTGATCCTCCCTCAGTACCACCCCTCCCACAGTGTGACCCTCTCTCAGTACCACCCATCCCTCAGTGTGACCCTCCCTCAGTACCACCCCTCCCACAGTGTGACCCTCCCTCAGTACCACCCCCCCACAGTGTGACCCTCCCTCAGTACCACCCCCCCACAGTGTGACCCTCCCTCAGTGTGATCCTCCCTCAGTACCACCCCTCCCACAGTGTGACCCTCTCTCAGTACCACCCATCCCTCAGTGTGACCCTCCCTCAGTACCACCCCTCCCACAGTGTGACCCTCCCTCAGTACCACCCCCCCACAGTGTGACCCTCCCTCAGTGTGATCCTCCCTCAGTACCACCCCTCCCACAGTGTGACCCTCCCTCAGTACCACCCCTCCCACAGTGTGACCCTCCCTCAGTACCACCCCTCCCTCAGTACCACCCCCCCACAGTGTGACCCTCCCTCAGTACCACCCCTCCTCAGTGTGATCCTCCCTCAGTACCACCCCTCCCTCAGTACCACCCCTCCCACAGTGTGACTCTCCCTCAGTACCGCCCCTCCCACAGTGTGACTCTCCCTCAGTACCGCCCCACCCACAGTGTGACCCCCTCAGTACCGCCCCTCCCACAGTGTGACCCACCCTCAGTACCGCCCCAGTACCACCCCTCCCACAGTGTGACCCACCCTCAGTACCACGCCTCCCAGTGTGACTCTCCCTCAGTACCACCCCCCCACAGTGTGACCCTCCCTCAGTACCACCCCTCCCACAGTGTGACCCTCCCTCAGTACCACCCCTCCCTCAGTACCACCCCCCCACAGTGTGACCCTCCCTCAGTACCACCCCTCCTCAGTGTGATCCTCCCTCAGTACCACCCCTCCCACAGTGTGACTCTCCCTCAGTACCACCCCTCCCACAGTGTGACTCTCCCTCAGTACCACCCCTCCCACAGTGTGACCCCCTCAGTACCGCCCCTCCCACAGTGTGACCCACCCTCAGTACCGCCCCAGTACCAGCCCTCCCACAGTGTGACCCACCCTCAGTACCGCCCCTCCTACAGTGTGACTCTCCCTCAGTACCGCCCCTCCCACAGTGTGACCCTCCCTCAGTACCGCCCCTCCCACAGTGTGACCCTCCCGCAGAACCGCCCCTCCCACAGTGTGACCCTCCCTCAGTACCACTCCCTCCCAGTGTGACCCATTCTCAGTACCACCCCTCCCACAGTGTGACCCCCTCAGTACCGCCCCTCCCACAGTGTGACCCACCCTCAGTACCGCCCCAGTACCAGCCCTCCCACAGTGTGACCCACCCTCAGTACCGCCCCTCCTACAGTGTGACTCTCCCTCAGTACCGCCCCTCCCACAGTGTGACCCTCCCTCAGTACCGCCCCTCCCACAGTGTGACCCTCCCTCAGAACCGCCCCTCCCACAGTGTGACCCTCCCTCAGTACCACCCCTCCCACAGTGTGACCCTCCCTCAGTACCACCCCCCCACAGTGTGACCCTCTCTCAGTACCACCCCTCCCACAGTGTGACTCTCCCTCAGTACCACCCCTCCCACAGTGTGACCCTCCCTCAGTACCACCCCTCCCACAGTGTGACCCTCCCTCAGTACCACTCCCTCCCAGTGTGACCCATTCTCAGTACCACCCCTCCCACCGTGTGATCCTCCCTCAGTGTGATCCTCCCTCAGTACCACCCCCCCACAGTGTGACCCATCCTCAGTACCACCCCCCCCAGTGTGACCCTCTCTCAGTACCACCCCTCCCACAGTGTGACTCTCCCTCAGTACCACCCCCCCAGTGTGACCCTCCCTCAGTGTGATCCTCCCTCAGTACCACCCCCCCACAGTGTGACCCATCCTCAGTACCACCCCCCCCAGTGTGACCCTCTCTCAGTACCACCCCTCCCACAGTGTGACTCTCCCTCAGTACCACCCCCCCAGTGTGACCCTCCCTCAGTGTGACCCTCTCTCAGTACCACCCATCCCTCAGTGTGACCCTCCCTCAGTACCACCCCTCCCACAGTGTGACCCTCCCTCAGTACCACCCCTCCCACAGTGTGACCCTCCCTCAGTACCACCCCTCCACAGTGTGACCCTCCCTCAGCACCACCCCCCCACAGTGTGACCCTCCCTCAGTACCACCCCTCCCTCAGTGTGACCCTCCCTCAGTACCACCCCTCCCTCAGTGTGACCCTCCCTCAGTACCACGCCTCCCACAGTGTGACTCTCCCTCAGTACCACCCCCCACAGTACCACCCCCCAACAGTGTGACCCTCCCTCAGTACCACCCCTCCCTCAGTGTGATCCTCCCTCAGTACCACCCCTCCCACAGTGTGACCCTCCCTCAGTACCACCCCTCCCATAGTGTGACCCTCCCTCAGTACCACCCCTCCCTCAGTGTGATCCTCCCTCAGTACCACCCCTCCCAGTGTGACCCTCCCTCAGTACCACCCCCCCAGTGTGACCCTCCCTCAGTACCACCCCTCCCACAGTGTGACACTCCCTTAGTACTACCCCTCCCACAGTGTGACCCTCCCTCAGTACCACCCCTCCCACAGTGTGACCCTCCCTCAGTACCACCCCTCCCAGTGTGACCCTCCCTCAGTACCACCCCTCCCACAGTGTGACCCTCCCTCAGTACCACCCCTCCCAGTGTGACCCTCCCTCAGTACCACCCCTCCTCAGTGTGACCCTCCCTCAGTACCACCCCTCCTCAGTGTGACCCTCTCTCAGTACCACCCCTCCCGCAGTGTGACTCTCCCTCAGTACCACCCCTCCCAGTGTGACCCTCCCTCAGTACCACCCCTCCCATAGTGTGACCCTCCCTCAGTACCACCCCTCCCATAGTGTGACTCTCCCTCAGTACCACCCCTCCCACAGTGTGACCCTCCCTCAGTACCACCCCTCCCACAGTGTGACTCTCCCTCAGTACCACCCCTCCCTCAGTGTGACCCTCCCTCAGTACCACCCCTCCCATAGTATGACTCTCCCTCAGTACCACCCCTCCCACAGTGTGACCCTCCCTCAGTACCACCCCTCCCACAGTGTGACCCTCCCTCAGTACCACCCCTCCCACAGTGTGACTCTCCCTCAGTACCACCCCTCCCATAGTGTGACCCTCCCTCAGTACCACCCCTCCCACAGTGTGACTCTCCCTCAGTACCACCCCTCTCGGAGAGGGAACTTTCCTCTGGGCCCAGTTGCGAGGCGGAGCCGTTTCTGACGCGACTGCGGGGATTGCACCGGACTGAAGCTGCAGTAATGGGGCTAGTAACCGGTGTCCCGGGGTCCTGAGGGCCGCTTACCTCCAGCAGCTGCACACAACCCGGACTGAAGTGGATAGTTAACTCCTTCTCCTTGCCTACCATGGCCGAGCCCACTGTTCCACCCCGCCCCTTCCGTCCTAAATGACGTCTCAGCGGCCTATAGGACATAGGCGCACGTCCATCCGCCTGGCCGTGCGGCAGTTCTCTGACTGACGTCAGCTCTCACCAATCAACCACAACCACGGACAGTTGCGCATTCCTAATTGGACAACGGGCGCCATTATTCTCACCTTGGCGAAAGGACGCCCGAATCACATCATCGGATAACTGAAGATCCCGCCTTCAAATGCGTCACCCCTCTGGATACAGTATTTAGCTGGCTGGAGTTCGGCCTCTGATAATGACTGACATGGCCACCCACCAATCAGTTTCATGCTCTTCCTTTCTCAGCGTTGAATGGATTTGGGGCTAACAAATCAATATGTAATATCAGCTGGCTGTTATGATAATTTATCTTTAAAATCCCACAGAGGCTCTGTGTGTAGAGTCACGGAGGGGGACAACTGCCAGCTGACTGGTGAACAAACTCCGGTGCATGTGTCGTGGAGAATAAAGTGACTGGCTGCCTCACATCCTGGTGTGTATGAGAGCACCAGGCTGCTTGAACGGAACTCCCTTACCCAGTCCTTTACCCCACCATTGAGTACATCTTCAGGGAGCGATGTCGCAGGAAAGTAGCAACCACCATAAGGACCCCCCACCACCCACGCCATGCTCTCGTAAAGAGGGACACCATCAGGTTCAGGAAGTTACTACCTGTCAGCCAGCAAGCTTCTTAACCAGAGCTCTCACTCCATCACTACAACATATAGACTCACTTTCTAGGACACTTCGTCTCCTGTTCTTGATATTTATTGCTGTTTTGTCTTTCTGTACTTGCACTTTGCAGTCTTTTGCACATAGGTTATTGCTCCATTGTCTATTGTCCATCTTGGTACAGGCAATCTTTAATTGATTTATTGTGTTTCTTTGTATTTATTGTGAATGCCCACAAGAAAATTAATCTCAGGTTGACATATATGTACTTTGATAATACATTTACTTTGAACTTTGGAACCAAATGAAGGGCAGATGATGGAGAGAATTTCCTTTAACCTCACTCTTCAGCACTTCTAAATAGCCCGTATCGCCCATCCTCTCTACAGACATCCTGGATACACTGCTGGAGAGGGTGCTGGAGGACGGGCCACGCATAGCATTTGAAAAAGGAATTTTGGAACAATTTAGCAATGATTCAGAAACTGCTTCTTTCCATCCACCATCAATCCACAAAGACCCTCTCGTTATTTGTTTTATTTATGTTTAAGGGCAATGTTATGATGGTAATGAAAGATTTTAACAAGGAGGTTGGGAAAAGGATATCCAGCGAGTTTGTTGAATGTCTACAAGATGGCATTTTAGAGCACTTTGTCAGAGTCCTCCTGAAGGGTCTCTGCCTGAAAACATCGACTATACTTTTTTTTTCCCCCATAGATGTTGCCCGGCCTGCTGCGTTCCTCCAGCATTTTGTGAGAGTTGCTTGGATTTCCAGCATCTACAGATTTTCTCTTGTTTGAAATATAAAAGCAAGTTAGCAAATGATATCAAAGAGGATAGTAAAAGATTTTTCAAATATGTAAAAAAAAAGAGGAGAATGGATATAGAACCACTAGAAAATGAGGCCAGAGAAATAATAACCGGGGACAATGAGATGGCAGATGAACTAAATGAGTATTTTGTATCAGTCTTTTGTATCACTGTGCCAGATATTGAAGGGTGTGAGGGAAGACAAGTGAGTGCAGTTACCATTATAAGGGAGAAGGTCAGTATCAGGTTTATTATAACCAGCATGTGTTGTGAAATCATAAAGCTGAAAGACTTTCAGCTGGACCAGAAAAACTGCACCCTAGGTAGAGATTGTTGCTCTTTCAGAAATCATTGGACTCTGGCATGGTGCCAAAGGACTGAAAAATTGCAAATGTCACTCCACTCTTTGAGAGGAGGAAGGCAGCAGAAAGGAAATTATAGACCAGTTAGCCTGACCTCAGTGGTTGGGAAGATGTTGGAGTCAATTGTTAAGGATGAGGTTCTCCGTACAGCAGCTGCTTAGGCAATCGGCTGTCTGGCAAATGAAATATAACGTTGGAAAATGCATGGTTATGCACTTTGGTAGGAGAAATAAATGTGCAGACTATTCTCTAAATGGGGAGAAAATCCAAAAATCTGAGACACAAATGGACTTGGGAATCCTTGTGCCGAACACTCAAGGTTGATTCGCTGGTTGTGTCAGTGGTGAGGAAAGCAAATGCAATGTTAGCATTCATTTCAAAAGGACTAGATTATTAAAAACAAGGATGAAATGCTGAGGCTTTATAAAGTGTTGTGAGATTTGTAACCAGCTCGGGCACCTTATCTAAACAAAAATGTGCTGGCATTCCAGAGGAGGTCCATGAGAATGATTCTGTGAATGGAAGGGTTAATGTTTCAGGAGCATTTAATGACTCTGGGCCTATATTTGTTGGAGCTTAAAAGAATGGGGGGCAGAGACCATTAAAATCTATTGAATATTGAAAGGCCCATATAAAGTGGATGTGGAAAGGACGTTAGAGTCCAGGACCAGAGGGCACAGTCCATTTAGAACATGTTGTGTATGTGGCCTGGTTACACAACAATCCTATTAATAAAAATGCTGGAGACGGGAGCTCAGTTTCACGGTTCTTTACTGGCAGAATCCGAAATCAGCACACATGTACAGATCAATACGCGCCTAATGGCGCATGCTCGATACGTGCCTAATAGTGCATGCAACGACGTGTTACTAAAACATAAGGTAGTCCCTTATTATACTGTAGGCTATACGGTACACTCCTTCCCTTTTAATAGCGTATCAACTTTTTCTTTACTGGGGCACTATGCTAAACAAATGCTTAACATACAATGCCTACCATTTGTTTACTTAGTAACTTAATAATATCAAATTATAACAAAGTAACATAATGATATCAAATTATAACAAGCCTTTCTTTTTACTTTTGGTCTAAGACTCATTTATAACCCAAGTCTCCGGTGGTGGCTGGGGGTCTTCTCTGCCTCTCCGGGTAATGTCTGTCAATAAACTTGTTTGTTTTAATACAGATTTCCATATAAAAGTCATGAAAGGTTGACCTCTGAGCGTAGGGAGTTAAAAAGATGTGCGCCTCCAACTTGCTAAGAGTTCTAGGCAGCAGATCGCCTCCGTATAATGAAGACTCCTCTGTGCGGCTGTCCTAGATATATACGTATCTTTGTGCTATCACTTGTCTTCTTCACCCATATCTCATTTGTTCCAACTGATCTAATTACACAGCCAATCTTCGTATTCTCCTTAGATTCCAAATAGATAGCCTGACCTTTATGATACCATCTCTTTTCATAATGTAACTTTCCATCTTCTATTCGTGCTTCATGTCTTTGTGCTGGTGATTCAGCAGCAGTGCTGGGAAGATGCTCAGGAGAAGACGGAGATGCTGGTCTTTTCGGAGATTTAAGTTTATTGAGAGTTCGCAGCTCTTCCATTATCTGTTCATCTGTTAACAAGTAATTTAACTGCACAGATGCAGGTTTTCGTCTTTTGTCTGTAATTGGAACAGGGTCATTAGGTCTCCTGCTTAGTTTCCCAGTTATTATGGGCTTTACCTCCATAGAATCTCCTGTGAGTTCCATTGTTAGTCTCTCATTCTCAATCATCTCTTTCTTTTCTTCAACTCAATCTTTTTATCTTCAAATTCCTTCACTGCTTTCTTCTCTTTAATATAATTCCTTTCCACGTGTTATGTCTCCAGTTGCAGATAAAGCTCTGCATTTCGTATTCTTTCCTTGTATTGTTGATCTAGTTTCTTCATCCTTTTCTGATACTCCTGCAAAGTGCCTTCCTGTAACTGCTGTAGCCGTCTTTTGAGAGATGTCAGTTTCTCCTGGTACATGTGCTCTTTTACTTCCAGGTAGTCTTCATCATCCTGCTTATTGGCAATATCTGGCTCCCTTGCATCCTCTGTATCTTCATCCGAGTCCCGGCCATGGATACTGCGTTTGTCCTCATTGTCGACGCTGTCTAGTTCCTCCTCGTCATTGTAATAGTCATCAATGGGTGAGAGGAGAGCTGCGGACATCTTCCCCGCCGAGCTGCCCTCCTTTGTTGACACATCTGGTGCCTTGATGGTGTGCCAATCCAACTGGATTTTCCTGAGCCATTCACGTCCCAGCAATGGTGGTCCTCCATTTCTCAGTACGTAGAGGTTCAGCTGTTGTGTTTTGTCTCCACAGGTCACTGTCACTTTAATTTTACCTTTGGGACAGTAGTTTTGTTCGTTTCAGAGGTATGTGAGAAAACAGTCATTTGTAATCGTGTACAGAGATCACTGTTAAAGCTGAGCCTGTGTCCAACTCCATTTTCAGTCTCACGCCTGCCACTTGTGGAGTGATCCTTATTACTCTTCGATCATCTGTCTCTTTCATGCTGTGAAGTTGCAGACAAGACAATTTACTTTCATATGAACTGTTTTCATCAGAACTGCTTTCTTCCATTTTGTGTACATTGTTGTGTTTTCCTTTCTGGGGTTTCTTGTTTCTGTATTTTGTCCTTTTTCTTCTGTTTACTAGCTCTGCCTACTCTGCCAGTGTGACCCTGTTTGTCACAGTTTCTTCATTCTTTGTCTTTAAACCAACAGTCATCAGGGTCATGTGACATGTTCCCACAACGATAACATTTCTTTCCTTCATTTCTGCTCAGTGACATTTTATTTGTAGCATATTCCAGAGACTTTTGTTGCATCTCTGAAGCACCTCGTGCGGCTGTTTCTAATGATATTGCAATGTTCAGCACCTCCTCTAATATAAGGTCTTTTTCACCCAGGAGCCTCTTCTGTGTGGTTTCATAGTACATGTCACACACTAACCTCTCCCTCAATGCGTCCGATAGACCAGCTCCAAATTGACAATGTTTTGATAATTTGCGCAGTTCAGCACAATATTCAGAAATGCTTTTATTTTTGCTCTGACTCAGTTTGTGAAATTTAAATCTTTCAGCAATGATCAGTGGTTTGGGGTTTAAATGGTGTTGGAGAGTGTCTACTGTTTACTTGAACGTTTTGTCAGCTGGCTTTTCAGGGGTTAACAAGCTCCGTAGCAGCCCATATGTTTTTGCTCCCATAATACTGAGTAAAACGCTGAGTTTCTTTTCATCCTTAACACCATTAGCCTCACAATATAACTCCACTCTCTCAATGTAAGTTGCCCAGTCTTCAATGCCACTATCAAATGCTGTAATGGTTCCAATCATCGCCACCTTTGTTATGTTAATTTACCCCTGGTTTCCCCTTGTTTTTTTTTGACTCAGGAGTCCTTTTTGCTCGCGCCACGAGCACACTCCGCCTAAATGTGTGTGTCGCTCCTTTTTATCTCCCTTCTGGGGCAGGCAGACTCTCAGCCCCTGGGGGTCAGCACCAGCTGTGGTCTGGCCTGGGCGTGCTGCGGCTCCGACTGTGTCTCTTGGTCTCCCGACGTTCCTGACCCCGGCTGTGCTCCTGCTTCCTTTCGGACTCGTGGCCTCACTCCACCTGCTTCTCCCGCTCCTTGGCTCGTTCTTTGCGCTCTTCCTCTGAGTGTCGTTATCAACTAAAACATGGCGTTCCGATACGATGTAGGTTCATTGTGATTGTGTAGCCAAGTTTCCATCGAACTCAATATATAAGTTTGCTGATGACACAACAATTGTAGGCCATATCTCGGGTAATGATGAGTTTGAGTACAGAGAAGAAATTAAGAACTGGTGGCATGGTGCGAAGACGATAACCTATCCCTCAATGTCAGCAAGACGATGGAATTGGTTGTTGACTTCAGAAGGAGTAGCGGACCGCACGACCCAATTTACATCGGTGGTGCGCGAGTGGAACAGGTCAAAAGCTTTAAGTTCCTCAGGGTCAATATCACAAATGACCTGACTTGGTCCAAACCAAGCAGAGTCCACTGCCAAGAAGGCCCACCAGCGCCCTTATTTCCTGAGAAAACTAAAGAAATTTAGCCTGTCCCCTAAAACCCTCACTAATTTTTATAGATGCACTGTAGAAAGCATTCTTCTAGGGTGCATCACAACCTGGTATGGAAGTTGTCCTGTCCAAGACTGGAAGAAGCTGCAGAAGATTGTGAACGCGGTGCAGCACATCACACAAACCAATCTTCTGTCCTTGGACTCATTTTACACCGCACACTGTTGGAGCAGTGCTGCCAGGATAATCAAGGACTCGGCCCACCCAGCCAACACACTTTTCGTCTCTCTTCTCTCCGGGAGAAGGTTCAGGAGCTTGAAGACTCGTATGGCCAGATTTGGGAACAGCTTCTTTCCAACTGTGATAAGACTGCTGAACTGATCCTGACCTGGATCTGGGCCGTACCCTCCAAATATCTGGACCTGCCTCTCGGTTTTTTTTTGCGCTACCTTACTTTCCATTTTTCTATTTTCTATTTATGAAATATAATTTAAATTTTTAATATTTACTATCGATTTGTAATCCAGGGAGCGGGAAGCGCAGAATCAAATATCACTGTGATGATTGTACGCTCTAGTATCAATTGTTTGGCCACAATAAAGTAATAAAGTATAAGTATAACCTCGTCACCAATTTGTTGTGTATGTGACCTGGTTACACAACAATGCTATTAATAAAAACACTGGAGACAGGAGCTAAGTTTCATGGTTGATTACTTGCAGAATCCTAACTCGGCACACACGTACAGATCAATACGCGCCTAATAGTGCATTCAACGACGTGTTACTAAAACATAAATAGTCCCTTATTATACTGTAGGCTATACGGTCCAGAACAGATGAAATGAAAGTTAACAAATATTGAAAGGCCTGGATAGAGTGGACGTGGAGAGGATGTGTCCATTAGTGGGGGTGTCTACAACCAGAGGACACAGCCTCAGAATAGAGGGACATCCATTTAGGATAGATACGAGGAGGAATTTCTTTAGACAGAAAGTAGTGAATCAGTGGAATTCAGTGCCATAGATGACAATGGAGGCCAAGTTGTCTGGTATATTTAAAGCAGAGGTTGATAGATTCATGATTAATCAGCGCATCAAAAGTTACGGGGTGAAGACAAGAGAATGGGGTTGAGAGGGATAATAAATCAGCCATGAAGGAATGTTGAAGCAGACTCATTAGAATGGTCTAATTCTGCTCCTGTGGCCTATAAATCTATAGGAGGACAATGAAAGCATCATTTGTGCATCCTTCATTGTGGTCTAATGGTCCAGTTGGGGGTGCAGGTTCCCCAGTTCTGCACACTGTCAGGCTTCGATGGGACCAGGAAGTTTATCCAAATAGTGAAACACGACATTTTCTGGAATCTGCGATAAAATACATGGAGATGCACGGACAGGGCATTTCATCAGGAGTTCTGATGAAGGTCTATTTGAAAATTTAAACTGTTCTCTCCGCACATGATATCCGATTTGCTCCATCGAAAATGAACAATCATCCTCAAAACTCAACAGCACTTTTATTGATGTTTTAAACCTTAATTACAGCTGTCAAACTTCACTGTCATTTCATTATTACAGGACTTTGAATAATCATTCTTGTGAAGTTTATACATCGCCATACAAAACATGTCCACTTTAACCGGGATAAAACTGGGCTGTAACCCCTCATGTTAATACCTTGCACCATTCCGACTATGGGATATTGTTTAAAATGTTACATAGTCACTGTAAAACAAAAAGGGTGAAGCATTTTCAGGTACCTCGTACCCTAGACCAGGGCTTCCCAACCTTTTTTATGCCATGGACTCCTGCTATTAACTGAGAGGTCCATGAACACCAGGTTGGCAACCCTTGCCCCAGACTAATAAGCATCTACATGTATACCCGATGACAGTGACATGGATTACATTAGGCTAAGGGTCAACACCAAGTTACCACCATTAAACTGGCTGAATTATTCACTTAAAAAAAATACAATGATAGATTTTCTTGAAAACTTCCACATTTGAGTAGAATTGAACAAGAATTCACTCCAAGCCTCACCATTTGTCCCAAGTTTTCCCTAACACAATAAAGGATTGTTGAAGGACTGATACCTTGCCAACTGCTGACTATAGATCCTGGGCTTCAGGAGGTGAACTTTGAACAGAGTGTCTCAGCAAACCCAATGCCCCTCACTCGACTGCTGTGATGAGAGAAACTGTTTATCACACAATCCCAGAACTGGTAAGTGGCTATGTTTTCAATCCGAGAATCAGTTTATTATTCAGTAATTTAGATATACTGTTTACGTTCTGTAAGTACCTCCAAGCAAAATAACTAACTGTTGAGGGAGACACTTTTGAAATAATTTAATTTACAGTTTTTAATCAGCTACCATCTTTATTAACAACACCTTGCAAATTAATTCCTTGTGAAAGCAGCACCATTATCTGTAACAAGACATAACTGGCAACAGAAAACTCTTCAGAAACATTTACACATTTCAGTCCTTTACAAACCACTCACAAATATGATTGCAATAATGAGAAAATTCCCAATGAAAGTCATCCAAAGGGGATTAATGTTTAAATATGTATTTAAAAAGTCAAGCCTCAATTCATTTGGAAAAATAGCAACTGTATGTAACAAAGCTTTTTCCTGTTGTGCGCACAATCCATTTGTCACCTCCAACATATTACCAGTGTCTCAGTCCAGTTGAAGTTCTCAGCATTGGAATCAGACCTCAGGTCATCTGAAGTGCAGTGTTCAAGGTACATTTATATTTGCTGTAAAATCAAAATTCATGAAGTAGATGCTATTGTTCATCCATGCTGAAGTTTTACAAGAGATAGGGTCAATGTATATTGACAGCACTTGGCCAAACTTTAAACATTTCTGAACCCACCCCTAAGTGCCATGAGACTCCCACCAGAGACCACAACAGTCAGTGTCAAGGTCGTCCCACAGTGTCAGACTCCAGTGATGGAACAGAGATCATTTCCGAGCCAGCATCCCACACAATCGAAAGGAGAGCTTGACAGTGATAGTGTGGCCCTGTGCTCCGCTGTCCCCCGTCCCCGCACACCAGCAGCCCATGCATTGCCACTACCCCCACACACACTGCCCTACCCCGACCCCCCCCACAACCCTACCCCGACACCCCCACACCACCCTACCCTGACACCCCCACTCCACACACACCACCCTACCCCAACCCCCCCACACCACCCTAACCCCGACACCCACACACTGCCCTATCCCGACACCCCCACCCCACACACACTGCCCTACCCCAACCCCCCCACAACCCTACCCCGACACCCCCACCCCACACACACCGCCCTACCCCCGACACCCCCACACCGCCCTACCCCCGACACCCCCACACCGCCCTACCCTCGACACCCCCACCCCACACACACCACCCTACCCCCAACCCCCCACCACCCTAACCCCGACACCCACACACTGCCCTACCCCGACACCCCCACCCCACACACACCACCCAAACCCTGACACCCCCACACCACCCTACCCCGACACCCCCACAACCCTACCGCACCCTACCCCGTGTGCTGCCTGCCTTGGATTTGTACACCAGCAGCGATTTAGAAAAGGGTGATCCAGTTGTTGCACACTGTGAACCTTCAAGGTAACAGATATCAACCACACAGGCTGCTTCATTCCAATTAATATAGTGAGTCTTGATTTGGAAATAGTTGGCTAAGATCCTGTAACACCTTTGTAATAGCACAGGGTGGAGTGCATCAGCACAGGGACTACACCAGTTTGGCTCCCTGATCCCTACCCCCACCCATCCACACCCTGGACACCCACACAGGGGCACTTCACCCCAGGGACTGCACGATCAGTCACCTGCTCGCCACACCCACTCCTTCCAGCAACACTACCCAGTCACAAAGCTGTTAGATTGTTATCCGAGGACCTTGCCCTGAATCCAGGAATCATCTCAGCCAGCTGTCACGTAGCAACCTCAGCCAAAGATCACGTGAACAACTTGCCTGTAGTATCACTAGAGAAAGTGTTCACAAAGTTGACAGCCACTGTAGAAACACGAGAGTTATTTACCTTCTTTCAGTGGCGTAGTGGGAACAACATTTTCCTTTGCTATGTCTTTGAAACCTTTTGCCAGTTCAAAGCGCTTGGTACCTTGGCAACGATTCTCCTGGTTCTTCTGCTCAGCCTTCTCCTTGGACAACTGACCTCGCAGTTTTGTCACCTCCTGTTTGGATAACCAGAGCAAATACTTATCCCCACGCTCAGCACCATGGCCATCACATATATACAGTGGTGCTAGAAATGTGAACCCTGTAGCTTTTCTACATTTCCACATTAATATGACCTAAATGTGATCAGATCTTTATGCAAGTCCCAAAAATAAACAAAGAGAACCCAATTAAATAACACAAAAATATTAAACTTGTTCATTAATTTATTGAGAAAAATGATCCAATATTACATGCATTTGTTGGGAAAAAGTATGTGAAAAAGCATGGAAGCTATTTGGAGTCATGTGTTCTAATTGATGAGTATGAAGGTGTGTGTTGTAGGGGTGCTCTACCCTTTGAAAAAGACACAAAGTCAGGTTACTGACAGAGCCTGCTCTTCTCAAGAAAGATCTGTTTATGTACATCATCCCTCGATCAAAACAACTTTCAGAGAGACTTAGAAGAAGAATTGTAGAGAAGCATGTAGCTGGAAAAGGCTACAAAAGCATTTCTAAAGACCTGAGTCCTCAGTACGATAAATTGTCCAAACAAAAAAATGGAGGAAACTCAGTACTGTTGCTACTCTCCCTGGGAGTGGGCGTCCTGCAAAGATCACGCCAAGAGCACAATATGCAATGCTAGAGATGGTGAAAAAGAACCCAAGGGTGAGAGCAAAAGACTTGTAGGAATCTCTAGAACTTGAAGTCTCTGTTCATGTGTCCACTACAAGAAAAACACCAAACAAGAATGGTGTTCATGGAAGGACACCACGGAGGAAAGCACTGCTCTCCAAAATGCACTTCTGAGACAATGTTCTATGGACAGATGAGACAAAAGTTGAGCTTTTTGGCAGAAATGCACATTACTATGTTTAGAGGAAACACTAACACCAAAACCTCATTCTGACTGTGAAGCATGGTGGAAGGAGCATCATGGTTTGGGGCCTTCTCCTTGGTTTTGTAAGGAGCAATGACCTAAAATTCCTCCAAGCCAGTGCAGGACTGATTAGTTACCAGAGCGTTTGGTTGACATTATTGCTGTTCAAGGGGATCACACCAGTTACTGAAAGCAAAGGTTCACATTCTTTTTCCAACAAATACATGTGAAATTGGAACATTTTTCACTAGAAATAAATGAACAAGTATAACGTAATTAGTGTTATTTATTTAATCAGGTTCTATTTCTCTAGTTTTGGGACAAATGAATATCTGATTACATTTTAAGTCATATTTATGAAGAAACAGAGAAAATTCTACAGGGCTCTCAGACTTTCTGGCACCACTGTATATGAAATTCAGACATTCATCCCCACACTCGGTACCTTGGCCATTAAATATTGTCACCACATTGGGACAACAGTTTGGGACAGAGTTCAGTTCCAACATCATAAGACCAGAAGATATAGGACAGAATGTGGCCATTTGGACCATCATATCTGCTCTGAAAATTCACCATGGCTGATCCAATTTTCCTCTCGGCCCCAATTTCCTGCCTTCTCCCCGTATCCCTTCATGCTCTGACCAATCAAGAATCCATCAGCCTCTGCCTTAAATATACAGAAAGAAATACTGTACACAGCTGCCTGTGGCAAACAACTCCACAGACCGGGCACTCTGGCTAACAAAATTCCTCATCTCCATTCTAAAAGGATGCCCCTCTATTCTGAAGCTGTGTCCACTAGACTTAGACTCTCCCACCATAAGAAACATCCTCTCCACATTCACTCTATTGAGGCCTTTCACTATTCGATAGGTTTCAATGAGGTCACCTCTCATTCTTCCAAGCTCCAGTGAATACAGGCCCAGAACCATCAAGTGCTCTTCATATGACAGGCCATTCAATCCTGGAATAATTTTCATGAACCTCCTTTTAACCCTCTCCAGTTTCAGCACATCCTTTATAAGATAAAAGGTCCAAACCTGCTCCCAGTACTTCAAATGAGGCCCCACCATTGCTTTATAAAATTTCAACATCCTTGCTTTCATATTCTAGTGCTCCTGAAATTAATGCTCACATTGTGTTTACCTCCCTCACCAGACTCAACCAGCAAATTAATCTTTAGGGAATCCTTCAGAAAGACTCCGTCCCTTTGCACCACAGCTTTTTGTATTTTCCCTCCAGTTAGAAAATAGTCTACCATTTCATTTCTTCTACCAAAATGCATAACCACACACTTCCCAACACTGTATTCCATCCGCCACTTCTTTGCCCATTCTCCTCATCTGTCCAAATCCTTCTGCAGCCTCAAAACCACTTGCCCCTCCAACCATCTTCATTTGCAAACTTTGCCACAAAGGCATCAATTCCATCACCCAAATCATTGACATACAATGTAAAAAGTATTGGTCCTAACACATCTTCTGTGGAATACCACTAGTCACCGGCAGCCAGTCAGAAAAGATCCCCTTCATTCCCACTCTTTGCCACCTGCCAATCAGCCACTGCTTTATCCATACAATAACATTTCCTGTAATACCATGGGCTCACAGCCTATTAAGCAGCTTTGCGTGGCACTTTGTCAAAGACCTTCTGGAAATCCAAGTACACAATATCAACCAACTCTCCTTTGTCTATCCTGCTTGTTATTTCTTCAAAGAATTCCAACAGATTTAGAACATAGAACAGTACAGCATAGTACAGGCCCTTCGGCCCACAATGTTGTGTCAACCCTTAAACCCTGCCTGCCATATAACCCCCCCGTCTTAAATTCCTCCATATACCTGTCTAGTAGTCTCTTAAATTTCACAAGTATATCTGCCTCCACCACTGACTGAGGCAGTGCATTCCATGCACCAACCACTGAGTGAAAAACCTTCCTCTAATATCCCATATGACAACAGACCAAATTATCAGAAGATTGATGCCGATAAGAGGACAATGGGGGGAACATTCAGAAATGTTAATGGGGGACGAGGGAGATTAACAAAAGGGAGACACAGTTCCGAGTATTGTCAAGACCGGTTGCTTTGAACCTGAACTGTTTGAAGTTTGATGGACAGGCGATACCCCAGCAGGGGGATAAAAGGAACAGGTTCGCTAAGGCAAAGGACACACCATGACACCACGAGGTAACAAGACCCTGGAAGCGGTGTGCCCCCACAAGTTGCTGGGAGTTTTGGAGGTCTGGTCGCGGGACCAGCCATAGATGCACAGGGTGGAAAGGTACAGTCGGCTGGAACCCGGAGCCCTTGCCTGGGTGCCGGGTTCACCGCAGAAGAACGATCGTATCTGGAACGGAGGGGTCACAGTCGGTGACCTCAGAAGACATTACAAAGGGCTCGCCCGAAAGCTAACTGCGAGAAATATCGAAGGTCTGTTTGGAATCCGATTTGCATATTCATTCGCGCGCTCTCTCTCTCTCTCTCCAACGGCACAACTGCGATTACTGCGAACCAAACTAAATTGAACTGAATTGTCACTTGAGACTGATCATTTTACCCCTAGACTGCAATAGAGCTTGATTGATCCTATTATCCTAGTTCTGTGTACATGTGTGTTTTATCATTGCTAACCTGTTGCATTTATATCCTTATGATTAGAGTACTGTGTTGCTTGTTTCTTCAATAAAACTTTCTTAGTTTCAGTAATCCAGACTCCAACTAAATGGTCCATTTCTGCTGGTTTGGCAACCCAGTTACGGGGTACGTAACACCCATAAGATCATAAGACAAAGGAGCAGAAGTCGGCTATTCGGCCCATCGAGTCTGCTCCACCATTTTATCATAAGCTGATCCATTCTCTCATTTAGTCCCACTCCCCTGCCTTCTCACCATAACCTTTGATGCCCTGGCTACTCAGATACCTATCAATCTCTGCCTTAAATACACCCAATGATTTAGCCTCCACTGCTGCCTGTGGCAACGAATTCCATAGGTTCACCACCCCCTGGCTAAAAAAATTTCTTCGCATCTCTGTTCTGAATGGGCACCCTTCAATCCTCAAGTCATGCCCTCTCGTACTAGACTCCCCCACCATGGGAAACAACTTTGCCACATCCACTCTGTCCATGCCTTTCAACATTTGAAATGTTTCTATGAGGTCGCCCCTCATTCTTCTAAACTCCAAGGAATACAGTCCAAGAGCAGACAAACGTTCCTCATATGTTAACCCTCTCATTCCCAGAATCATTCCAGTGAATCTTCTCTGTAACCTCTCCAACGTCAGCACATCCCTTCTTAAATAAGGAAACCAAAACTGCCCACAGTACTCCAAGTGAGTTCTCACCAGCGCCTTATAGAGCCTCAACATCACATCCCTGTTCCTATACTCTATTCCTCTAGAAATGAATGCCAACATTGCATTTGCCTTCTTCACCACCGACTCAACCTGGGTATCGTGCACGAGGACTCCCAAGTCCCGTTGCATCTCAGAACTTTGAATTCTCTCCCCATTTAAATAATAGTCTGCCCGTTTACTTCTTCTGTCAAAGTGCATAACCATACACTTTTGAACATTGTATTTCATTTGCCACTTCTTTGCCCATTCTTCCAATCAAAACAAATCTCTCTGCAGACTCTCCATTTCCTCAGCACTACCAGCCCCTCCACCTATCTTCGTATCTTCAGCAAACTTAGCCACAAAGCCATCTATTCCATAATCCAAATCATTGATGTACAATGTAAAAAGAAGCGGCCCCAACACTGATCCCTGTGGAACACCACTGGTAACCGGCAGCCAACCAGAATAGGATCCCTTTATTCCCACTCTCTGTTTCCTGCCAATCAGCCAACACTCTATCCACATAGGTAACTTTTCCCATAATTCCATGGGCTCTTATCTTGTTAAGTAGCCTCATGTGTGGCACCTTGTCAAAGGCCTTCTGAAAATCCAAATATACAACATCCACTGCATCTCCCTTGTCTAGCCTACTTGTAATTTCCTCAAAAAATTGTAATAGGTTTGTCAGGCAGGATTTTCCTTTAAGGAATCCATGCTGGGTTCTGTCTATCTTGTCATATGCCTCCAGGTGCTCTGTAACCTCATCCTTGACAATCGACTCCAACAACTTCCCAACCACCAATGTCAAGCTAACAGGTCTATAATTTCCTTTTTGCTTCCTTGCCCCCTTAAACAGCGGAGTGACATTTGCAATCTTCCAGTCCTCCAGAACCATGCCAGAATCTATCAACTTTTGAAAGATCATCGCCAATGCCTCCGCAATCTCCACAGCTACTTCCTTCAGAACACAAGGGTGCATTCCATCTGGTCCGGGAGATTTATCTACCTTTAGACTATTCAGCTTCCTGAGTACTTTCTCTGTCGTAATTGTGACTGCACACACTTCTCTTCCCTGCCACTCTTGAGTGTCCGGTATACTTCCTCAGCAAAGACTGATGCAAAATAGTCGTTCAGTTCCTCCGCCATCTCCTTATCTCCCATTACAATTTCTCCAGCATCATTTTCTATTGGTCCTATATCTACTCTCACCCATCTTTTACTCTTTAAATACTTGAAAAAGCTTTTAGTATCCCCTTTGATGTTATTTGCTAGCTTCCTTTCATAGATAATCTTTTCCCTCTTAATGACCTTCTTAGTTTCCTTTTGTAAGCTTTTAAAAACTTTCCAATCCTCTGTCTTCCCACTAATTTTTGCTTCCTTGTATGCTCTCTCCTTTGCTTTAACTTTGGCTTTGACTTCTCTTGTCAACCATGGTTGCATCCTTTTTCCACTCGAAAATTTCTTCTTTTTTGGAATATACCTGTCTTGCACCTTCCTCACTTCTCGCATAAACTCCAGCCACTGCTGCTCTGCCATCTTTCCCATTAGTGTCCCTTTCCAGTCAACTTTGGCCAGTTCCTCTCTCATGCCACTGTAATTTCCTTTACTCCACTGAAATACTGACACATCAGATTTCGGCTTCTCTTTTTCAAATTTCACAGTGAACTCAATCATGTTGTGATCACTGCCTCCTAAGGGTTCCTTCACCTCAATCTCTCTAATCACCTCCGGTTCATTACACAATACCCAATCCAGTACAGCCGATCTCCTAGTGGGCTCAACAACAAGCTGTTCTAAAAAGCCATCTCGCAGACATTCTACAAATTCTCTCTCGAGACCCAGTGCCGACCTGATTTTCCCAATCCACTCGCATGTTAAAATCCCCCACAATGATCATAACACTGCCCTTCTGACAAGCCTTTTCTATTTCCTGTTGTAATTTGTAGTCCACATCACTGCAGCTGTTTGGAGGCCTATAAATAACTGCCATCAGGGTCCTTTTACCCCTGCTATTTCCTAGCTCAACCCATAAAGATTCTGCACCTTCCGATCCTATATCACCTCTTTCTAATGATTTACTATCCCCCTTGAACTTCCCACCCCTTACCTTAAAGCCATATCCTCTTGTATTGAGCAGTGGTGCCCTGGGGAAGAGGCACTGGCTGTCCACTCTATCTATTCCTCTTATTATCTTGTACACCTCTATCATGTCTCCTCTCATCCTCCTTCTCTCCAGAGAGTAAAGACCTAGCTCCCTTAATCTCTGATCATAATGCATACTCTCTAAACCAGGCAGCATCCTGGTGAATCTCCTCTGTACCCTTTCCAATGCTTCCACATCCTTCCTATAGTGAGGCGACCAGAACAGGACACAGTACTCCAAATGTGGCCTAACCAGATTTTATAGAGCTGCATCATTACCCCACGACTCAAACTCTATCCCTCAACTTATGAAAGCTAACACCCCATAAGCTTTCTTAACTACCCTATCTACCTGTGTACCCCCAGATCCCTCTGCTCCTCCACACTACCAAGTATCCTGCCATTTACTTTGTACTCTGCCTTGGAGTTTGTCCTTCCAAAGTGTACCACCTCACACTTCTCCGGGTTGAACTCCATCTGCCACTTCTGCATCCTATCAATGTCTCTCTGCAATCTTCGACAATCCTCTACACTACCCACAACACCACCAACCTTTGTGTCATCTGCAAATTTGCCAACCCACCCTTCTACCCCCTCATCCAGATCGTTAATAAAAATAACGATAAAGTAGAGGTCCCAGAACCAATCCTTATGGGATACCACTAGTCTCAACCCTCCAATCTGAATGTACTCCCTCCACCACAACCCTCTGCCTTCTGCAGGCAAGCCAATTCTGAATCCAACTGGCCAAACTTCCCCAGATCCCATGCCTTCTGACTTTCTGAATAAGCCTACCATGTGGAACCTTGTCAAATGTCTTACTAGATCACATCCACTGCACTACCCTCATCTATATGCCTGATCACCTCCTCAAAGAACTCTGTCAGGCTTGTTAGACACGATCTGCCCCTCACAAAGCCATGCTGACTGTCCCTGATCAGACCATGATTCTGTAAGTGCCCAGAGATCCCGTCTCTAAGAATCTTTTCCAACAGCTTTCCCACCACAGACGTAAGGCTCACTGGTTTATAATTATCCAGACTATCCCTACTACCTGTTTTGAATCAGGGGACAACATTCGCCTGCCTCCAATCCTCCAGTACCATTCCCATGGACCATGAGGACATAAAGATGCTAGCTGGAGGCTCAGCAATCTCTTCCCTCGCCTCATGGAGCAGCCTGGGGAATATTCTATCAGGCCCCGGGACTTATCCATCCTAATGTATTTTAATAACTCCAACACCTCCTTTCCCTTAATATTAACATGCTCCAGAACATCAACCTCACTCACATTGTCCTCACCATCATCAAGTTCCCTCTCATTGGTGAATACCAAAGAGAAGTATTCATTGAGAACCTCGCTCACTTCCACAGTCTCCAGGCACATCTTCCCACCTTTATCTCTAATCGGTCCTGCCTTCACTCCTGTCATCCTTTTGTTCTTCACATAATTGAAGAATGCCTTGGGGTTTTCCTTTACCCTACTTGCCAAGGCTTTCTCATGCCCCCTTCTTGCTCTTTTCAGCCCCTTCTTAAGCTCCTTTCTTGCTTCCCTATATTCCTCAATAGACCCATCTGATCCTTGCTTCCTAAACCTCATGTATGCCGCCTTCTTCCACCTGACTAGATTCTCCACCTCACTTGTCATCCATGGTTCCTTCACCCTACCATTCTTTATCTTCCTCACCGGGGCAAATTTATCCCTAACATCCTGCAAGAGATCTCTAAACATCAACCACATGTCCATAGTACATTTCCCTGCAAAAACATCATCCCAATTCACACCTGCAAGTTCCAGCCTTATAGCCTCATAATTTGGCCTTCCTCAATTAAAAATTTTCCTGTCCTCTCTGATTCTATCCTTTTCCATGATAATGCTGAAGGCCAGGGAGCGGTGGTCACTGTCCCCCAGATGCTTACCCACTGAGAGACCTGTGACCTGACCCAGTTCGTTACCCAATACTAGATCTAGTATGGCATTTCCCCCTAGTCAGCCTGTCAACATACTGTGACAGGAATCCGTCCTGGACACACTTAACAAACTCTGCCCTGTCTAAACTACTGGAACTTGAGGAAACCATGCTGACTACGGCCTATTTTATCATGTGCCTCCAAGTACCCCGAGATCTCATCCTTAATAATTGACTCTAACATCTTCCTAACCACTGGCCTGTAATTTCCTTTCTTCTGCCTCTCTCCCTTCTTGAAAAGTGGAGTGACATTTGCAATTTTCCAGTCTTCTGGAACCATTCCAGAATCTAGTGATTCTTGAAAGATCATTGCTAATACCCTTCACAGTCTCTTCAGCCACCTCTTTTAGAAATCTGGGGTGCAAACCATCTGGTCCAGGTGACTTATCTACTTTCAGACTTTACAGTTTCCAAAGAACCTTCTTGCTAGTTATGGTAACTTCACACAGTTTATGCCCTCTGACGCCTGGAACTTCCACCATACTCATAGTGTCTTCCACAGTGAAGACCGATGTAAGATTCTTATTCAGTTCATCTGTCATTTTGCAGTCCCTCATTACCATCTCTCCAGCATCGTTTTTCAGCAGTGCAAAATCTGGTCTCTCGGTCACACGTTATGAATCTGAAGAAACTATAAGGAGTCTGCACACCCTCCCCATGGAATGTGCAAGTTTCCTTCGGATGATCCACTTTCCTCTCACAGTCCAAAGATGCACTGGTCGGTAAGTTAATTGATTATAAATTGTCCCATGAATAGGAAAGAGGGTTGCTGACTGATGTGGTTCGAAGGGCCAGATGCGCACTCTAGCTCAAATTATATCACCCTGTATATTTCCTTACAGGGAAAACATGAGAAGTTTCAGAAAAAGGAGAAAACGAGAGTGTGACTGGGTAATTAACCCATCCAGCTCCCCTACACAAGTACAACGGCAGTGATGGTCTTATGGTTACTGTCATCTTTTTTAAAACCCAGTTAGTAAGAACATTGCTACAGTAATCATATCCACAGACAGCTCACATCTTTGCTGAACTGTGTGCTGATATGTTGATAAAATAGCCAAATGAAAGGCAGTGTGTCAGTGGTTTCTGGTTCATTATGGAGTGAAGATATAGGTTCAATAAAATCAGCAAGTATAACACATTTTCCCTTTCAGTTTAATACAGAAAATGGTTTGCATAACAGATAGACTGTGGCTAAGGTGGCATTGACATTATAGTTTCAAGTTGCTGGGTGTCAATGTCCCTGAAGTTCTATCCTGGACCCAACATATTGATGGCACTACAGTGGCTATACCTCATTAGGAATTTGAGGCGATTTGATGTCACGAAAGACACCGATAAATTCTGACTGGTCGTATAAGAGGCCACTGCACAGGATCAGAAAAAGCTGCAGTAATTTGTAAACTCAGCCAGGTCCAGCACGGGCACGTTCAAAGGGCGACGCCTCAAAAGACATCCATCATTAAGATCTCCCGGGACTCATTGCTACCATCAGGGAGGTGATACAGGAGCCTGAAGACACACACCCAACGATTGAGGAACAGCTTCTTCTCCTCTGCTGTCAGATTCCTGAACGGTCAATGAACCCATGAACACCACCTCACTACTCTGCTCTCTTTCTGCACCACTTATTTAACATAAATAACATTAGCCTGTACTTAATAAAATACAGTATATATAATTTCTTATCATAATTTGTAGGTTTTCATAGTGTATTGCAACTACTGCTGCTACAAATCATATTTCATGACAATTACCAATTGATTCCTGTTGTCAATCCACGCGGCAGAGGTCAAGTCCGTAAGACGTAGAGAAAGCTCAAGTTGCTATAGATGGTACAAACTGAACCTTCATGGTGACGAGTATCAACCACATGAGCTGCTTCATTCTAATTCGAATAGTGTATTAACATAGAACAGCGTAGCACAGTGTAGACCCTTCCTCACTGGCTGAAAAAGTTAACTATAACACCTACACCTTCCTCCAATCACCTTAAAATTATGCCCTCTTTATAAGCCATTTCCACCCTGGGAAAAAGCCTCTGGCCGTCCACTCGCTCTATGCCTCTTATGATCTTGCACATCTCTATCAACCTCTCATGCTCCTTCACTCCAGATGAAAAACCCAACGCTCATTCATGTTCAGAGAGTCCTGATTTGTAAGTAGTTAGTACAGATCCTGGATCATTGGGACCTCTTTTGGGGCAGGTGTGACCTGTACAAAAAGAACGGGTTGCACTTGAATCCCAGGGGAACCAATATCCTGGCGGGCAGGTTTGCTAAGGCAACTGGGGAGAGTTTAAACTAGAATTGTTTGGGGGTGGGAACTGAACTGAAGAGACTGGGGAAGAGGCGGTCGGCTCACAAATAGAGAAAGCTTGGAGACAGTGAGGGAGGATAGGCAGGTGATAGAGAAGGGACGTGCTCAGACCAACAGTTTGAGATGTGTCTATTTTAATGCAAGGAGTATTGTGAACAAAGCACATGAGCTTAGAGCGTGGATCAGTACTTGGAGCTATGATGTGGTAGCCATTACAGAGATTGAATGGCTCAGGGACAGGAATGGTTACTTCAAGTGCCGGGTTTTACATGTTTCAGAAAGGACAGGGAGGGAAGCAAAAGAGGTGGGGGCGTGGCACTGTTGATCAGAGATAGTGTCACGGCTGCAGAAAAGGTGGATGCCATGGAGGGATTGTCTACGGCAGCGGTCCCCAACCACCAGTCCACGGACCGGTACCGGGCCGCGAGGAAACAATATGATTTGGCGATATGAGTCAGCTGCACCTTTCCTCATTCCCTGCCATGCCCACTGTTGAGTTATTACGCATGCGAGGTCATTACCCGCGCGTCATCCATGTCAGCGCAGGAAGATGATCAACTCCTCGAGCCTGCAAATGACGGCGGGCTGAGAAGTATGTTTGACATAACATCTCTGCCGGCGTTCTGGATCAAAGTCAAGGCTAAATATCCTGAGATAGCCATGAAAGCACTGAAAACGTTGCTTCCATTTCCAACATATCTGTGCAATGAATGCAACGAAAACCAAATTGCGGAATAGACTCGACATAAGGAACCTCCTTCGAGTATCGCTGTCTCCCCTCACCCCTCGATAGGACCGTCTTGTTGCAGGGAAACAAGCCCAGGGCTCCCACTGATTCAGCGATATTGGTGTGTTGCAATGATTTTATATGTTCATACGGGGAAAGTATGTGCTGTGTGTTTAATATCCAAACGATACTTAAAATGTTAGGATGCTATTGACTTACTTATAATATAATAATTACAGCAGGGAAATGGGCCATCTCTGTCCATCTAGTCCATGCCGAACGCTACTCTCACCTAGTCCCACCGACCTGCACTCAGCCCATAACACTCCATTCCTTTCCTGTCCATATACCTGTCCAACTTTTCTTTAAATGATAATGTCGAACCTGCCTCTACCACTTCTACTGGAAGTTTGTTTAACACTTATTTCAAGCTCTCCTGATAATTGACTTATCGCTATATTCATGCGAGGAAAATATGCGCTGTGTGTTTAATATTAAATTCGTTAGATAAACCCCTTTAGAAATGAAATTGAGTATATTAGCCACTTATCACCGATATTCCGGTCGTGATTAACACCACCCCCCGCCCTCCCCTGAACAGATTCGCCAAAAACGACTTATAGAAAAAAAAATCAGTACCTACATGCATGCGCAAATCACGCATGCGCACTTGTGCCCACGCAAGGCTTCATGGTCATTGTAGTCTCGTGGTAAACAACGTATCTGACTGCTACTTTTGTCCGTTGGTAACCCTACCCGCCCGCCCCCCCCCCCCGCCCCCCCCGGGTCGGCTGGACCGCAAGAATATTGTTAATATGAAACCGGTCCGCAGTGCAAAAAAGGTTGGAGACCCCTGGTCTACGGAGTCTCTATGGGTGGAGGTTAGGAACAGAAAGGGGTCAATAACTCTACAGGGTGTTTTTTATAGGCCGCCCAATAATAACAGAGATATTGAGGTGCAGGTAGGGAAACAGATCCTGGAAAGGTGTAATAATAACAGAGTTGTCGTGATGGGAGATTTTAATTTCCCAAACATCGATTGGCATCTCCCTGGAGCAAGGGGTTTAGATGGGGTGGAGTTTGTTAGGTGTGTTCAGGAAGGTTTTTTGATACAATATTTAGATAAGCCTACAAGAGGAAACTGTACTTGATTTGGTATTGGGAAATGAACCTGGTCAGGTCAGATCTCTCAGTGGGAGAGCATCTTGGAGATAGCGATCATAATTCTATCTCCTTTACAATAGCATTGGAGAGAGATAGGAACAGACAAGTTAGAAAAGTGTTTAATTGGAGTAAGGGGAATTATGAGGCTATCAGGCAGGAAATTGGAAGCTTAAATTGGGAACAGATGTTCTCAGGGAAAAGTACAGAAAAATGTTCAGGGGATATTTGTGTTGAGTTCTGCACAGGTACATTCCAATGAGACAGGGAAGTTATGGTAGGGTACAGGAACCGTGGTGTTCAAAGGCTGTAATCAATCTAGTCAAGAAGAAAAGAAAAGCTTACAAAAGGTTCAGAGAGCTAGGTAATGTGAGAGATCCAGAAGATTATAAGGCTAACAGGAAGGAGCTTAAGAAGAAAATTAGGAGAGCCAGAAGGGGCTGTGAGAAGGCCTTGGCGGGCAGGACTAAGGCATTCTACAAGTATGTGAAGTGCAAGAAGATAAGACGTGAAAGAATAGGATCTATCAAGTGTGACAGTGGGAAAGTGTGTATGGAACCAGAGGAAATAGCAGAGGTACTTAATGAATACTTTAGTATTCACAATGGAAAAGGGTCTTGGTGATTGTAGTGATGACTTGCAGTGGACTGAAAAGCTTGAATATGTAGATATTAAGAAAGAGGATGTGCTGGAGCTTTTGGAAAGCATCAAGTTGGATTAAGTAGTCAGAACCGGATAAGATGTACCCCAGGCTACTGTGGGAGGTGAGGGAGAAGATTGCTGAGCCTCTGGCGATGATCTTTGCATCATCAATGGGGATGGGAGAGGTTCTGGAGGATTGGAGGGTTGCAGATATTGTTCCTTTATTAAAGAAAGGGAGTAGAGATAGCCCAGTAAATTATAGACCAGTGAGTGTTACTTCAGTGGTTGGTAAGTTGATGGAGAAGATCCTGAGAGGCAGGATTTATGAACATTTGGAGAAGTATAATATGATTAGGAATAGTCAGCATGGCTTCGTCAAGGGCAGGTCATGTCTTACAAGCCAGGATATGACTAAACATGTTGATGAAGGAAGAGCAGTAGGTGTAGTGTATATGGATTTCAGCAAGGCTTTTGATAAGGTACCCCATGCAAGGTTTATTGAGAAAGTAAGGAGGCATGGGATCCAAGGGGATACTGCTCTGTGGATCCAGAATTGGCTTGCCCACAGAAGGCAGTGGTTGTAGATAGGTCATATTCTGCATGGAGGTTGGTGACCAGTGGTGTGCCTCAGGGATCTGTTCTGGGACCCCTTCTCTTCGTGATTTTTATAAATGACCTGGATGAGGAAGTGGAGGGATGGGTTAGTAAATTTGCCGATGACACAAAGGTTGGGGGTGTTGTGGATAGTGTGGAGGGCTGTCAGAGGTTACAGCAGGACATTGATAGAATGCAAAACTGGGCTGAGAAGTGGCAGATGGAGTTCAACCCAGATAAGTGGTTCATTTTGGTAGGTCGAATACGATGGCAGAATATAATATTAGTGGTAAGACTCCTGGTAGTGTGGAGGATCAGAGGGATCTTGGGGTCCGAGTCCATAGGATGCTCAAAGCAGCTGCACAGGTTGACTCTGTGATTAATAAGGCATATGGTGCATTGGCCTTCATCAATCGCGGGATTGCATTTAAGAGCCGAGAGGTAATGTTACAGCTATATAGGACCCTGGTCAGACCCCATTTGGAGTACTGTGCTCAGTTCTGGTTGCCTCACTACAGGAAGGATGTGGAAAGCATAGAAAGGGTGCAGAGGAGATTTACAGGATGTTGCCTGGATTGGGAAACATGCCTTATGAAAACAGGTTGAGTGAACTCAGCCTTTTCTCCTTGGAGTGACAGAGGATGAGAGGTGTATAAGATGATGAGAGGCATTGATCGTGTGGATAGTCAGAGGCTTTTTCCCCAGGGCTGAAATGGTTGCCACGAGAGGGCACAGGTTTAAGGTGCTGGGCAGTAGGTACAGAGGAGATGTCAGGGGTAAGTGTTTTTTTTTTTTTTATTATTACACAGAGAGCGGTGAGTGTGTGGAACGGGCTACCGGCATCGGTGTTGGAGGCAGATACAATAGGGTCTTTTAAGACTTTTGGATAGGTACATGGTGCTTAGGAAAATAGAGGGCTATGTTCAGCACAACTTTGTGGGCTGAAGGACCTGTATTGTGCTGTAGGGTTTCTATGTTTCTAACAGCCCTTGCTATGGCAAAGTGCATCAACATATGGACTGCACCAGTTCAGCTTCTTGTCCCTTCTCCCAACAGCACCCACCCACACAATCCCTACATCCATCCGCTAATTTCTATTAGCGACATTAGAAGGTTACTTAGTGTGAAATGCAGAGTTTGTGACCCATTATGCCACAGAAACCAAACTGGAAGTCAGGTGGTAGAGGAAGCAAGACACAATAGGAATTATTCTTTGGCTATACTGTACAAACAATGTTCTGAAATGGGACCAACTGTGTCCGTCAGGACTGTTTGCGTGCTTTGTGGAGTGACAGACACAATCTGTACACTAACAGACCAGCAGGTGTAGTGCCTATTCTATTGCTGCTCAAGGGTTAGGAGCAGAGAACCAGAGTGCTGCTTTGTGCTGTTCACTGTCTCAGCCGGGGAAACATAGTCTGAATGATTTCATCCTCACTCATTATCAGGTTTCACTTGCCCAAACCCTGTCGAAATCCATCAACTAGCTTCAGGAAGAAGTAGTTCCAGCAGTTGCTGAACAATGTCATCAGGGTTAACGCCCCCAGTCCTGTACAGTACCATAACAGGGAGCAGCCACATCGAGCACAAGTACTTTCAATGGATGCTCCGAAACCATAGGAACGCACAGCTCGCAGCATCACTGCAAGGAGATGGGTAATACGAAGCCGAGCTCATCCCTCTCTGCCAATCTCCCTGCCGGCACTTACCCCTGTAAGCAGGACAAATGCTACCCCTGCCATCACTATTCAGGTCCCAAGACTGTCCTTCCTAGTGAGGCAACACTTCACCTGCGAGTCTGTTGAGCTTGTCTACTGTATCCGACGCTGTCAGTACAGCCTCATCTACATCAGTGAGACCCGCCATAGATTGGTGAGCTGCTTCACTCTTCTACAACAGGCAGGATTGTCTGATGGCCTACCATTTTAATTCCACTTCCTATTTTCATGGCCTCTTCTGCTGCCATGATGAGGCCACTCTCAGATTAGAGAAACAACACCTTATTGTTTGCATAGCATGAACGTTGATCTCTCTAACCAAGTAATTTCTACCCCCTCCTCATTCCTTGTTTTTCCATTCCCCATACTGATTCCCCTCTTACCCCTTTTTCTCCTCACCTACCTATCACCTACTCCTCGTGGCCCTCCTCCTTCCCTTCTTCCCATGGTCCACTCTCCTTTCCAACTAGATTCCTTCTCATTCAGCCTTTTACCTTTTCCACCTATTACCTCCCAACTTCTTCGCACCACCCTTCCACCCACCTTTTCCCTCACCTGATCTCACTTATCACCCACCAGCTTGACCTCCTCCCTCTCCTCCCACCTTCTTAATCCGGCTTCTGCCGCCTTCCTCAGGGTCTCGGCCTGAAACATCAACCATCTTATTCCCCTCCATAGATGTTGCCTGACCTGCTGAGTTCCTCCAGCATTTTGTGTGTTGCTCTGCAGACTTTCTCGTATTTCTGTTGAAGGATGCTTTACCTGTTTTAGCTGCACATTCTCTTGCTTCAGTTTCATGACATGTTTGATCTTCTGCTTCTGGTTTTGGTGACCCAGCAGCTTTGCATAATCCGTGCTCAGTTTGTTTAGCTGCTCCTGGGTTGCCCCGTGCTCATTCAGTAGGGCGTCTTTCTCCTTTTCATATGCGTCCAGCTGGTCCTGCTCACAGGGGTGCACAATCAGTGTCTGCAACTCAGCCTTTTATAACAAACTAAATGTCAAGTTAAGATTTACAAACATGACCAACTCTCCGTGGACCCAGCACAAACTTGACCAACTCTCCACGGACCCAGTAAACAACTTGAGATACAATACACAAGGACTCTATATTGCATCTTGCTCCATCAAAATCAATTCAAATTTGACCTTGCTTTATAACAACTACGAGGGGTGATTGATAAGTTTGTGGCCTAAGGTAGGAGGAGTCAATTTTAGACCTAGCACATTTATTTTTCAACATAGTCCCCTCCTACATGTTTCGTCAGGACTAACTGAAAAAAAGAGACAGTAAGAGATTTGAAAGTGGGAGGGGGAGGGGGAAACCCAAAATGATAGGAGAAGACAGGAGGGGTAGGGAAGAAGCTAAGAGCTGGAAGTTGATTGGCAATAGGGATACAAGGCTGGAGAAGGGAGTGGACCATGGGATGGGAGGCCTAGGAAGAAAGAAAGGGGGAAGGGAGCACCAAAGGAAGGTGGAGTACAGGCAAGAAGTTATTGTGAGAGGGAAAGAGAGAAAAAAAAATTATGGATGGGGTGAGAAGGGGAGGAGGGACATTAGTGGAAGTTAGAGAAGTCAGTGTTCATGCCATCAGGTTGGAGACTACCCAGACACAATACAAGGTGTTGTTCCTCTCAAATCTCTCACTATCTCTTTTTTCCGTTAGTCCTAACGAAAGGTCTCAACCCGAAACGTCGACTGTACCTCTACCAATAGATGCTGCCTGGCCTGCTGTGTTCACCAGCATTTTGTGTGTGTTGCTTGAATTTCCAGCATCTGCAGATTTTCTCGTGTTTGCCCCTTCTACATGTACACACTTAGTCCAGCGGTCGTGGAGCGTACGGATCCCTTCTTTGTAGAAGTGGTCCACAGCAGGGGTGATCGATAAGTTCGTGGCCCAATGTAGGAGGAGATGAGTTATACCGCTCTCATTACATGCACGTGCAGTTCAGTGAAAATGCAGAAAGTTTGAAATTAATAACTCATCTCCTTCTCCTTAGGCCACAAACTTATCAATCACCCCTGCTATGGACCACTTCTGGAGATCCCAGACGCCAACTTCTACAAAGAAGGGATCCGTATGCTCCATGACCACTGGACTAAGTGTGTAAGTGAAGGAAAAATAAATGTGCTAGTTTTTCTAAAATCGACTCCTTTGCCTTAGGCCATGAACTTATCAATCACCCCTCGTACACTCCAATCTGGCAGCATCCTGGTGAACCTCTCCTACACCCTCCCTGTAATGGGGCAAACAGAATTGCACGTAATACTCCAGATATGGCTTCAACAGTATTATACACCTACGACACAACTTCCCATCTTTAATTCTCCACCATGACTGACAACAAGCATGTCCTACACCACCTTTCTCACACCATCAACTCGCATTCCACTTTCAGGAGATATGGACTTCCACGACAAGATCCCTCTGTACATCAATGCTCCTGCCATAAACTATACATTTTTCTCTTGCATCTCCAAATGCAGCGACTCAAACTTGTGACGATATTGGCCAACCTTTTAACTTGCTCCAAGATCAATCAAACCCTTCCTTCCCATGTACCCTCCATTTTTCTATCATGCGTCTCTTAAATGTATCTGCCTCTACCACCACTCCTGGCAGGGCATTTCACACACCCACCGCTCTTCTCATTTCTGACATCCCCATGCCTTCCTCCATCTACCTTAAAATTATACCCCTTTGTATTAGCCATTTCTGCCCTGGGAAAAAGTCTCTGGCTGTCCACTCGATCTATGCTTCTTATCATCTTGTACACCTCTGTCAAGTCAGCTCTCATCCTCCCTCACTCCAAAGAGGAAAGCCCGAGCTCACTCAACCCATCTATTGATTGAGATACAGCATGGAACATGCTCTTCCCACTCTTCAAGTTATACCACCCAGCAGTCCTGATTTAACTCCAGCCTAATCATGATACAATTTACAATGACCAATTAACCTCCCAACCAGTACATCTTCGGACCGTTGAAGGAAACCGGAAGTCATGGGGAGAAAGTACAAACTCCTTACAGGCAGCGGTGAGAATTGAACCTGGGTCACTGGTACTGTGAAGCATTGTGCTAACCACCACATCACCGTGCTGCCCTAGCTTCATGCTCTCGAATCCAGGTAGCATCCTAGTAAATCTCCTCTGCACCCTCTCTAAAGCTTCCACATCCCTCCAAAAATGAGGTGACCGCAACTGAACACAATATTCTAAGTGTGTTATCGCTCGCCAAATATTTCAATGTTTCAATGGGAGACAATATCCACTGCCCTACCCTCAAATCAGCTTCATCAGTTGAAAAATCCCAATAGCGTCACCTTTCAATCAAGTGCTCAGGTTAGCCTGGTATGTCAGGAACTTTAGTCACAAGTGGTTTGCAATGGTTAGTGCTGATAAATCACGTACCTGGAAAGGTTTGACCTTGTTGTGTAATTCCTCATAAAGAACTTGCCACTTCTGCACTTCATCTGTGAGTTCTGTAAGCACACGTTCGTCCATAGCATCACCCCTGCAACAATAAACACTTTTCAGAAAACAAAGGCAGTGTTGCTGACTACACAAAGTGACAGCCCCTCTACTGGTCGGGGTCAACAACGGATATTGTGCCTTAGCTGTCATACGCAACCCAGGGATGTACGATATGGAGAGCAAGCTGTTGCCCATGCAGCCAGTTCCCCCTCTCCAAGCAGCTGATGAACCCAAAGGAACAGCAGATACCAATAGAATTTGGCACGAGCGGTGTTGCAGAAGTTGCCATTCAGCATTGAATTCAACAGCCTCAGGGACTCCAGCTCTGGATTGCTCCTTGGGATTACTCACAAGGCCTTCCCCATGAGTCGGGATAGCCAAAAGGAGCGGAGGTTTGAGATCAGTTGTCCTCCTCCTGGATGACCGCCAGACACAGCTGACCAACACAGAAGATCAGCATACTTTGGAGGAACAGTGGGTGATGTAATGGTCAGTGCAATGTTCAAGGCTCCAGCACCACAGGTTCAATCCTGAACTCAGCCGCTGTCTATGCAGTGTTTGCATGTTCTCCCTGTGGCCACGCTGGCTTTGGATTCCTCACACTTCGCAGAGGGTGTGCGTTCGACTACTGCCGTAGGTGGGTAACAGGCAAGTCTGCAGGGGGTTAACAGGCCGAGGAGAGAAGTGCTGGGGTGAGACAGGCGAACTGGTGGGAGGTTTCTCAGCACTGATGTACATCACATTTCTTCCTTTCATGTCCGAAGAAGCAGCAAATTCAAAGCTGCAATTATGGGTAATGAGCACTTTCAATGGTCACTGACTCAGTTTTTAACTAGCAGGTAGCAGACTACACTATCAGTGACTACCACAATCAATAGCACAGATAAAAAAAAGTTTTATTATTTAGAGTTACAGCACAGAGCAAGCCCCTGTGGCCGTTCGAGCCGCGCTGCCCAGCAATTCCCAATTTAGCCCTATCCTAACCACTGGACAATTTACAATGACCATTAACCAGTACACCTTTGGACCATGCGAGGAAATCGGAGCGTCTGGAGAAAGCCCACACACTGCACGAGGAGGACATACAAACTCCAGAAACAGGATGTTGAGGTTGAACTTTGAGCTCCAACGCCCAAGTTGAACAGCATTGCACTAAACGCTGCACTACCACGTCAGCCAGCTTAACCAAAGCATTCATTAGCGAGGTGACTCTGTAAGTCTTGTCACGAACTTGGCAAATCACCAAGTATCATTAACATTCAACACATTCCAGGGTCAGTTTTAATTCCCACATCTGTGAACAGAATTATGAGTCTTCCAGCAGAGCCAATTTGATGTCTGCTCTAAACAGTTGTCCTGTTCATCTTCTCAATCTCCACTGAACCTCCTAAACATCTTCATCCTCCAGAATGATTAAGTGCAGCAGCCCAGTCCATCTGCAGTAGGCTGATCCAACTTTGACTGCCAAAGTTAACCATTCATAATCGAAAGGATTAACCTATGAGAAGCGTTTGATGGCTTTGAGCCTGTACTCACTGGAATTTAGAAAAATGGGAGCGATCATATTGAAACCCATCAAATATTGAAAGAACCTAGATAGAGTAGATGTGGAGAGGATGTCTCCTATAGTGGAAGAGTATAGGACCAGAGGATGCAGCCATAGAATAAAAAGACGTCCCTTTGGAGAAATTTCTTTAGTTCGCAAGTGGTGAATCTGTGAAATTAATCGTCACAGACAGATGTGGAGGTCAAGTCATTGGGTATATCAAAAGTGCAAGTTGATGGGTTCTTGATTGCATGGACGTCAGCGAGAAGAGTTTAAGAAGACAGCTTTATAGAGCAAGTGTCAGAAGAACGGGCGTCAGAGTAGAAGGAGACAGAGTAGGAGGGCTTTGGCTCAACAGGGCTTAGGCGACAAAGGGTCAAGGCAAGGGCAGTTACATGTGAAGAATAGAAACAGGAAGTATGTGTGTGAGGTTCTGTACTGGGTGTCAGAAGTGGGAAGTCCAGGAGAATCCCAGCCTCCCAGACGGCCACATCTGCGCCAGGTGCGTCGAGCTGCAGCTCCTTCGGGACCACATTAGAGAACTGGAGATGCAGCTCGATGACCTTCGTCTGGTCAGGGAGAGTGAGGAGGTGACAGAGAGGAGCTATAGGCAGGCAGTCACACCGGGGCCTGGGGAGACAGATTAAGTGGGTAACAGTCAGGAGAGGGAAGGGCAAGGAGCAGGTACTAGAGAGCACCCCTGTGGCTGTCCTCCTCAACAATAAGTTCTCCTGTATGAGTACTGTTCGGAGGGGTGGGGGGGGAAACGACAACCTACCTGGGGGAAGCAACAGAGGCTGTGACTCTGGCACAGTCTGGCTCTGTGGCTCGGAAGGTAGGGAAAGGAAGAGGATGGCAGCAGTGATAGTTATGTAGTTAGGGGGTCAGACAGGCGATTCTGTGGACGCAGGAAAGAAGCACAGATGGTAGTTTTCCTCCCAGGTGCCAGGGTCCGGGATGTTTCTGATCGCGTCCACGATATCCTGAAGTGGGAAGGGGAACAGCCAGAGGTTGTGGTAAATATTGGTACCAACGACATAGGTATGAAAAGGGAAGAAGACTACAGGGATTTAGGAACGAAGTTGAGAAGCAGCACCTCAAAGGTAGTAATCTCAGAATTACTGCCTGTGCCACGTGACTGAGAGTATAGGCATAGAATGAGCTGGAGGATAAATGCGTGGCCGAGGGATTGGAACAGGGGGCAGGGATTCAGACTCTTTGCCCACAGAAGGCAAAGGGGGGTCACAGATAGGTCATATTCTGCATGGAGGTTGGTGACCAGTGGTGTACCTCAGGGATCTGTTCTGGGACCTCTTCTCTTCATGATTTTTATAAATGACCTGAATGAGGAAGTTGAGGGATGGGTTAGTAAATTTGCTGATGACACAAAGGTTGGGGGTGTTGTGGATAGTGTGGAGGGCTGCCAGAGGTTAGAGCTGGACATCGATAGGTTGCAAAACTGGGCTGAGAAGTGGCAGATGGCGTTCAACCCAGATAAGTGTGAGGTGGTTCACTTTGGTAGGTCAAATATGATGGAAGAATATAGTATTAATGGTAAGACTCTTGGCAGTGTGGAATGAGAAGGATGTTGGGGTCCAAGTTCATAGGACACTCAAAGCTGCTAAGCAAGTTGAATCTGTGGTTAGGAAGGTATACAGAGCATAAACTGTGGGATTGAGTTTAGGAGCCAAGAGGTAATGTTGCAGCTATATAGGACCCTGGTCAGACCCCACTTGGAGTACTGTGCTCAGTTCTGGTCAACTCACTACAGAAAGGATGTAGAAATGATAGAAAGTGTGCAGAGGAGATCTTTGGATAAGACATCGAAAGCTTTGAGAGGAGGGGACTTCAATCAGGTCCATTGCCCCGGGATAAAAGGCAGCAGTGGGCCAGTACAGCGAAAAAGAGCTTTAACCAGTGGCCAGTCAGCATTTGGGATTGATTAGCAAGAGCAAATTAAAGACAGTGGGAAGCATAACAACCATCATCTGAATGGATATCGTCAGAGTAGTGTTCTTAAGGATTTAGCTCTCGAGGCTTCAATCAGTGAAAGTAAATGAAAGAAAAGTTGAAGTTTTGTGTTCTCTTCTTTATATCTGCTCAGCTTGGACAGTGGGGATGACAGGCAGGATAGTGGAATGCTCCTCTTGCTGGATGTGGGATGTGTCCCTGACCACTACAACTGTGAGAAGTGCATTCAGCTGCAGCTTCTAACATTCCGGGTTAAGGAAGTGGAGTTGGAGCTGGATGAACTCCGGATCATTTGGGAAGCTGAAAGGGAAAGAGATAGAACATATAGAGAGGTAGTTACGTCCAAGGTGCAGGACACAGGAATCTGGGTGACAGTCAGGAAGGGGAAAGGGGTTAAGGAGCCAGTGCAGAGTACCCCTGTGGCCATCCCTCTCAACAACAGGTATCACTTTGGATACTGTTGGGGGGTGGGGGGAGGAATGACCTAACAGAAGAAAGTCACAACGGGCAGATCTCTGGCACTGTGACTCAGAAGGGAAGGGGAACAAGAAGAGGTACGCTGTGGTGATAGGGGACTTGTTCATTAGAGGAAGAGAAAGTAGATTCTGTGGCTGAGAACAAGAATCCCAGGTGGTATGTTGCCTCCCAGCTACCAGGGCCGGGATATTTCAGACAGAGTCCTCAGCATCCTCAAGGCAAAGGGTGAACAGCCAAAAGTTGTCATCCATGTAAGTACCAATGGCAGGGGTAGGACGAGTGACGAGGTTCAGCACAGGGAGTTCAGGGAGTTAGGTGCTAAGTTAAAGGGTGGGACCTCCAGGGTTGTGATCTCAGGATTACTACCCGTGCCACGTGCTAGTGTGGCCAGAACGAGGAAGATTATACAGTTTAATGTACAAGATGGTGTACACTCAAGGGTTCTGAAAGAGGTGTCTGAAAAGATCAAGGAGACTTTAGTAATGACCTTTCAAGAATCACTAGATTCTGGAATGATTCCAGAAGTCTAGAAAATTGCAAATGTCACCCCACTCTTCAAGACAGTGGAGAGGCAGAAGAAAGGAAACTATAGGCCAAATAGTCTGACCTCAGTGGTTGGGAAGATGTTGGAGTCAATTATTAAGGATGAGGTCTCAGGGGCTTTGGAGGCACATGATTAAAAAAGGTAGTGGTCAGCACGGTTTCCTCAAGGGAAAATCTTGCCTGCCAAATCTGTTGGAATTCTTTGAAGAAATAACAAACAGGATAGACAAAGGAGAATTGGTCTATGTTGTGTATTTGGATTTTTAGAAGGCCTTTGACAAGTTGCCATACATGAGGCTGCTTAACAAGCTAGAGCCCAGGGTATTACAGGAAGGATTCTAGCATGGATAAAGCAGTGGCTGATTGGCAGGAGGCAAGAAGTGGAAATAAAGAGAGCTTTTTCTGGTTGGCTGCTGGTGACTAGTGTGTTCCACAGGGGTCTGTTTTGGGACCAATTCTTTTTGATATATGTCGATGATTTGGATGATGGAATGAACAGATTTGTTGCAAAGTATGCAAATGATATGAAGATGGGTGGAGGGGCAAGTAGTTTTGAGGTTGTAGACATGCTACAAAAGGGACAGACAGATTCGGAGAATGGGCAAAGAAATGGCAGATGGAATACAGTGTCGGGAAGTTGTGCACTTTGATAGAAGAAATGAAAGGGTTCTAAATGAAGAGAAAATACAAAGATCTGAGGCGCAAAGAGACCTGCGAGTCCTTATGCAGGTTTCTTGAAAGGTTAATTTGCAGGTTAAGTCTGTGGTGAGGAGGGTAAATGCAATATTGAATTGAATTGATTTTATTTCTTACATCTTTCACATACACGAGTAAAAATCTTTGTTACATCTCCATGTAAATGTGCCATGTGCAATCATGGTAATTTATAATAAATAGCATTAATTTCAAGAGGACTAGAATATAATAGCAAGAATGCAATGTTGAGACTTTATAAAAAGCATGGATGAGGCCTTTCCTAGAGTATTGTAGGCAGATTTGGGCCTCTTATCTTAGAAAGAATGTGATGAAACTGGAGAAGTTTAACGAAAATCATTCAGGATTGAATGGCTTGTCACATGAAGAGTGCTTAATGGCTCTGGACCTGTATTCGCTGGAATTCAGAAGCATGAGGGGTGACCTCATTGAAATCTATCGAATAGTGAAAGGCCTCGATAGAGTGGATGTGGAGAGGATGCTTCCTATGGTGGGAGAGCCAAGGCCAGAGACACAGCCTTAGAATGGAGATGAGGAGGAATCTCTTTAGCCAGAGAATGGTGAATCTGTGGAATTCTTTGCCACAGGTGGCTGTGGAGGCCAAGTTTTTATGTATATATAAGGCAGAGGTTGATAGATCCTTGTTTGGAAAGGCATGAAGGGACATGAGGAGAAGGCAGGAGATTGAAGCCGAGAGGAAAATTGAATCAGCCATGATGAAATGGCAGAGGAGACTCGATTGGCCACATGGCTTAATTCTGTTCCTATATCTTACCGTCATATGGTCTTAAATAGTCATGTTTTGGGATATACTATTGGCGTTTGAGTTTGAGATTTTGTACTTACATGGTTTTACTGACTGGAGTGTTTCAAGTTCTGGCTTTGACCTATCCCCTGGCTTCAGGTCCCACCAGTAGTTATTGTTGAGCAAAACAACAACTTGGCAATGAGGTGCTGCATTATATTGATATGGCAATAAAGACTTGAACAAAATTCTACAAGCTCAATTTGAAGCAGCATAGCTGAAGTTAATCAAAACTTTGACCAGCTTGGTTATCAGTGACTCCAACAATGTTGGTGTCAAACACTAAACAGAACTCATGTGAGTCAGTTGTTGGGGCCATTACCAACCTCCGTATGTGCCCTAACATTTGACTAAACTGTCCAACAGCTGACAAGCGTTTTTGGAAAACAATCATTTCTCTTCAGTGTTCACTACCATTGCCTAAAACTCATTAAACATAATGCAAATGACTTCAACACATACTGTATGCCAGTGTTGTCAATCGCAAATGTGAATATTTCAAGCTGGGTAACATGATTGCTCACAGTTCAAAAGTTTACGGAGTTCAGGCACCTGGCAATGAAGACATTTGCAAAAGGTTCCTGGCCAGACCCTGGTTTCACTCCACAAGCTATCACTCAAGAACATCAGCACTTGATCAACCTGAAACATAATTCCACCTGGTCCAACAGAACCATGTCAATACAGTTTCCAAGTCTCCAAACATAGCTTGTTGGAACTGTGGTGCATGGCATTACACAAGAAACTGCTGATAAATAAAACACATTTGCAGCAAATGCCATCGCCATGGTCACAAAGGCGGCTTTCTAGGGCAGTGAAACACAAGAAGTTTCAAAAGCCACCTAAGTCCACAAGAAATTTAATGGTCATGTTCAAAGTTGACTTTGCCACCAGGGGAAAGTATGTCACTGTATTTATCAACAATCAGTTGGTCAAGCTACAACTTGATACAGCGTTGGACAACAGCAAGTGCTTTGGCTCACAATGTTGTGCTGACCATGTAACCTGCTCTAGAAACTGCCAAGAATTTGCTTGCCGAATAGACCTCTATTTTTCTAATCTCCATATACCAAAGAGGATCTTAAAAGACCCTATTGTATCTGCCTCCACTACCATCACCAGCAGTGCATTCCACTGTTACATACTTCATGGATATATTGTGACTGTCATAGGAGGATGATGTAATGGTCTTGCGGAGGTCACATGATGTAATTTTCCCGCCAGTGAAGTCACATGATGACCTGTTCTCAACAGGTATATAAAAGAGACTCCCGATGTGACGCAGTTAGTTTTCAGTTTAGTTTTGTGTTGGTTACTCCATATTGCTGCGTATTCGGCTTATGACGCAGTTTTGTTTTAAAGTGGAGTTCTGCTTTCTATTGTAAGTTGTATTGGAGAGTGAAGACCATACCAAAGTACAGGAATTCGCCGAGTCGAGTAAAGCTGATATTGTTTGGTGGTTTTGGAGAGGATCGACCTTTATTGAATCTTCATTCAAGTAAAAGTGACCTGCAACTGAGATATCCCCTGCTAAAGTAGGAAGGATAGTGCAGTGTCTATTCTCCAGAGGAAAAGGTCAGTTCCTTTAAACAGTTTTATTTCTGTCATTGTGAATTCTGCAGACAAGGCAGGTTCCGGCTGGGATCAGCAGTAACGACACGTCTTCGAGGAATTCTTTACTTCAGGAAAGTCTCTCCTAATAGAGTGTATAAATCTCTTGGACTTTTGAATTTACCATTCTAAGAATGGTGTTCGAATTTACCACTTTAAGAACTGTTGTTGCATTTACCCTTTTAAGAACTGTTGCAGAGTTATCGTATAGCAGTTACCTTCTGGTTAAGTCAGTCATTTAAATATATTTTGCTATATTTTTGAGCAGAGTTTAATAAATGTTTGTTTGTTTTTATAAAACCTGAGTAGTTTCTATATTCATTGTTGCCAGTCACGTGACACCATGCACCCATCACTCTCGTGTGAAAAGCTTACCTCTGTCATCCCCTCTGTACCTACTTCCAAACATCTTAAAACTATGCCCCCGCGTGTTAGCCATTCAGTCCTGGGAAAAAAGCCTCTGACTATCCACATAATCAATGCCTCTCATCATCTTATACACCTCTATCAGGTCACCTCCCATCCTCTGCCGTTCCAAGGGAGAAAAGGCCAAGTTCACTCAGTCTATTCTCATAAGACACACTCTCCAATCCAGGCAACATCCTTATAAATCTCCTCTGCACTCTCTCATCCTTCCTGTAGTAAGGTGTCCAGAACCACACCAAGATTGGGGGTTTATTGCACAGCAGGGAAGATTATCAAAGCTTATGGTGGGATCTAGACCAGTTGGAAAAATTGATCCAAAACAAAAAAGGCAGATGGAAGTTAATGCAGACAACAGTGAGGTGTTGTACTTTGGGAGAGCCAGCCAGGGTAGATCTTACACGGCGAGCAGCACGATTGATGAGCGCAGTAGAACAGAAAGATCTGGGAACACAGGTCCAGAATTCCTCAAAAGTGACATCACAGATAGATAGGATTGTCAAGAAAGCATTTGGCACATTGGCCTTCATAAATCAAAGTATTGAGTGCAGGAGTTGGGATGTTATGTTGAAGTTGTATAGGACGTAGATGAGGCCTAATTTGGAGTATCGTGTGCAGTTTTGATCACCTACCTGCAAGAAAGTTGTAAATAAGATTCAAAGGGTGCAGAGAAAATTTATAATTATGTTGCCAGGACTTGAGAACCAGAGTTATCGGGAAAGGTTGAATCAGTTAGGATTTCATTCCCTTGAATGTAGATTTAGGGGAGATTTTATAGAGGTATACAAAATTATGAGGGGTACAGGGAGCGCTTTTCCCCACATTAAGATTGGGTTGGGTAAAACTACAACTTGAGATGATGAGTTAAGTGTGAAATGTGAACTGTTTAAGGGGAACATGAGGGAACTCTCAGAGGGTGTGAGAGTGTGGAACGAGTTTTCAGTGCAGGTAGTGGATGTGGTTTCCATTTCAACATTGAAGAAAAATTTGGTTGGTACGTGGATGGGAGGGGTATGGAGAGGCATGGTCTGGGTGCAGGTCAATGGGACTAGTGGTTAATGGTTCAACAGACTATACAGGCCAGACAGCCTGTTGTAGTGCTCAATGACAATGACATCATAGGTTATGGAGAGAAGGGAGAAGAATGGGGCTGAGAGACATAGTAAATTAGCCATAATGGAATGGTGGAGCAGGATAGATGGGTTGATATTGTCTGTTCAAGTTAACCATTCGTACTGGAGTCAGATACCTAACCAGAGATGAAGCAATTCCTTTCATGGCTTAGAGACACAACACCACCAATCATGAGTTACTTATTCATACCTCTGTTTCTCCACTTGGAGTGCCAGAGCCTGATCCAGCTCTCTTTGCAGCTCCTTTACTTTCAGGGTATAACTTTCTTCCAGTTTTCTAAGTTCTGGTTCCTTCTGAGCTAACTTCATCTGTGCTTCCAAAAGCATCCTTTAAAGAAGGGAGGAGGGACAGAAATCTGTTAATGTTCCATGTGGCATCAGAGAAAAACTTCAAGTGGCATCACTAGACTTTCTCTGCATTTTTGCATGTGAGCGGCTTCTTGGGCCATGTGCTTCCCATTAAAACAGAAGAGCACAACACAGGAACAGACCCTTGCACCCACAATATCTGTGTTGACATGACATCTTTCTGATCTAATCACATCTTTCTTCACGCGATCCGTACCCCGCAACCCTCGCCCACACACGCGACAGCTCATGTTCTCAATATCTCAGTATTATTTAATTATTGTTATTCTTTTTTGTACTTGCACAGTTTGCCTTTTGTCAGTCTTTGTGTGTTGTTTTACATTGGTTCTATTATATTTATTTGTTCAACTGTGAATACTGGCAAGAAAATGACTATCTGTGCAGTATATGGTGACATACAGTGGCATGCAAAAGTTTGGGCACCCCGGTCAAAATTTCTGTTACTGTGAATAGCTAAGCGAGTAGAAGATGACCTGATTTCCAAAAGGCATAAAGTTAAAGATGACACATTTCTTTAATATCTTAAGCAAGATTACTTTTTTATTTCCATCTTTTACAGTTTCAAAATAACAAAAAAGGAAAAGGGCCCAAAGCAAAAGTTTGGGCACCCTGCATGATCAGTACTTAGTAACGCCCCCTTTGGCAAGTATCACAGCTTGAAAATGCTTTCTGTAGCCAGCTAAGAGTCTTTCAATTCTTGTTTGGGGGATTTTCCTCCATTCTTCCTTGCAGAAGGCTTCCAGTTCTGTGAGATTCTTGGGCCGTCTTGCATACACTGCTCTTTTGAGGTCTATCCACAGATTTTCAAATATGTTTAAATTGGGGGACTGTGAGGGCCATGGCAAAACCTTCAGCTTACACTTCTTGAGGTAGTCCATTGTGGATTGAGGTGTGTTTAGGATCATTATCCTGTTGTAGAAGCCATCCTCTTTTCATCTTCAGCTCTTTTACAGATGGTGTGATGTTTGCTTCCAGAATTTGCTGGTATTTAATTGAATTCATTCTTCCCTCTACCAGTGAAATGTTCCCCGTGCCACTGGCTGCAACACAAGCCCAAAGCATGATCAATCCACCCCCGTGCTGAACAGTTGGAGAGGTGTTCTTTTCATCAAATTCTGCACCCTTTTTTCTCCAAATATACCTTTGCTTATTGCAGCCAAAAGGTTCTATTTTAACTTCATCAGTCCACAGGACTTGTTTCCAAAATGCATCAGGCTTGTTTTGATGTTCCTTTGCAAACTTCTGACGCTGAATTTTGTGGTGAGGACGCAGGGAAGGTTTTCTTCTGATGACTCTTCCATGAAGGTCATATTTATGCAGGTGTTGCTGCACAGTAGAACAGTGCACCACCACTCCAGAGTCTGCTAAATCTTCCTGAAGGTCTTATCCAGTCAAACAGGGGTTTTGATTTGCCTTTCTAGCAATCCTACGAGCAGTTCTCTCAGGAAGTTTTCTTGGTCTTCCAGACCCCAACTTGACGTCTACCATTCCTGTTAACTGCCATTTCTTAATGACGTTATTAACTGAGGAAACGGCTACCTGAAAACGTTTTGCTATCTTCTTATAGCATTCTCCTGCTTTGTGAGCATCATTTATTTTAATTTTCAGAGTGCTCTGCAGCTGCTTAGAGGAGCCCATGGCTGCTGATTGTTGGGACAAGGTTTGAGGAGTCAGGGTATTTATAAAGCTTTGAAATTTGCATCACCTGGTCTTTTCTAGTGATGACTGTGAACAAGCCATAGCCCTAACAAGCTAATTAAGGTCTGAGACCTTGGTAAAAGAGCTCAAATCTCTTGGGGTGCCCAAACTTTTGCATGGTGCTCCTTTCCTTTTTATCCCCCACTCTAAAATTGTACAAAACAAAAATAACACACTAATCTTGCCTAAAATGTTGAAAAGAATGTTTCAACTTTAAACTTTATGACTTTTGGAGATCAGTTCATCTTCTACTCACTTAACTATTCACAGTAACAGAAATTTTGAACAAAGGTGCCCAAACTTTTGCATGCCACTGTATGTACTTTGATAATAAAATTACTTTAAACTTAGAAGCATGCAAGGTTAAACTTGTTCGGTGGTATCTATGGCTCGAATTATTATCTGCACGCTGGGATTTGTCGAAGCTTTTTGCTGTTTTTGGACTGGAGCTAAAATAGTTCAGTGTAGTTGAACTCATTTAGAGTTGAATCACCACCTGGGCAACAGTTATCCACGTACCTAGCGAACTCTTCTTTAGCTTTGTCATTCGACAGCTGACACTCTGCCAGCTGCTGCTGCTGGTCCTTGGTTCGATCACGCAACTTCGCCAGCTCATTGGACAATAAGATATTGCTCTCCTGCAGAGATTTCAGCTCCACACTTACAGAGACTCTGTAGCTGAATCAGTGTCAGACATTGATTAGCATTTACAGAGGGAAGACCAGGTCACAAACAGATGCTTTCAACACTAGGCAAATCAGGGGTACAAAGTACATTCACAGTAATTAGAAACTTCACAGAAAAGAGAACTGCAACGTTGGGACAAAAGTGTTTTAAATGATACGACTGATGTTGGGCATAATGCAAGCAGCAAACACTCAAACAACCAGACACTAGCTGTGTATACAACTTTGAAGTACATTAAACATCATACCAACCTGAAACACATTCACTTCTCCAGAAATGGTGTCTGGCCAGTTTTTAAACATGACATTTCAAGTCAGAGCATGACAGTGCAGACAGACCCTTCAGCCCATCTGGTCCATGCCAACCTAGATTTCCATCTGGACTGCATTCCTTCATACCCCTCCCATTCATGTACCGATTCAAACTTCTCTTAAATGTTACAATTAAATCTGTATCCACCACTTCTGCTGGCAGCTCGTTCCACATTCTCACTACCTTGAGAGTGAAGAAGCTACCCTCCCCCCACCTGCCAGGATCTCCTTAAATATTTCATCTTTCATGTTTAACTTATGACTTCTAGTTCTAGTCTCACCCAACCTCGAGAAAAAGCGTGCATGTATTTACCCTACCTGTACTCACAATATTGTATACCTCCACAGTATAAGATCTCTGTACATTCTCCTACACCCCAGTGAATAAAGTGCCAACCTATTCAATCTTTCCCTATAACTCAGGTCTTCAAGTTCCACCATCATAGACACAAAGCACTATGGCATAGAAACAGCCCCTTTGGCCCATCTAGTTCATGCTGAAATATTAATCCCATTGAACTGTACCTGGACTATGATCCTCCCTAACCCTCCCATCCATGTACCTATCCAAATTTCACTTCAATGTTGAAATCAAACCTGCATCCAGCTCTTCCACTGAAGCTTATCCTAATCTAGGAATAAAGTCCCAACTTATTCAATCTTTCCCTATAACTCAGCTCCTGAAGTCTCAGCAACATCCTTGTAGATTTTCCCTGCACTCTTTCAATATTATTGATATCTTTCCTGTAGATAGGTAACCAGAACTGCACACAATTCTCTAAGGCCTCACCGTCTTAAATAAATTCAACATGATATCCCAACTCCAGTACTCAACACATTGATTTATGAAGACCTTATGACCCTATCTTTATGATCCTATCTACCTATGACGCCACTTTCAAAGAATTATAGATCTGTATTCCCAGATCCCTCTGTTCTACCACACTCCTCAGTGCCCTACCTTCACCTTGCAAATTCAACCTGGTTTGTCCTCCCAAAGTGCAGCTCATCACACTTGTCTCCATCAGCCATTTTTCAGTCTATTTTTCCAGCTGCTCCAGATCCCACTGCAGCTTTGACAGTTTTCCTCGCTGTCCACTACACCCCCCCAATCTTGGTGTCATCTGCAAATTTGCTGATCCAGTTTATTGCATTATCATCCAGTTGAAGCAACAGTCCCAGCACCGAACCCTGCACCAACCATCTATAACCACTGTCTGCTTTCTCCCATGAAACCAACATAGTAACATAGATTCAGTAATCCAGTTGACAACTTCATTCTTAATGCCAAGTGAGTGAACTTCCCGGACCAACTTTTCATGCAAGACTTTGTCTACATGGACTTTAGCAAGGTCTTTGACAACACCCAACATCTTCCTCAAAAAATAAACAAGAGATTCTGCAGATGCAAGAAATCTAGAGCAACACACACACACACACACACAAAATGCTGGAGAAACTCAGATCTGGCAGCATCTATGGAAATGAATAAGCAGTAGATGTTTAGGTCCAATCTGCTGAGTTCCTCCAGCATAATGTATGTACTTGAAAAATAAGATTGGTTAGACATCTTTTTCCTTGCAGAGCCATGTTGACTAAGCCCAAACAGACCTTGTCTATCCAAATACTTATATATCCTGTGCCTCAGAATACCTTCCAATAATTTACCCACTACTGACTTCAGACTCTCCGGTCTATTATTTCCTTGCTTATTGTTAGAGCCTTTCTTAGACAATGGAACAACGTTAGCTATCCTCCAATCCTCCAGCACTTCATCCATGGCTATGAATGATTTAAATATCTCTGGACTAGCATCACATGGGGTCTAAGGAACACATTGTCGGGCCCTGGGGATTAATCTACACTAATTTGCCTCAAATCAGTTAACACCTCCTCCTCTGTAACCTGTATAGAGTCCATGAAGTCGATGTTGCTTTGCCTTATTTCCATAGACTCTGTATCCACCTCCTGAGTAAATACAGATGTAAAAAAATCCATTTAAATCTCCTCATCTCTTTCACTTCCATGCATAGAAGACCACTCTAATCTTTAAGAGGATGTTCCTTGCAATCCTTTTACTATTAATATATCTGTAAAAGTCCTTGGGATTTTCTTTGGTGTGCTAAACTGAACCACTAGAACCACATAGTGTGTTGTTACACTGGATTCCTTCAGATACCATGAGGTCAAATACATACAAGGAGCCACTGGTCTTTATATACCTTTCAAGTTGTGCTTCAACATCTCCTAGCTTTCTGAGCGATTTGCTGTTCTCTTCACGGAGCCCCTCCACTGTTTGAGTGTGCAGGTGATTGATGGTTTCCAGTTCTGCATTTCTCCTATTTAAAAGGAAGGAGAAAGTAACTGTACACAACTCTAAATGCAACATTAAGAAACACAAGGGTTTCTGCAGAAATACACACTCAAAATATTCGAGGAACTCAACAGGTCAGGCAGCATCTATGGAGGGGAATACCAATGACCTGCATTGACATAGAACAGTACAGCACAGGAAAAGGCCCTTCAGCCCATAACGTTGTGCTGCACCAATCAAATAGTCAACTGAACTATTTGGCTATATTTCATAAGGAGTTTGAGGAGATTTGGTTTATCACCCAGAACACTCAAAAACTTCTACAGATAAGACCATAAGACATGGGAGCAGAATCAGGCCACTTTACCCATCGAGTCTGTTCCACCATTTCATCATGGCTGATCCAATTTTCTTCTTAGCCCCAATCTCCTGCCTTCTCCCATATGTACCATGGAGAGCATTCTGACAGGCTGCATCACTGTCTGGTATGGAGGGTCTACTGCACAGGACCGAAAGAAGCTGCAGAGGGTTGTAGAATTAGTCATCTCCATCTTGGGAACTAGCTTCTATAGTATCCAAGACACCTTCAAGGAGTGATGCCTCAGAAAGGCAGCGTCCATTATTAAGGGACCCCCATGACCCAGGACATGTCCTCTTTTCACTGTTACCATCAGGAAGATACAGGAGTCTGAAGGCACTCACTCAATGATTCAGGAACAGCTTCTTCCCCTCTGCCATCCGATTCCTAAAAGGATATTGAACCCATTAACACTACCTCTTTTTTTAAAAAAAAATACAGGTGGCCCCCGTTTTCCGAACGTTCACTGTTACAAAAGACCTACATTAGTTACCTGTTTTCGCTAACAGGTGTTTTCATTGTTACAATAAAAGGCAGTGTGTGAAAAAAAGGCGGTGAGACACGCGCGCCCCAACAGCCAAGCTCCTCTCCTGGAACTGCATTCTAGTCGGCGTTGCTTAAACATGTGCTTTACCTCGATTTATTTTGTGCATCCATTAGCAAGATGAGTTCTAAGGTATCGGAAAAGCCTAAAAGAGCTCATAAGGGTGTTACACTTAGCATAAAACCAGACATAATTAAGCGTTTCAATCGTGGTGAATGAAGAAAGGACATTGTCCGCGCGTTGAACTTGCCTGGGTCCACCATTCGCACTATCTATATGCAGAGAGAAAGAATTTTGAAAGCTGCTGATGTTACTGTTGGTTCTGCTCGTAGCAAAGTGGTTTCTCTTAGTCGGCATCCAATAATGGATAAAATGGAAAGTTTATTGCTTGAGTGAATTGATGGGTGTACAAAGCGTGGTGTTCCGTCAGTCTTTTTAATAAGCTGAAACAGAAAGCACTGGATGATGGTGATGAAAGTGAAATTTAAAGGTAGTCATGGGTGGTTTGATTGGTTTCTGAGGCAAGGGCAGCTTCCTAGTTTAAGCAGTGGTGCCCAGCCTCTGGGCCGCGGACTGATACCAATCTGCGAAGAATGCAGTGGTGCGGCGGTAGTCAGAACGCACTCAGCACATCTTTAAGAAAAAAGCCGAAATAAACAAGCTAATTAATTAGTGCCACCCGGCACGTAAATGTCGGCCCAGATCAGAGGCGATTGCCGATTGCGTCAGGTGGTTATTTGTATAAGCTAGTGTTTAACTGTGACGAAACTGCAATTTATTGGAGTCTTCCCGTATCCGGTAAGTGAAACTACACTGTACATACATTATTTCTACTTTATATAGGCTGTGTATTTTTATGTGTTATTTGGTATGATTTGGCAGCTTCATAGCTTAAAGGTTACTGGAGAGAGTGTTTCTGCCGAGAGCGCTTCTGAGATTTTCTCGCTGCGCTAGACAGTGCAGCAGAAAAATATTTCTACTTTATATAGACTATGTATCTATATCATTCCTGCATTTACTATATGTTACTATTATTTCAGGTTTTATGTGTTATTGGGCATGATTTTGTAGGTTATTTTTTGGGTCTGGGAACGCTCAGAAGTTTTTCCCATATTAATAAACGTTAATTGCTTATTCACTTTACAACATTCTGGCTTATGAACCGTTTCATAGGAACGCCCTACCTTCGGATAGCGGAGGAAACCTGTACAAACTATTTCTATTTTTGCACTATTTTTAATTTAACTATTTAATATATATTTACTGTAATTTCTCTTGCAGCTGTCGAAGGGAGAAGATCATGTCGATTGTGGAGCGTTCTGACCTTAAACCGCACTGAGACTCGGGATATACTCTTTTGGCTATTTTCTGCAGTCTGTTCAGGACCACGCGGGCGAAGACCTTCCCAACGATGCTCAGCAAGGAGATTCCCCTGTAGTTGTTACAGTTGCTTCTGTCCCCTTTGTTCTTATATAGGGTGTCAACTTTGCAGTCTCTCATGTCTTGCAGCACTGCTCCCTCTGTCCAGCACTGGCACAGTAGTTCGTGCAGGTGGTTTAGCAGGATGCCCTTTGCGCATTTGATGGCCTCTGGTGGAATGTCATCCAATCCTGGTGCCTTCCCAGTGGGCAGGCTGTCGATGGCTTTACTCAGCTCTTCGGCAGTTGGCAATGCATCAAGTTCCTCCATGACAGGCAGGCATTCTGCGGCGTCTAGTGCGCTGCCCGAGATGCTGTTTTCTCTGGAGAGGCCTGCATCCTCACAACACTGCTTTACGGCAGTGAGACCTGGAGCCTCTACTACAGACAAGAGCGGCGTCTCAACGCCTTCCGCCTTCGCAGCCTGAGACGCATCCTGAACATCACGTGGACTGACCAAGTCACCAACAATGAGGTCCTGGCCCGCGCCCAGATACCCAGCCTCTTCACCCTGCTCCAACAACGCTGTCTCCGCTGGCTGGGCCACGTACACCGCATGTCAGACGGAGGATCCTGAAAGACCTGCTGTACGGGGAACTGGCCTCCGGCAAGAGAGCACAAGGGCGGCCCCATCTTCGTTTCAAAGATGTCTGCAAGAGAGACATGAAGTCACTGAACATGAACGTCGAGAGGTGGGAGGACATCACAAGCGATCGCTCTCACTGGAGGCTGGAACTACACAGAGGTCTAAAAAGAGAAGAGAAGTTGAGGCTTGCTGCTGAAGAAAAGCCCACCCATCGGAAAAACAACACCAAGACAACACTGGAGGACAGTGCCTTCAAGTGCAGTCGCTGCAGCCAAGATTGTCACTCCCGTGTGGGCCTCTACAGCCACAACAGACGCTGCTCTAACACAGACTGAAGCAAGGCTTTCCAGGTGCAGATCCATGGTCTCACGAGACTAACGGATGCCACCACCATTTACTGTAATTGACTTTTCTAAACTTTCACGTATTGCATTGTACTGCTGCCACTAACAATATGCTGCTGATATTAAACCTGATTTTGATTCTTTGCTGCCTACATAAAGTCCATATCCTTCTATTTTCCTCACAGACATGTGTCTATCTTACATGAATCTGCCTCCACCACCACCCCAGGCTGTGAATTCTAGGCACCCACCACTCTGTAAAACCATAGCAGCTGAATCAATGCTACCTGCTTACTCTGATCAGCCCACCAAACAAGCTTAACACGTACAGCAGCCAATGGTCTCCAGGCCTGGCTACATTAGTGAACTTCCTCAAGGACACGGGCCTCAGCCGTGGTTGGGTGTAACCAGTCAGCAGCCCTTTTTCCTACAGCGTCTCTTGCTGCAGAGATCTAAAGCCCTCCTTCCCCATCAACCATCCAAGTGCACATTCCTCTGACACAAGGGGCTTGTATAATACAGAGATTACTGTTGTCCATATCTTCCTTCTTAAACTCTTCGCATGCAGAGCAGCCAGCAAGCTCTCATTCCATTTCCCCAGCTGTTTCCAGGGTACACATGGCCTGGGCTCTGGCCTCGCTCTCCCAATTAGAACAGAATAATAGTTAGAAAGGGATGCAGTCAGGCGTCTCCTGAACCATCCCCGAACCCGACAAGATGAGAGGCACAGATAAAATGGATATCGAGACTTTTTTTTTTTCCACAGAGCAGAAATGACTAGTACGAGGGGGAATAAGTTTAAGGTGATTGGAAGTAAGTTTGGGGGGGGGGCATGTTAGAGGTAATTTTCTTTTTTTTAAAAACATGGAGACTTGTAGTTGCATAAAACACCCACCGACCACTATCTGTTTAAAACAAAAAGTGGTTTTGATGGTAGAGGTAGACGCATTAGAGACATTCAAATAGGCATAGTGATAGAAGGAAAATAGCGGGCTACATGAGAGTGAGGTATTAGGTTAGAGAGGTGGTTTATAAAAGGTCAGCATAATATCATGCTATGCTGTCATGTTCCATGTTCTAATCTGCATGCGTTTCAACCAAAAGCTGCAAATGACTGCCATCTGAGCTATGCTGTTGAAACGATCTTGTGAATGGATGGCATTGAGGTCAAGGGCTGCTCTGAGACACTGACACCTGAATGGCAAATTTCACAGCTGAGATACTGCAGAATCCTTATTTATTTGATTAATTCACCAAACCAAAATAAACCATCAGGCCCTCTTCCCCACACTGCTCCTCCAGTGAATGTGGTGTTTCATCTCAGCACAGATCAGGTACTGACCTGTCCAGTTCTCCCTGCAGTTTATCGAGCTGTCCTGCTCTCAGCTCGCTCTCCTGTTGCAACTGTTTAAACATGTCCTCGACCTGCACCTCCTTCACCTGTAAGAGCTCCAGCTCAGACAGTGCCCCTTGCAGCTCCTCCTCAAGCTCGAGCTTCTCCTGGCTCAGGTCCTCATGAACGGCACACAGCTGCTCGAACTCCGAATCTGACAGTTCCTGCAAAACACAGGACAAGGGCCAAGTCAATGAAGAAGTGCAAACCCATCACAGCAGGATGACCCTATTGTGAGAAAAGCACAACAGAAAATCCGGAACCAGAGGTTTTACCCCAGGATTGTAGCTGCTCTTTCCATGACAGAGTGCAGCCATCCACATAACACAAAACAGGTGAGGCAGCATCTGGAAAGGGAAGAAACAGTTGATGCTTTGGGCCGAGACCCTTCATCAGGATTGGAGAGGGAAAGGAAAAAGCCAAAATAAGAAGGTTGGGGGAAGAGAGGAGGAGGACAAGCTGACAGCGTATAGTTGAGAGGAAAGGTTGTAAGAGAAGTTTGCCATGAGTCTCTTCACCACTCTCCTCAGATGTGTTGTGACTTTCAGAGACCCATGGACTAGAACCCCCAAGGTGTCTCTGCTCATCACCATTCCTCAGTGCCCGACCATTTACTGTATTGTCTAACACCTATTTTACTTCCCAAAGAGTGTCACTTCGCTCTCATCAGGGCCATATGACCATAAGACAGGAGCAGAGTTAGGCCATGCGGCCCTTCGAGTCTGTTCTGCCATTCCACCATGGCTGATGTATTTTTCCTCTCAACCCCATCCTCCTCAGCAGGTCGGGCAGCATCCACGGAAACGCACAGTCAACGTTTCATCGTCAGGACTTGGCCCAAAACGTTGACTGATCATTTCCATGGATGCTGCCCGACCTGCTGAGATCCTCCTGCGTGTTGTGTGCATTGCTTTGACCCCAGCATCTGCAGAGTATTTTGTGTTTACGAACCCCATCCTCCTACCTTCTCCCCATAACATTTGATACCCTGACTGATCAAGAACACCCCTCTGTCCAACGTTTCATCTGATCTACCCCCTCCACTTTTGCAAAGGTTCCTTTGCAGTACCCACAAGTTTTGTGCCATCTGCAAACTTGCTCAGCATTTCTCCTACATTGAAATCCACATATAAGATGACAACCAGCAAAGGTCTCAGTACAACTTCCTGCAGTACACCACAAGTCACAGACATCTGATCAGGTCTCAGTACAACTTCCTGCAGTACACCACAAGTCACAGACATCTGATCAGGTTTCAGTACAACTCCCTGCAGTACACCACAAGTCACAGACATCTGATCAGGAGGGCACCCATCCTCCACTGCCCTCTGCTCTGTCACCTCACCAGCTGCCAGCTCGCCTTGGATCCAGCACCAGTGCCTTTACTACACCCAATTCCAGATATCCAAGGATAGAGAATCTCTGTAATTCGATACCAAAGGGGGTTGAAGGCCAGAGAGAGAGTTAGTCAGGGTTTTGTTCAGTGCCAATAGAACCAGAGCTGCTGCCACTGAATGAGCAAACCTCATTTACCCAGTGAACCCTCCACCTGGCACAAAGCAACACACACACACACACACAGACACAAACACTCAGGTGTAAGGCAGCCAAGCAGCTACATGCTAGCAGAATGAACAAAAGTATACAAGTAGATTTCAGAAGCAGATGTATAATCTTCCAGAGTTATGATGTTTTTTTTTTTTAAAAACCTTTTCTTGTTTAATGGAACAGAGCTGCTCTTCTTTCTGCTGTAGGTCGTGTTCTGTGGTATGCAGCTTTTCCGTCAGTAGAGCCAGCTCTCCAGTGAAACGTTGCTCCAGTTCACGGCATTCTGCCTCCACTTTTTCTGCAGAGGGAGAAACGTTAATTCCAACAAAGACATCATGTGGTTATGGTTAAGTCCTTTATGAAAAACGTGCTAACATTAATTTGACAGCTCTACCTACTGTTTGACAGACCAGTAGCAATGATAACCAAAGAATCTCAAAGTCTGCTCCAGTTAAAGAACGGCTTAATTAGCTCATGGTTCAAACCGGTCTCTGAGCATTCCCTACTAAATACCAGTGCAGACCGATTGCATTCACCTCCACCAGGACAGTGGGACAGCACGCCCACCTCAATTTGAACAGTGGCAAGATTAGTAAATTGGCATTCTAAAGAATTCAGGTGCATGCAAACATTAGGAATTGACACTGGACAGCTCCTGACATGCCAGCCAGATTCATTCAGTAACACAAACACAAAACACTAGAGGAACTCAGCAGGCCAGACAGCATCAATGGAAAAGCGTACAGTCGACGATTCGAGCCGAAAGCTTTTCGGTGGGACTGCTGACCCTTCATGCTGATGAAGGATCTCAGCCTGAAATTTCGAATGCACTTTTCTTCCATAGATGCTGCCTGGCATGTTGAGTTCCTCCAGCACTTTGTGTGTGGTGCTTCAATTTCCAGCATCCGCAGATTTTCTTTTGTTTGAAATCCATTTAGCAGTAGATACACATCACTATTAATAAGTGTCTATTCTCCAAGTACAATGAGAATGGAATTCCATTTTAATGGATGAGAGTTGATGAAATTACTAACTTGTCATTAGCCAGAGACCCACTGTTGAGTTTGCACTGTCAGAGAATGATCACAATGGTTTCTTTAGACAGGGCACTTTCTGTGTTCTATTGCCAAAGGTATCGATCTCTTGAGGAGGACAGAATCCTCACTGCACAGGCCATCTCGTACCTTTCCCCTGTTGAAGATGCTGATATTTCTCATTCACTTGTCGAATCTGCTCAGAGTGAACTGCCTCGCTCTCCTGCAGACGGTTCTGGAGATCTGTAGCTTCCTTTTCCTTCAGATCAAACTGCTCTGCTGACAAGGTGACTTTTTCTTTTGCTCCTTCAACTTGTACCTTTAACTGACTAAAGAAATGATCATTTTTAAACACTTTTACATAGGCATCTGGATCACAGTCCCTCCAAAATCACAGGGAAATCCCTCCCCACCATTGAATACATCTACACAGAACACTGTTGCAGGAAGATAGTGGAACAATGGGTCCATCATCAGGGACCCCACCCTCCAGGCTATAGTGGATACTGCACAGTGCATCACAGGTGAAACTGTCACCACCTTTCAGCACATCCACACACAGCTTCGTTGCAGAAAAGTATCCATCACCAGAAACCCCCACCATCCTGACCACGGTCTCCTCACTGCTGCCATAAGGAAGATGGTACAGGAGCCCCAGAACTCTCACCACCAGGTTCAGAAACAGTCATTACCCCTCAACCATCAGGCTCTTGAACCAGAGCGGATAAATTCACTCATCCCAACAATGAAATATTCCCATAACCTATGGATTCACTTTCAGTGACTCTTCATCTCATGATCTCAATATTTAATTGTTTATTTTATTTGTTTGTTAATTTTATTTTGCTTTTTTTTGTTTCTTTGTAGTTACTGGGAACGTTTGCAAGAAAATGAATCTCAGGATAGTATAAGGTGACATGCAATTTGCAATGTTCTCTCTAGTTTGTGTGTGGCACGTGGCCAAGTGGTTAAGGCGTTGGACTAGTGACCTGGAGGTCGTGGGTTCGAGCCTTGGCCGAGGCAGTGTGTGTGTCCTTGAGCAAGGCACTTAACCACACAATGCTCCAGGCTACCCAGCTGAGAATGGGTACCAGCAAAAATGCTGGGGGTTAACCTCGTGATAGACTGGCATCCTATCCGGCGGGGAGTCTCGTACTCTCATTCGCTTCACGCCACAGAAACCGGCATAAGCACCAGGCTGATGGGTCACAAGGCTCGTGACAGATTTTAATCTTAATCTCCCATTTGTAATGACAATGTGCGTAAAAATCTAGTGCTGTGCAATTTTTTGCCCGGTGACACGTATGCACTGAAAAATTTCTTCAATAAACATAATTGGCCAGTTCTAAAATCTGTAGACAAATCATTGCAAACTCCACGTTATCAACAGTGCCCACATCAGAAACCAGAAAGGGAAATGTGATTGTGTACGATCATGAAATATACTTAACATGCCACCAAGGTAGAGGGTGACAACCTTTTGGGCACAGTTTAAATTCCTTTGTGCACCAGCAGCAAAAGATACGTGTGTGCACACACACCTTAGAGAAAACATTGTTACTTTGACAATAAATTTCTTTGAACTAATTTCATATCAAATTGCTGAATTCATATTAAAAAGGGATTTGTAAAAACATGCATTTTTGTATGCATACTGGGGAATTGGACAAGAACACATCTAATTGAAACTTGCTGAATGGAGCTCGAGTCAATTGCTGCTAAGTAAATTAAGATAAGATTGCACTACGCCATGGCCATGAACATTGATCCTTACACTAGCACGCATCGGGTGCTTTGATCTCAATATTTACACACACCCCTTCTCTGCAAGTACACTGGTTCTGATTAATTGGGCCACTAGTTAACTGGGGCAGCCACTTATTTGGGACAACTCTTAAAGAACAAAACTAATTGAGGAAATATCCAGGATTCCCTTCGCCCATTTGGGACACCATGCTGATGAATTGTGTCAGGAGACCAATGCCAAACAGTTACTAACTAGCATTAGTCTTGTGCACTTGTGCAGCTGTTAGTCACTACGCCATGCTTAGAACAACAGTTTTTTTTTAATTGTTTCAGTTGCATGTGTTTCTGTTCAGAAAGCAAAGATTTTTGCCACTGATAGTTGACAAGAAATAAGCAGCAAGACATTTCAGAACTGTTTTGCTCACTGTAGTTTAAAGCATTCAGGCTTGGAGATGCCAGAAATAGCCACTGGATGAGTTGCTCAATCAATAACTAGGAACTAATAGAGTTTTATAATCCTGTAGTAGTATTGGTAGTGTTCTAATTTGTTCTGTATTTTATTTAAACACATAATCTGTCTTTTTATGCTGTAACTATTACCATGAAACTTCAGCTAATTGGGGCAGTCACTTAATTAGGCAAAATCCCACTAAGTCCCAATGAACTGGAATCCACATTGCCATCACCCAGTACATAGTCAATGCTATTACAGTAATGACCAGCTGTCCATTAAAAATCTAATCAGTTGCTCATAACTGGCATCAAGCTTCAAATGAGGGATATGATAGTTACAAGAAATAGTGACTGAAGCTGAAAAATTCATTCTCATTAGCCTACTAAAAATGTACATAGGAGCAGACAGCCATTGCATACAGGATGGTCTTTCTGGGCACATTTCAGTCAATACCTTGTCAGATACTTTCTCACAAGTGACAGGTCTTTTAGTACATTTTTAGCAGGGCAGCACAGCAGTGTAACATTGAGCACAGTAACTCCATAGTGCCAGTAATCACTGATCAGGGTTCAATTCCTGCCTCTGTCTGTTAGGAGCATATACGTTCTCTCTGTGACTGCTTGGGTTTCCCCCGGATGACCACAGTCATAGGAGCAGAATCAGGCCATTCAGCCCATCGGGTCTGCTCCACCATTCAATCATGGCTGATCCTTTATTCCCTCCTCAGCCCCACTCTTTGGCCTGCTCCCCATAACCTTTGAACCATAGCCAATCAAGGACCAATGGCCAATTAAGGATTTAGATTAGATTATGAAGACATGCAGTCCTCTTTTTATTGTCATTTAATAATGCATGCAATTAATTTGCCTTAAATACACCCAACGACCTGGCCTCCACAGATGCCTGTGAAAATAAATTCCACAAATTCACCCCTCTCTGGCTAGAGAAATTTCCCCACATCTCTGCTTTAAATGGACACCCCTCCATCCTGAGGCTGTGCCCTCTTGTCCTATACTCCCCCACCATGGGAAACATCCTTTCTACATCTACTCTGTCTAGGCCTTTCAAAGGTTTCAATAAGATTCACCCCCCTCCACCCATCCTAAACTTCAGTGAGCGCAGACGCAGAGCCATCAAATATTCCTCATATGATAAACAGTTCATTCCTGGAATCATCTTTGAGAACCTCCTCTGAACCCTTGCCAATACCAGCACATCTTTTCTTAGATGAGGAGCCCAAAACTGTTCACAATACTCAAGGTGAGCCTCACCAGTGACTTATAAAGCCTCAGCATCACATCCTTGCTCTTGTATTCTAGACCCCTTGAAATGAATGCTAACACTGTATTTGCCTTCCTCATCACCGACTCTACCTGCAAGTTCTTCTTTAGAGTGTTCTGCACAAGGACTCCCAAGTCCCTTTGCATCTCAGATTTTTGGATTTTTTTTTCCCCGTTTAGAAAATATCTTGCACATTTATTTCTACCAAAGTGCATAACCATGCATTTTTCAACATTGTATTTCATTTTCAACTTTCTTGACCATTCTCCTAATCTGTCCAAGTCCGTCTACAGTTGTCCTGTTTCCTCAACACTACCTGCCCCTCCACCAATCTTCGTATCGTCTACAAACTTGGCAACAAAGCTATCTAGTTCATCTAAATCATTAATATACTGCCTAAAAGGAGCGGTCCCACCACCGACCCTGCAAAACACCACTAGTCACTGGCAGCCAACCAAAGGATCCTTTTATTCCCACTCACTGCCTCCTACCAATCAGCCAATGCTCTAACCATCTTTCCTGTAAACCACAGGCTAACTTGGTAAGTAGCCTCATGTGTGGCACCTTGTCAAAGGCCTTCTGAAAGTTCAATATACAACTTCCACTGCATCCCCTTTATCTATCCTACTTGTAATCTCCTCAAAGGATTCCAACAGATTCATTAGACAAAGACTTTACCTTCAAAAAACTATGTTGACTCTGTCCCATCTTGTCCTGTGTCACCAAGTATTCCATAACCTCATCCTTAACTATCGACTCCATCATCTTCCCAAACACTGAGGTCAGGCTAACTCGTCTATAATTCCCCATTTGCTGCCTTCCTCCTTTCTTAAAGAGTGGAGCGACATTTGTAATTTTTCAGTCCTCTGGCACCATGCCGGAGTCCAATGATTCTTGAAAGATCATTTCTAATGCCTCCACAATCTCTACCACTACTTTTTTCAGAACTCTAGAGCACAGTTCATCTGGTCCGGGTGCCTTAAGTACCCTTAGGTCTTTCAGCTTTTTGAGCATCTTCTCCCTAATAATAGTAAGTGCACTCACTTCTCTTCCCTCACACCCTTCAACACCTGGCACACTGCTAATATCTTCCACAGTGAAGACTGATGAAAATACTCATTTAGTTCATCTGCCTTCTCCTTGTCACCCGTTAATATTTCTCCGGCCTCATTTTCTAGTGGTCCTATATCCACTCTCATCTCTCTTTTCTTTCTTACATACTTGAAAAAGCTTTTACGATCTACCTTGATATTATTTGCTAGCTTGCTTTCATGTTTCATCTTTTCCCTCCTAATGATTCTTTTAGTTGCTCTCTGTAGGTTTTTAAAATCCTCTTAAATCCTCTGTTTTCCTACTAATTTTTGCTTTATTGTATGCCCTCATTTTGTTTTTACACTAGCTTTGACTTTTCTTGTCAGTCACAGTTGTACCATTTTGCCATTTAATTATTTCTTCATTTTTTGGATTACATATATCCTGCACCTTCCTCATTTTTCCCAGAAACTCATACCATTGCTGCTCTGTTGTCATCCCTACCAGTATCTCCTTCCAATTTACTTTAGCCAACTTCTCTCTCATACCACTTTAATTTCCTTTACTCCGTTGAAATACTGCTACGTTAGACTTTACTTTTTCTGTATCAAATTTCAAATTGACCTCAATCTTATTGTGATCACTGCCTCCTAGGGGTTCTTTTACCTTAAACTTCCCAATCACCTCTGGTTCATTACATCACCCAATCCAGTACAGATGATTCCCTAGTAGGCACAATGACAAGCTGCTCTAAAAAGCCATCTCTTAGGCACTTAACAAACTCATCTTCAGATCCATTACCAACCATTTCTCCCCCCAATCAACCTGCATGTTAAAATCTCCCATGACTATCATAACATTGTCCTTTTGACGCACCTTTTCTATTTCCCGTTGAAATCCGTGGTCCATCTCTCAGCTTCTGTTGGGAGGCTTGTATATAACCGCCATCAAGGATCTTTTACCCTCGCAGTTTCTTAACTAAATCCACAAGGATTCAACATCTTCCGATCCTTGTCACATCTTTCTACCAATCGGATTTTACCAGTAGAGCCACACCTGCCCCTCTGCCTCCCTTTCTAACCCTCCGATACAATGTGTAACCTTGAACATTCAGCTCCCAACTACAACCATTTTTAAGCCACGACTCTGATGGTCAACACAGCATACCTGACAATCTGTAACAGTGTAACAAGATCATCCACCCTATTTCTCATACTCCATGCATTGAGATATAACACTGAGTACTATATTTGCTACCCCTTTTGATTGTGCATCCCTAACGCATTGATACTCACCCTGCTGGCTGCAATTCTGTCCTAGCACCTGTCTGCTCTTCCTGACAGTCTGACTGCACACTATCTTTGCTTTTATTCGATCTGTCCTATCCTGAGTCCCTTCACTCCGGTTCCCACCTCCCTGCCAAATTAGTTTAACCCCTCACTTTCATACAGGTCTTACCTCCCCCAGAAGAGATCCCAATGATCCAAGAACCCATCTCAGGTCTGTTCACATACAAAATTACTTGGAGACGGAGACGCAAAATCATGTGAACAAATATGCCTGCCATCAGTAGGTACAATCATACAGTCATAAAACTTTAAAGAAACTGAAGGGAATATAAAGTTTGCTCAGCATTACTTTTAGATTGCTATATAAATGAATTGAAGTTTTGACATATGCAAAAAGCCCAAGTACCTGAGTTCTTCCAAACAGCAGGAGAGTTTCAGTTCAGCTTCAGCTTTGGCTTTCTCTAGTTTCTGTTCGTCTTGCTCAGTCACAGCTCTGGGTCAAGTTAAAACAGCACTGGTTTAAACCAAGTCATTTACCACACACAGGCAGCACATACTGTGCTGGTTTCATTCAGCATCACAGACAATTTCACACCTTTTAAAGTTTGTGGAAACTCTGCAGTAAGCACAAAATAACTTGCATTTAGAGGGTACCCTTTGATTTATTTGAAAGGATTACTGCTGTCATATTCACAACTATGATTTTTACAGTGTGAAGTTTACTGTTAGTGTGACAACATTACACTGAGATATGTATTGTAAATATTGTTGGCAAGCTAGGAATTACAGTTTAGCTCCTGACACTTTCATTTACTGGCTGCCCCTCACTCACAAGCACCCACTCCTCTGGGGTAATGACAGAGATATCAACAGCTCTCAGCCCTTTCCACCAACAGTATTACAAACCGTCTCCCCATCTACCTCCACTCCTCTGGGGTACTAAAACACACACCTAAAGGTCTGACCATTTCGCCAAGGGGGAAAAATCACCCTCTGCCAGCAGAGGGGGAATTTTGTGTACATGTCGCCCTGGATTTCTTGCATCTGTAGAATCTCATTTGTTTATGATTTTCTCCCCCGTCCACCTGTCCCAACTGAAACTCGAACAGCCTACAGAACAACCCAGCAGCTTTCTGTTTGCCCCCCACAGAGCGAGCAAGAAGCCAGCAAATGTTTTGCAGTCATGTTAGAGAACAGGTCTGTACACATACGATCATTGTCAGTATCATTAACAGAGTCTCATCATTAGAGAAAGAATGTGGAAGCTTTAGAGAGGCTGCAGAGGAGATTTGCCAGGATGCTGCCTAGATTAGAGAGCATGTTTTATGAAGACAAGTTGAGCGAGCTAGGGCTTTTCTCTTTGGAGTGAAAGAGGATGAGGTGGTGACTTGGAGGTGTACAAGATGATAAGAAACATGCATAGATCAAGTGGACAGCCAGAAACTTTTTCCCAGGGCAGATGTGGCCAATACCAGGGGCCATAATTTTAAAGCGCTGGGAGGAGAGCATGTGGGGGGGCGGGGAGGAGTGGGGGAGAAGGTGGTACAGGTAATTTTTTTTTAAATATACAGTGTGTTGGATGTGTGGAACACACTGCTCTTTGGAGGTAATAATAGGGTGGCAATAGAGGTATATAGGAAGTTCTTAAAGCGGCAAATAGATTATAGAAAAATGGAAGGCAAACCGGTAGAGAAGGGTTAGATTGGTCTTGGAGTAGGTTAAAAGGTCAGCACAACATCGTGGACTGAATGGATTGTACTGTTCTGTGGTTAGTCAATTTCACAACAACATCCATCGATTGGTACATACAGTTTCGCCTGAAGATCTGCAATATCTTCCACTGATTGTTCCAGAAGCTTCTGTACTGCCAGGTGATCCCTCTCAGTCTGCTGCTGTTTGACTGTTAAGGTCTGAAAGTCAAGTTATTTATTTATAACACACAGGTATGCAAGGACTCCCCACTTGAACAAAGGCATTTCGGATCAAGCAATCAGCCTACTGCAGAATACTCGGCTGCTAGCAGAGATTACTTGGTCAGTAAATTGAATGGTTAAACATTCCTTGGAATTGGATTAGTTCGTTTAATTCTTAGATTAAACATTTTAATTTTTTTTTTAATAACAGTTTAACAATTGTAATGCCCTGGTTAAGATTTTTGCTCCTAATGCTGTAGGGAAATTCATTTAGTAGCTTTCTGTAGAAGCAGTGTGTCCTACTGATGGCACGTTTGGGTTTCAGGTAAAGATGAGGGGCTGTGATGTTCAGCTTCGGTTGGTAGAATCTCAGATAGTAACAAGAGGGTGTACAGGAGTGAGATATGCCAGCTAGTGGAATGGTGTTGAAGCAACAACTTGGCACTCAACGTCAGTAAGACGAAAGAGCTGATTGTGGACTTCAGTAAGACAAAGGAACACATACCAATCCTCAGAGGGATCAGAAATGGAGAGAGTAGGCAGTTTCAAGTTCCTGGGTGTCAAGATCTCTGAGGACCTAACTTGGTCCCCAACATATCGATGTAGACATAGAGAAGGCAAGACAGCGACTATACTTCATTAGGAGTTTGAATAGATTTGGCATGTCAACAAATACACTCAAAAACTTTTAAAGATGTACCGTGGAGAGCATTCTGACAGGCTACATCACTGTCTGGTATGGAAGAGCTACTGCACAGGACTGAAAGAAGCTGCAGAGGGTTGTAAATTTAGTCAGCTCCATCTTGGGTACTAGTCTACAAAGTACTCAAGACATCTTCAAGGAGCAATGTCTCAGAAAGGCATTATCCATTATCAAGGACGTCCAGGACCCAAGGCATGCCCTTTTCTCACTGTTACCATCAGGTAGAAGGCACACACTCAGTGATTCAGGAACAGCTTCTTCCCCTCTGCCATCTGATTCCTAAATGGACATTGAACCCGTGAACACAACCTCACTTCTTCAATATATAATTATTTGTTTTTGCACGATTTTGATCTATTCAATAATACATATACTGTAAATTGATTTATTATTTTTTTTTTTTCCCCTCTTCTTCAATATTATGTATTGTATTGAACAACTGCTGTCAAGTTAACAAGTTCCATGACACATGCCGGTGACAATAAACCTGGTTCTGATGTTGTGTCAGCCAGTCAGGATGGTGGAATTGGGAGAAGGCTCCAGAGAAAGCTGGATGGAGAGAGATTTGTGGCAGACACTGGTGGGGTTCGAGGACTTTTTGACAGGAGTTGCAGAGAGGACAGGAGGGAGGATGGATAAGGATGCCATGAGAAGGAGCGTCCCCATTGCACAAGATGCTTTGTGCAGATGAATGGCTCCAAGGAGGAAGGGCCAATACTCCAGATATCGCCTGTTGTTTGAGAAGGATTTTGAGCAACGTTTGGGATGTGTTGTGTGCTTTCATGCAGACCATGAATTCAGCGTACGAGTTAAAGACAACCCCAGTATGAACTCCAATTTTATGTGCACATTTGAAATGGGCCCTTTTATTGTTTTCCTTTTCTTTTTCTACTAACTGTTCAATAAAGCTGAAATTTGTAAATATACTTTCTTTATAATTTGATATTTCATGCAGACCCAGCAATTGTGTATGGGCAGCATTAGCTCAAATTGAGGTTTCTTTAATGACAATGTTCCTGTTTGGCAGAACCCCAAGTCAAATACATAGTTTGTTTATAAAAGGTGGATGGGGCTTACACAATGACAAGGGAAGTCAAAGCTAATGTAAGAGCATAAGAGGGCATACTACAAAGCAAATTGCAAATGTCACTCCATTCTTTAAAGAAAGGAGGGAGGCAGCAGGAAGTAGATTATAGACCAGCTAGTCTGACCTCAGTGTTGGGAAGGTGTTGGAGTCTATTGTTAAGGATGAGGTTATGGAATACTTGGTGACACAGGACAAGATAGGACAAAATCAGCATGGTTTCTTGAAGGGAAAGGCTTGCCTGACGAAACTGTTGGAATTCTTTGAGGAGATTACAAATAGGATAGATAAAGGGGATGCAGTGGATGTTGTATATTTGGACTTTCAGAAGGTCTTTGGCAAGGTGCCACGTAAGACTACTTACCAAGTTAAGAGCCAATGGCACTACAGGAAAGTTACTGGCATGGTTAGAGCATTGTCTGATTGGGAGGAGGCAGCGAGTGGGAATAAAAGGATTCTTGCCTGGTTGGCTGCCAGTGACTAGTGGTGTTCCACAGGGGTGGATGTTGGCACCAATTCTTTTTGTGCTGTATATCAATGATTTAGATGATGGAATAGGTGGCTTTGTTAAGAGGTTTGCAGATGATACGCAGATTGGCAGAGGGGCAGGTAGTGTTGGGAAATAGGTAAGCTGCAGAAAGGAGAACGGGAGAATGGGCAAGAAAGTAGCAAATGAAATACAATGTTGGAAAATGCATGGTCATGCACTTTTGTAGTAGAAATAAATGTGCAGACTATTTTCTAAGTTGGGTGAAAAATCCAAAAATCTGATACGTAAATGGACTTGGGAGACCTTGTACAGAACAACCTAAAGGTTGACTTGCAGGTAGAGTCGGTGGTGAGGAAGGCAAATGCAACTGTAGCATTTAGTTCAAGAGGTCTAGAATACAAGAGCAGGGATGTGATGCTGAGGCTTTATAAGGCACTGGTGACGCCTCGTCATGAGTATTGCAGACAGTTTTAGACTCCTTATCTAAGAAAAGATGTGCTGGCATTGGAGAGGGTTCAGAGGTTCACAAGGATGATTTCAGGAATGAAAGGGTTACCATATGAGGAACATTTGATGGCTCTGGGCCTGTACTTGCTGGAATTTAGGATTGGGTGGGGTGGGGGAAAGAAGATATTGAAACCTTTCAAATGTTGCAAGGCCTAGACGGGGTAGATGTGGAAAAGATGTTTCCCATGGTGGGGGAGTCTAGGACAAGGGGACACAGTCCCAGGATAGAGGGGTGTCCATTTAAAACATGCAGGGCAATTTCTTTCACCAGAGGGCATTGACTTTGTGCAATTTGGTACAGCAGGCAGCTGTGGAGGCCAGGTCGCTATGCACTTAAGGCAGAAATTGATAGGTTCTTGATCGGCCACAGCATCGAAGGTTACCGGGAGAAGGCGGCCCAGGAGTGGGGCTGAGCAAGGGGTTTAAAAAAAAGGATCAGGCATGGTCGAATGGCTGAGCAGACTCTATGGACCAAGTGGCCTAACCCTGCTCCTATACCTCATGGTCTACAATTGCTTACTTTTATTTTATATAATCATGTAATAATATAATTAACTGCCTAGTATGCTCCCTAGTAGTGACAGTATATACATGCGATTGTTCAATCTGACCCCTTGTTGTTAATTGGTATGATTCTGGAAGCATCTCTTGGTACTGCATTATGTTTAATGGGGGATATCTCATTGGTCAACTGTTGCAATCTGTTGTTTTTTTAAAATACTTTTTATATTAGTTGAATTAATGCAAGACTAAAATTTAGTTTTAATCGCAGTTTCTTTCTGACTTATATAATTTGTGTTTTTAACAATTAGTATCTAGAGCAAACTTGAGTATTTTTCACTGTATTTGGCAGTTCATCTCCACCTACTGGCAGAAGGCTGTATAGCAGTTACATATGGTTTATCACTCCTTTTCATTTTTAATTGGCTAAATCAGTGGTCCCCAAGCACCGGGCCATGAGGAAACTATATGAAACGATGTGAGTCAGCTGCACCTTTCCTCATTCCCTGTCACGCGCTGTTGAACTTGAACACCACCTCTCCCCGCCCCCCCCGTCGGCCAGTCCGCAAGAATATCATCAATATTAAACCGGTCCACAGTGAAAAAAAGTTTGGGGACCCCTGAGCTAAATGTTCACACATTTTCATAGAACATAGAAGGTTGTCTCCTCTTGACAGCTCATGGAGTAAGACGTTTTTGTCGTAGCTCCGTCTTTCACAACTTACTTTCCACTGCTAGATTGGTTTCAAGTTTGAAGATTTATTATTTTTGCTGAAGGATTAACGATTTAATTACGATGGCTGATATTCGATCTGGAACCGAATTAAGAAGTGGCAAAGTTCTTCCCAAAGCTCAACAAACAAAGAAATCAGAGGAAGTTTCTACTTCAGAAAGAATGTTCTCTTTAATAGAGGCTATTAATGCGAAGATCGGTACAGTGGATACCAAAATCGATAAATTGACAAACACTAATGAAATGCTTGACAAAACCATTCTTGCTGTTCAGGAATCTTTGAAGAATCTGGAAGATCGATATCTGACACTTAAGCAGAGCACTCATAGAATTGAAAGTTAATGAATCAAACTATTAAAGAGCAGGATTTGAAGATGCCTTTTACGGAAAAGAAAATTAAGAGACTATTTCGGAGTTATCAAGAATTAAGAAGAAAACGATTGACCTGGAAGCAGAAGTCACAGGATGAACTTATGCATACTGGGTTTGCCTGAAAATACGGAAACCGGTGAGCCATTAAAGTTTTTGTCAAAGATGTTATATTCACTCTTTAGTGACATTCACAAAGCCTGTCCAATATTGGACAGAGCCCACCGAATTCGACGTCCTAAGCCTTCAGCCGAAATGAAACCACGCCCTGTAATTCTGTGTTTGCATTATTTTACAACCAAAGAAGCTATTCTTTGGGATGCAAGGAAAAGGAAACTAATTTATAATTAAGTTAAGATTCATATAGTTGAAGATTTTACTCCAGAGATTTATGCTGAAAGAATTAAATATTGGGAAGTTATGCCTGAACTTTAAGATTAACTGTTGCCCTTCTCTGCATTATTCAGCTCGTCTGATGATTACTCCACCCAATGCTCGTCTAAAAGGGATTGACTCTCCAGAGGTCGGTTGAAAATTTATAAAGGAGTTTAAGTCCATTTTGTAAGCAATTTGAAAAGTTAATCCTTAGCTGGGAGTTGTTTGTAACGGCTTCGATGAAAGTCTGCTCCACGTTGTATGAGTGCCCAGACATGGACTTGGTTGACTCACTTAGGTCTGCTGTTGTTTAACAGTTAATATAGCTTTGGATTTAATATATATAGATTTACTTATTTTTTTCTTCGATTTGAGTTCATCTTTAGTTGGGAGTTGTTTGTTATGGTTTCGATGACAGTCTGCTCCATGTTTTATGAGTGCTTAGACATGGTTTTGGTTGACTTACTTAGATCTGTTGTTGTTTGCTTTAATAGTTAATGTAGTTTTGAATTTAACATATATATTTACTTTTTTTTTTCTTCAATTTGTAAGTCTTTAATATTAGCTGGCTGAATTTATCTCTTTTTTTTGCGTATTGTTGCGTATTTTAAATGGATTTAAGATGGCCGTCATTAATTCAGTCTTAACTATTGTTAGACATAATCTGAAAATATTTGGAATCTGTTTACTTCTTTATGTATTCTGTTATTCTTTTTGGTGGTGGTAACATATTACTTTGCAAGCAGGGGCTGCTATCTGGAGACAAGGGTAGCATGCCGTTTGCCTATTGGACGGTTTCTGGGTTTCCAGGAGAGAGAGGTGGGTCTATTAGATTAGTTTTTTTTCGACTGGACAATCATGAGGGTTTTTTTTTGTCAATCTTCTTGCTTTTCTTTCTGATCGAGTCATGCTTCGCCCTTTCTTCGGATTTAGTTTGCACCTGCGCATTAGGTTACTTCATAACAAGTTTAAATTAAACTTTAAATATGGATCTTAATAAAATTAATATATCATGGAATTTAAATGGTATGAACCAACCTATTAAGCGCAGAAAGATTTTTAAGAAATTAAAAACACTTCATGCAGATATTATTTTTGCGCAGGAGAATCATGTCCACAGGCAGGATGAAAATCGTTTTTTTTTAAATTTTGGAAGGGACCCTTATTTCATTCTTTATCAGTAAATAAAATGAGAGGTATCTATTTTTATTAATTCTAAACTCCCTTTTGTTCATTTTAATACTGTTACTGAATTAATTGGAAGATATTTAATTGTCACTGGTCTGTTATGTGGTCAAAAGGTGGCTTTGGTGTGTGTATATGCACCTAATATAGATAGTCCTGAATTTTTTAAGACGCTATTTTCTGTATTGCCGAATTTAAATGAATATAAGTTGATTATGGGCAGTGACTTTAACTGCTGTCTCAATCCATCGATTGACAGATCGTCCACCAATCCGTTGCTTCCTAATAAAGCTGAGACTTGTATTAATTATTTTTTTATTAGAATACGGTTTGGTGGATATTTGGAGATTTAAACATCCTAAAGAAAAAGATTTTTCTTTATTTTCCTACATGTATACCATAAATATTCAAGAATTGATTATTTTTTGCTGGACACACGATTGGTGCCCACCGTTGTTGTTTGTGTGTATGATGTGATTGCATTGTCGGATCATGCATCTATGAAACTAACTTTGAAGTTTTCTGGTAATATTCAGATACCTCAGTGGAGATTTAATGTTTCGTTGTTACAAGATTCAACCTTTGTAAATTTTATTGAAGAGCAAATTTCTCTATTTTTCTGAATTAAATACAACTGAGGGAATATCAAATTTAGTTATTTGGGATTTGATGAAATCTTTTCTTAGGGGACGGATAATTTCATACTCAGTAGGTTTAAGGAGGAAAACTAAGACGGAACTTTTAGTGATTACTAATAGGATTAAAGAAATAGATAAAGTTTATTCAGTAATGCCTAGTGAAGATCTCTTTAAGGAAAGGGTGGAACTCCAAACATAGTACGATTTGCTTTTGACTTTTCCCATTGAGCAGCAACTTCTTAAATCTAAAAGTTAATTTTATATACATGGAGACAGGTCAGGCAAATTATTGGCTGGTCAATTAAAAGCAAATATGGCTAGAAGACAGATCCTGAAAATATGAAGACCTGATAGAACCAAAATGGTAGATCCTTATGAAATTAATAAGGTATTTATGGATTTCTACTCTAACCTTTATAAATCTGAATGTTCACACAGTATTACTTTTATGAATAGATTTTTGCAAAAATTGAATATACCTAAAATTTCTATTCAAGATATGAATACATTAGATGCACCTATTAAACAAGAAGAAACAGCAAGGGCTATATCCTCTTCCCTACCAGGCAAGGCTCCGGGACCAGATGGATATACAGTGGAGTTTTATAAGACTTCCACTGATACACTTACACCTCATTTATGTCAAATTTTCACTGATTCTATATCCTCTGGGACTCTCCTGAAAATTCTTTTATGAAGCTTCATTCCCTTTAATTCCTAAAAAAGATAAAGATTTATCTGAATGCGCTTCCTATAGACCAATCTCTCTATTGAATGTGGATTTTAAAATTCTTTCCAAGATCTTGGCTAATAGACTTGAGAGTATTTTACCTTCTGTTATTTCCAATGACCAAACTGGATTTATTAAAAATAGGTGTTCACATTTTAACATTTGAAGATCATTAAACATTATTCACTCTTCTCCATCTAAAGAATCTGAATGTGCTGTTTCTCTTGATGCAGAGAAAGCCTTTGACAGGGTGGAGTGGTCTTATATATTTGAAGTTTTGGAAAGATTTAATTTTGGCCGGAGATTTATTTCCTGGATCAAATTGATCTATCATGCCCCAATGGCTGCAGTTATAACTAATAATCAAAAATCTCCCTATTTTAGATTATAGAGAGGTACTTGGGCAGGGATGTCCTCCTAGTCCTTTATTATTTAACTTGGCCTTAGAACCGCTTGCTATTGTTCTTAGAGATTCCAATACTGTTCAGGGTATTAAGAGAGGGGATAAAATACACAAGGTTTCATTATATGCAGTTGACCTGTTAGTTTATATTTCAGATCCTAGGAAATCTATTCCTTCTGTTATCTATATTTTCTGAATTCAGTAGTTTTTCTGGGTATAAATTAAATTTACATAAAAGTGAGCTATTTCCTATTCATAATTACTCAGATCCAAATCATCAAGTACCTTTTAGTATTGCTAAAAATTACTTTACCTATCTTGGTATTAAAATTACTAAAAATTTTAAGGGCCTCTATAAATATAATTTTTTTCCATTAATTGAATACACCAAACAAACGCTTTCTAAATGGTTGCCCATGACATTATCATTAATAGGTCGAATTAATGCTATCAAAATGATAGTTTTACCAAAATTCTTATATATATTTCAGGCAGTTCCTTCCTTTGTTCCCAAAACGTTCTTTGACAGAATAGATTCTATAATCTTATCTTATATTGGAAGAATAAAAATCCTAGATTGAGTAAACCCTTATTGCAGAAATTAAAAAAGGATGGTGGTATGGCTTTGCCAAATTTTAGAATGTATTACTGGGCAATTAATATTCGATATATTACTTTTTGGATTCACAATTCAGATATACATGAACGTCCTTCATGGTTGGATTTGGAGGAAAACTCAGTGAAGGGGTTCTCTTTGGCCTCTTTACTGGGAGCTCCTCTTTCCTTTTTGTTTTCTAAGATTAGTAGACAAGATTTTAATCCCATTATTAAACATACATTAACAACTTGGTTTCAGTTTTGTAGATTTTTTGAGTTAAGTAATTTTATTTTTTCTAATAATATCCATCTCAATTATTTTTTTGAAGCATCAATTTTAGATAAGGCCTTTTTAATTTGGAAAACCAGGGAATAATAACTTTTTCAGATTTGTTTTTAGGGGATTGTTTAATGTCTTTTTCTCAGTTAGTGAATAAATGTGATTTATCTAATGTACACTTTTTTAGATATTTACAAATTAGGAATTTTTTACGTGGCTTGTTGCCAAGTTACCCTTCTGCTTATCCACCTAATATGACAGATGCTCTCTTTCAGTTTAAACCATTTCAAAAAGGGTTGATAGCTATAATCTATAAACGATTACTGAATTCACAAATCATATCTAATGATAAAATTAAATGTGCTTGGGAATCAGAATTTCAAGAGTCATTTTCAGATACTCAATGGAGTAAAATTTGTCATTTGGTTAATAACTCATCTATTTGTGCTCGTTATTCCTTGATACAGTTCAAGGCAGTGCATCGGGCCCATATGTCAAAGGATAAACTAGCACATATTTTTTCCAATATTAATCCAATTTGTGACAGATGTAATATTGAACTGGCCACTTTAACTCATATGTATTGGTCTTGTATAAAGCCAGATAACTTTTGGAGAGATGCTATCAAAAGTCTTGGATCTGGATTCACAACCTAATTTACTTAAGGCAATATTTGGGATTATCCCATCGGAAGCAGGAAATATTCCTGTTTCCGCTCAACGTATGATAGCCTTTTCGACTTTATTGGCTAGGAGAGCCATTTTATTGAAGTGAAAGGATTCTAATCCACCTACTATCTTTCTTTGGCTTTCCTCCATTATGTCCTGTTTAAGTTTAGAGAAAATAAGTCGGACATTTGATACATCCTTTAAATTTGAGCAAATATGGCGACTTTTTATTCTATATCTTCATTTGATTTATTCATTACTCCTCCAATTTTTTTTTTTTTTTTTTGAAGTTTTAGATTTGATCAGAAAGTCTTTCCTTTTTTTCTTGGTTGTATCCTCCGAATGGACTGCCCAGTCCCCCCTCTTTTTTTCCCCTTTTTTTTCCACGCAGTGGGTTTTCCCCCCTTTCATTTTAAATTTAAAGTTTTTTTCCTCTTTATGAATTGATAAGAGGAGAATTAGTTGTCCTTTTTTATTATATATTGCATATTTGCTTATTACTATGTATGATTATGATATCTATTTCATCTTTTGTTTATATTGTTGCTGATATCCATATTTGAGATAATTCTCCCCTTGTCTGTATATCTGTTTGCTCTAAATCAATAAAAAGATTAATAAAGAAAAAGTTCTGAGATACAACGGGACTTGGGAGTCCTCGTGCAGGATACCCTTAAGGTTAACCTCCAGGTTGAGTCAGTAGTGAAGAATGCGAATGCAATGCTAGCATTCATTTCTAGAGGAATAGCGTATAGGAGCAGGGATGTGATGTTGAGGCTCTACAAGGCACTGGTAAGACCTCACTTGGAGTACTGTGTGCAGTTTTGGGCTCTTTATTTAAGAAAGGATGTGCTGATGTTGGAGAGGGTTATTTATTGCAAAAAAGTGTCCTCCTAAAATCTCTTGAAACGTCTGTATTCAAAGTAAAGCAATTCTGTTTCATTGGTCTCACATCGGTTCCTTAATGTTGTCATAGCTGGGGATGGTAGTGGGTACGGAGAAGGTTCACTAGAATGATTCCAGGAATGAGAGGGTTAACGTATGAAGAACGTTTGTCCGCTCTTGGACTGTATTCCTTGGAGTTTAGAAGAACGAGGGGGGACCTCATACAGACATTTCGAACGTTGAAAGGCATGGACAGAGTGGATATCACAAAATTGTTTCCCATGGTGGTGGAGTCTAGTACAAGAGGGCATGACTTAAGGGTTGAAGGGCGCCCATTCAGAACAGAGATGCAAAGAAATTTTTTTCAGCCAGAGGGTGGTGAACCTGTGGAATTTGTTGCCACGGGCAGCAGTGGAGGCCAAGTCATTGGGTGTATTTAAGGCAGAGATTGATAGGTATCTGAGTAGCCAGGGCATCAAAGGTTATGGTGAGAAGGCGGGGGAGTGGGACTAAATGGGAGAATGGATCAGCTCATGATAAAATGGCGGAGCAGACTCGATGGGCTGAATGGCCGACTTCTTCTCCTTTGTCTTACGGTCTAAAAACTTACCCTTTGGTACACATTTCCAAGCACCTTAAAACTATGTCCCTTTGTGTTAGCCATTTCAGCCCTGGGGGGAAAAAAAAACCCTGGCTATCTGCACTATCATCATCTTAAATGCCTCTATCAGGTCACCTCTCATCCTCTGTCGCTCCAAGGAGAAAAGGCCAAGTTCACTCAACCTGCTTTCATAAGGTAAACCCTCCAATCCAGGAAACATCCTTGTGTAATTATCCATGCGTTATAATTGTGTAGCCGTTGACTGGATTTTCTTATCTATGAAATTTATGTTATCTGAATTATAAAGGTGATAGAGTTTTCAAAAGCACCAGATTCAATCTATTGAATCTCTGTTTTGCTTCACAGCTCCTCACATACTTTTGAATGCTCTCTATCTTTGTTTAAACTTTAAAATAAACAATCACAACGAATCAAAGTTTCTTGCTTATTCCTGAACTCCTAAAAGAACCCAGGAATCAAAAACAACGGAGATCTGGCAATCCTATCTATGAATCTGAATGGAATTTTCCCTCATCTACAGGCATGAAAATAGCTGACCGTAAGCCAGTGCTATCTTGGCTTTTTGTTTTTCCCTTCTCTAAGTAGCCCTCTATCACTACCCGTTTCAATTTCTCTTTGTTTTACTAAATCTTAATGAAATGACTGAGAGGCAACAGCTTTTCCTCACTTCTAAAATAACTTTGAATTAAAAACATCAGAATCCTACACAGGTCAAGAGCTGTCAACAGAGGCAGTGTCCTGCTTTTCAACATACCAAGGGCCTTTGGAGTTCATAACAAAAACTGATGTGAACAGTAAATTCAGCCATTGAACCTGGATACCAGGTAGACACGATGATAAAGAATTTTAACAACTCCAGTTAGCTGCCTGGAATTTTCCCCAAGTTGCATAAAGCCTGTGTGCTCTGTGCCAACATGGTTACAGAATGACTAGAGCGACAATCTACTTGGTCATTTTTACAAGCAACCTTCTGGTTTATTAATCACTGGGCACCATGCTAGAGTAGTGATTAGCGCAATGCCGTTACAGCTTTCCGGAGTATTGAGTTCAATCCCCATGTCCCCGGTAAAGAGTTTGTACATCCTCTCCATGACCATGCGGATTTGCTCCCACAGTCCAGAGACGTACTAGTTAGATGGTTAATTGGTTATTGTAAATTGCCCCGCAATTAGGCCAGGGTTAAATAGGTGGGTTGCTGGGCAGCACAACTCATTGGGCGATTCACTGCGCCGCACTACATCTCTAAATAACTAAATAGGAGCAGCACATCCCACAGGTCTCAGCTACAGTACCCTCAAGTTACAGACTGTAAGAGTGTTAACAGGATAACCTTACCGAGCACTTTTCTTCCATGTCAGTGGACACCAGTTGTAATTTACTCTCATAGTCACTCACTTTGGAACTCAATTCTATTTGAAGATCCTGTAGGTTTAAGCAAAGAATCACAACATAGATGCCTTCAGGTACATTGACAAGTTCTGACTTTAATCAATAATCGCATCTCCTGACCTCTCCTCAACCTTGGAAATGTTTTCCTTTCCTACACTCATCCATTTCCCTTGTGAATGTATATAACCATGTGCTAGCTGAAGGGCTTTCATGTCATTTTGGACCTTTTTCTGTTTGCCTTCATTGGACGTCAGTGATCCTCAAATGGGAACAACCTCCATCTGCACGACTTTAAATACACTGCCTCGTTCCTCTATTCCATGAACAATCCAACACCGTCAATCCATCCATGTGATAAAATCCTTACTCACAGGTACATGTTCTGGACCCTCTGCATTATTTAGACTTTCATTCCTGTCCCTTTCAGTAGTTCCTCAGTTATCCTCAGGTAATATTCTGGGTGCACTTGTTGTTTCAATAAGTGCATGACAGAGGGTAAATCCCAATTTAGTCCTAATAAATTATGCCTCAAGCAAAGAAATCAATAGGCTATCTGAAATAGATACACACCGAGGCCCCCATTGGTCAGGGTTGACTGTGGATGTTGTGTCCCAGCTATCTACATAATACATAGGGCAGTATAATACTGAGAGATCCAGAGAGAGTTCTGTTGCTAAACCAGGTCCCTTCCTGAGGTAGTCTCACTTTCTTACATTGGGACAACTCTCTCCAAACCCTTCCTATCCATGAACTGTCCAAATGTTTTAAATAAGAACATAAGAACATAAGAAATAGGAGCAGGAGTCGGCCACCTAGCCTGTCAAGCCCGCTTCCCCAGTCAATAAAGATCATGGCTGATCTGACCATCGACTCACCTCCACCTACTTGCCTTTGCCCCATAACCCTTAATTCCTCTACTATGCAAAAAATCTATCCAACCTTGTCTTAAGCATATTTACTGAAGTAGCCTCCACTACTTCATTGGGCAGAGAATTCCACGGATTCACCACTCTCTGGGGAAAACAGTTCCTCCTCATCTCCATCCTAAATCTACTCCCTCGAATCTTGAGGCTATGTTCCCTAGTTCTAGTCTCACCTGGCAGTGGAAACAACTTTCCTGCCTCGATCTTATCTGTCCCTTACATGATTTTATACGTTTCCAGAAGATCTCCTCTCACTTTTCTGAATTCCAGCGAGTGCAATCCCAGGCGACTCAATCTCTCCTCATAGTCTAATCCCCTTATCCCTGGAATCAACTTGATGAACCCCCTCTGCACCGCCTCTAAAGCCAGTATATCCTTCCTTCAACTAAGGAGACCAGAACTGCACACAGTACTCCAGGTGCAGCCTCACCAGTACCCTGTACAGTTGCAGCATAACCTCCCTGCTCTTAAATTCAATCCCTCTAGCAATGAATGCCAACATCCCATTTGCCTTCTTGATAGCCCGGTGCACCTGCAAACCAACCTTTTGTGATTCATGCACAAGCACTCCCAAGTCCCTCTGCACAGCAGCGTGCTGCAATTTTTTACCATTGAAATAATAATCTGCTTCAAGTACCTGAATTTTTTCATTGGCTTTCTCCAAATATTCTTGAAGGACTTTATTCTCTTCACGTAATTCTTCAGTTAGAGCTGTACAAAAAGAAAACACTGTCGTGTTCACCATCATGCCAATCTAATAACCCCATCGGTGTGTTATCTACATCCTTTCTCTTCACATGTCTAACCACCTCAAACACTGCTACCACAAGTGCTTCCCCACTTACCCCAGCACCGTGCTCCAGGCACGTAACACACCAATTTAAAAAAAACTTCCTCTCAGCTTAACCTGTGCCCTGTGGCATTTGACACTTGTATCCCATGAAATGGCATTACTATCAACCGATCAATGTATTATCAAAATACATACATGTCACCATATACAAACTTGAGATTCATTTTCTTATGAACGTTCACAGTAAATGCAAGAAACTCAACCAATGAAATACTGCACATAGGAAATCAGAGAAACAACCAATGTGCATTAGACAAACTGTGCAAATACAAAACAAAAACAACATAAGTAAACAATAAATATTGATAACGAGATAAAGACTTCTTGAAAATGAGTTCATTTATTAGGTTGCTCCTCATCCAAGTTTGTCCAACTTCTCCTTATAGCTCCAGTCCAGCTAGCATCTTGGTGAACCTCTTCTGCACCTTCTCCAAAGCTGCCATATCCTTCCTGTATACATAAAAGTTGCTGGTGAACGCAGCAGGCCAGACTTATTGATCAGACTTCCCGAAGTGAGGGCGTGAGATATCGCAGAAGGCATTCTTGATGGTGGTGTAACAATGGTCCAGTGTGTTGTTTCCTCTAGTACTGCAAGTGATCTGTTGATGGTAATTGCTTAGTGATTTTTTCAGACTGGCCTGGTTAAAATCTTCCAAAACGATAGAGAAGGTGTTAGGTGCGCTGTTTCGTGCACACCCATTGCTCAGATCATCTAAAGCCTGATTGACATTAGTCTGAGGTGGAATGGATACTGCTACCAAAATGATCCCGGAAAACTCCCGCGTTCGGTAAAAACTGCTAGATATTGGTCCATGGCATAAAAAAAAAGCTCAGGAACCCCTGCTCTAGAAGATCAACATTCTCACCATCATGCATGTCCTTCTCGTTGACAAGGTAATCCAAAGTACTCAGGAAGGACTTCAGCCATTTCCTCTAGCTCCACACACAAATTCCCTTTTGTTTCCAATCTAGAAGTAAAATGCCCATCAGTCCTTCTTGATCCTGCTTGCATTATATTTTATGGTCCCTTTAGCCCTCCTAATTGCTTGCCAAAGTTCTTCAACATAACCACATGTGAAAACAGGAAGAAACTAACAGTTCTGCCTGAATTTGCTGATCAAAATGCCGTCACTGAATTCCGAGTCAAATGTGAATAAAACTGGTTTATTATTTTCACATGTACCAAGGTGAAGGACTTGTCTTACATACCATTCATACAGCCCAACTCATTACAGCAATGCATTGAAGTAGGACCAGCTAAAACAGTGTTACAGTTATCAGAGAAATTGCATGAAAGGCAGACAACAAGGTCAGAAGGTAGAAGAGTACACATGAGAGAAACTGCCTCAGGGCTCGAAATAACTTGTCTGAATGCTGGGAAAACATTCCACCCTCACGAGTCACACAGGCAGAGGAAGATGGTACTGTGGCCAGGAACAATCTTCTCAGTCTCTGCCTGATACTCACCAGCCTTCTTCGTGGTACCGTCTGAAGGAGGACAAGGATAGCTGGAATATGGAAAAACCACCTGGCCACTTGGAAGCAGGTCGTTCTTCCTTGTAATGCCACCAGGGCCAAGACTGGAGAAGCATCAACATCAGTGGAGTACCTTTACTCACAAAGGCCACCCTACCAGTGATCAAAGTCCAGGCGATAGTTGCTCACAAAAAGCACGTGCGAAAACAGACAAGAAACAGGAGTTTGGGTAGATAGGTAAACTTCTCATACATCAATTGGAAAAAACAATGCTGGGAAAAGTGCTTAAGGCAGATGGAATCAGAGCATCTCAAGCATTGAGCTTGTACGAGTACACGGATGGGAGGGCTATGGGCCACACGCAGGGCAATGGGACGATGCAGAATTACAGTTTAACACAGACTCGAAGGGCCAAAAGGCCTGCTACTGTGTTTTCGTGCTCTGTGACTCGACTTACCGTGGAACTTGTCCATTTCCTTTTCTAAGTCATCATTATGGGATTTTGTTGCTTGGTGCATCTCTTCTATAGGAAGAATGAAGAGTTTACAGTTAATTGACAAAAATACATCGAGTGAGGATACAATGAGGATTTTAATCACAGCCTCTGCTCCCCACCAGAACAAACTACAGACTTAATCACAGCCCTTCTGACCCACTGGAACGGACAAACGAGCATTTTGATCTGAGCGTCACCTACCCACGGGAACAGACCACAAACTAGGATTTAGATCACAGCCTCTCCAACCCACTGGAATAGAAACACAGAAAACCTACAGCACAATACAGGCCCTTTGGCCCACAAAGTTGTGCCGAACATGCCCCTACCTTAGAAATTACTAGGCTTACCTATAGCCCTCTATTTTTCTAAGCTCCATGTACCTATCTAAAAGTCTCTTAAAAGACCCTATCGTATCCTCCTCCACCACCGTTGCTGGCAGCCAATTCCACACACTCACCACTCTCTGACTAAAAAACTTACCCCTGACATCTCTCCAGCACCTTAAACCTGTGTCCTTTTGTGGCAACCATTTCAGCCCTGGGAAAAAGCCTCTGACTATCCACATGATCAATGCCTCTCATCATCTTATACACCTCCTACCAGGTCACCTCTCATCCTCTGTCGCTCCAAGGAGAAAAGGCTGAGTTCATTCAACCTATTTTCATCAGGCATGCTCCCCAATCCAGGCAACATCCTTGTAAATCTCCTCTGCACCCTTTCTATGGCTTCCACATCCTTCCTGTAGTGAGGTGACCAGAACTGAGCACAGTACTCCAAGTGGGGTCTGACCAGGGTCCTATTTTGCTGCAACATTACCTCTCAGCTCCTAAATGCAGTTCCACGATTGATTGAGGCCAATACACCTTACGTCTTCTTAACCACAGAGTCAACCTGCGCAGCTGCTTTGAGTGTCCTATGGACTCGGACCCCAAAATCCCTCTGATCCTCCACACTGCCAAGAGTCTTACCATTAATACTATATTCGGCCATATTTGACCTACCAAAGTGAATCACTTCACACTTCTGGGTTGAACTCCATCTTCTACTTCTCAGCCCAATTTTGCTTCCTATCAATGTCCTGCTGTAGCCTCTGACAGCCCTCCACACTATCCACAATACCTCCAACCTTTGTGGCATCAGCAACCTTACTAACCCATCCCTCCACTTCCTCATCCATAAAAATCACAAAGAGTAAGGATCCCAGAACAGATCCCTGAGGTACTCCACTGGTGACTGACCTCCATGCAGAATATGACCCATCTTCAACCCACCCTTTGCCTTCTGTGGGCAAGCCAGTTCTGGATCCACGAAGCAATCTCCTTCACATACTTCACAAAGCTCTTCACATGCCTTGGGGTTTTCTTTAATCCTGCCTACCAAGGCCTTCTCATGGCCCCTTCTGGCTCTCTTTCTTCTCTTCTCTTTCTTAAGCTCCTTCCTGCTAGCCTTATAATCTTCTAGATCTCTAACATTACCTAGCTCTCTGAACCTTTTGTAAGCTTTTCTTTTCTTCTTGACTAGATTTATTACAGCCTCTGTACACCATGGTTCCTGTACCCTACCATAACTTCCCTGTCTCATTGGTATGTACCTATGCAGAACTCCACACAAATATCCCCTGAACATTTGCCACATTTCTTCCGTATTTTTCCCTGAGAAAATCTGTTTCCAATTTAAGCTTCCAATTTCCTGCCTGATAGCCTTATAATTCCCCTTACTCCAATTAAACACTTTTCTAACTTGTCTGTTCCTATCTCTCTCCAATGCTATTGTAAAGGAGATAGAATTATGATCACTATCTCCAAAATGCTCTCCCACTGAGAGATCTGACACCTGACCAGCTTCATTTCCCAATACCAAATCAAGTACAATCTCTCTTCTTGTAGGCTTATCTACATATTGTGTCAAGAAACCTTCCTGAACACACCTAACAAACTCCACCCCATCTAAACCCCTTGACGCCAATTGAGATTTGGGAAATTAAAATCTCCCATCACAACAACTCTGTTATTGTTACACCTTTCCAGGATCTGTTTCCCTACCTGCACCTCAATATCCCTGTTACTGTTGGGCGGCCTATAAAAAACAGCCAGTAAAGTTATTGACCCCTTCCTGTTCCTAACCTCCACCCACAGAGACTCCGTAGACAATCCCACCATGGCGTCCACCTTTTCTGCAGCCGTGACACTATCTCTGATCACAGTGCCACGCCCCCACCTCTTTTGCCCCCCTCCCTGTCCTTCCTGAAACATCTAAAACCCGGCACTTGAAGTAACTATTCCTGTCCCTGAGCCATCCAAGTCTCTGTAATGGCCACCACATCATTGCTCCGAGTACTGATCCACGCTCTAAGCTCATCCACTTTGTTCATAATACTCCTTGCATTAAAATAGACGCATCTCAAACCGTTGGTCTGAGCATGTCCCTTCTCTATCACCTGCCTATCCTCCCTCTCGCACTGTCTACGAGCTTTCTCTATTTGTGAGCCAACCTCCTCTTCCCCAGTCTCTTCAGTTCGGTTCCCACCCCCCAACAATTCTAGTCCAGTTGCCTTAGCAAACCTTCCTGCCAGGATATTGGTCCCCCTCCGATTCAAGTGCAACCTGTCCTTTTTGTACAGGTCACACCTGCCCCAAAAGAGGTCCCAATGATCCAGAAATCTGAATCCCTGCCCCCTGCTCCAATCCCTCAGCCACGCGTGGTGGGTGCACAAGCATAACACTATTACAACGTCAGTAATCTAGGTTCAGTTCTGTCACTCTTCAAGCTTGCACATTCTTCCCATGACAACATAGGTTTCCTTCGAGTGTTCCATTTCCCTCCCACATTCAAGTAGTACAGGTTAGTAGGTTAATTGGTTACTATGCTGTATCTCTAAATAAAATTGTTAATGCCCTGGTTGACATTTTTACTGTTATGCTGTATGTATTTCATTTAGCAGTTCTGTAAGAGCAGTCTGTTCTGCTTTCAGCCTGTTTGGGTTACTGTTGAAGATGAGGGATGATGAGGAATACGTGCCATCCAATTGGGATGGTAAAACTGAGGGGAGGGTTTTCTGATGAGGAACACTGAAGTTGGTCTTGGGTTTTTTTGTTTCAGCGGGAGATGAAGAGAGAAGATGCTGGGGAGAAAACCGGTTGTAAGTGGGAGACCCGTTTGTTCGAGATGGATTGCGACCCTTTAGTTTAGTTTCATAAATATAATTCCTTTAATGGTATGCAGTGTACATTCTGTTATTTCATGGCACTGAGTTGTAACAGGGTAGCAAATTACACAACATCACACAAACTGGGGTTTGGGGTGTTAGAGCCATCTCAATCTCACGAGTTTGGCAGGACCGGAGGGGGTCTTCCAGACTTAGGCAGCCAAGGAAACTAGAAAATAAAATGTAAGCTAAAGAAGAGTTTGGAACTCTGGCAACAAGCTCTTTATCTGGGGTGGGGAAAAGAGCCCACTAGGTTCTACAGAACCTTTGTACTGAAGAACAGGAGCAACACAGGATTGGGTACTTACCCACTGATCGGTTTCTTTCCTGCAATGCAGCCGCTGTGGCTTTGGAGGCTTCCAGATCAGCCTGCAAGAGTTTCACTTGACTTTCCAAACTGATCTGAAGGTAGCTGATCTCCTGTGCATAGGATTGAAATACAATGTATTTAGGTTAATAAACAACATAAAGCTACAGATAAAGTGCAACAAAACCAGGAAGAGCAAGGGAAGAGAAGGGCATCCCAGGACAAACTGGGTTATGATTGTCACATGTACCAAGATATGGTGCAAAGTTTGTCCTGCTTATCATTCATACACATCAATCCATTACACAGTGCACTGAGATACAACAAGGGAAAACAATTATGGAATGCAGAATAAAATGTCACAGTTACAGCAAAAGTGCAGTGTAGGCATACATTAAGATACAAGATCACAACAAGGTAGATTGAGAGGTCAGGAGTCTCTTATCATAGAAGAGGTCCATTCCATGGTCTGATAACAGTGAGGTGGAAGCTGTCTTTGAGCCTGATGGTATGTGTGGTATGTGCTTTCAGACTTTTGCATCTTCTACCCGATGAGAGAAAAAGAGACTTTACCCGAGAATGGGTGGAGTCTTTGACTATGCTGGATGCTTTACTAGGCCAGCAGGAGATATAGACAGAGTCCATGGAGAGGAGGCTGGTTTCTGCGGTGCTGCACTGAGCTGCGTCCACCACTCTCTATAGTTTCCTGGGGTCACAAGCGGAGCAGATGACATTGTTACTCCTAGGTGCCAGGACAAGTAGCCCAACATTTACCACACACTAATAAGAAAGTGTTTGATGTCTCTGGACCTGGAGATCAGAAGAGTTCAGGTGGTCTTACTGAAACCTACTGAATACTGAAAAACCTGGACAGAGTGGATGGGAGAGAATGTTTCCGTTATCAGAGAGTCTGAGTTCGAAGGACTGTCTCGGAATAAAGGGATGTCCCTTTAGAACTGAGCAGAGGAGGAATTTCTTCCACCAGACGATGATGAGTCTGTAATTTGTTGCTATGGAAGGCTAGGAGGTCAAGTCATTGGGTGTATTGGTAAGGCGGTTAAGGTAATAGGAGAAGATGGGAGTATAGGGTTCACAAAATTCCCCTATGATTGAATGATAGAACAGGTTTGATAGGCTGAATGGCCTGATTCTGCTCCTATTTTTATGGGCTTATGGTCGAATTTTGTGTGTTAGTCGAAACAAGTGATTGCCCAATAAATTGGTAAATTAGTTTATTGTCACATGCAGTGAGATAGAGTGAAAGGCTTGTTTTGCACACTGTTCATACAGATCAGATCATGAGACAGTGTATCGAGGTTGAACAAGGTAAAACAATAACAGAATGCAGCTAAAGAGAAGGTGCAGTGCAGACAGACAGTAAGGTACAAGGTCATAATGAGGTAGATTGTGAGGTCAAGAGCCCATTCCACTGTCTTAGGGAATTACTCAATATAATAATAATAATAAGTACTTTATTGATCCCAAGTGGAAAGTTATTTCATTACAGCAACATTTAAAAACACATTTAGCAATAAGAATATAATAATAACTAGTAATAAAGAACAGTATATACGCAATTTACCATTGTGCAATAATAGTGTATGAAATAATAAAACAGACTATTGTACTATGATGTGTGCTCTCCTGTCAGAGGTGAACTGCATATCGTAGAAAAGATTTTCACGGTGGAGCTGAACAAGCCTGCCCAAAAGGGTTCGCTGCTTATTAAGCACAATTGGTAGTTACAAATTATAAAGGAGAATCTATAACACAAATACAACAAATAATAATAATTTGACCGAAAAGGGATCTCAGAAAGCTAAATACTTGCCTGAAGCCAAAGAAACAGAATCTACAGTCAGGACGCTAAACAGCAAGTGCTGAGATTTGATCCTTCAGGTCGAGAACACTTCATCAGAATTCTAAATCAGAGAATCTAATTGCACACACGGTAGATTACTGGTAAGGATGACGAGAGCAGAGAGAATCTCTCTGCTAGGCGCAAACTCCAGTATTCATTGCTTAAAACTATCAGTTCTGAGGAGACACAGAACACCGCAGATGCTGCAATGCCAGTGGCACTCAGTAGGTTCAGCCACCGGTCGCCGGGGAGACTGAGCCACGTGCAGACCAGATGCCAAGAAGGTGCTTGTTCCAGCTCCAGGCGGAGACATAACGTAAAGATTTTTAGTCATATATTTGAAGGATGTAGGAAATAAAGTCAATTCAAGGGGCAAGTCCCATTATGCCACACATACTCAAAGACAATGAAGGTCACACCACAGGACAAGTCTCGTTATGCCCCACACACTCACACTATGACACTGAAGACCACACTATGGATAAGTCCCATTATGTATTTCACACTCACACTATGACAATGAAGGCAAACTCCCATCTAATTCCTTTACGCTATGGAAATCAATAACCCCCATTTATTGAGCACTTGATGAAAGGAAAGGTACCCTTATCGATCTACATAGCAATTTTAAATATGAAGTAAACCTTCCCAATCCAGACAGTCTCTCCACATAACGATAATACACCAACTCTGGGAACATCTTTGCACCTTCTCTGCATTCGGCACCATCACATCCACCTTTCAATCGGGAGAGCAGAACTACTGTTTTCTACCAGTGGCTTAACTAATGTTTAACACATGGCAAGTGTGGCCTCACTCCTCTTGTGTTTTGTGCTATGGCCAATGAGGACAAGTAACCTGTGGCATTTTTAACCATCATCTACTTCCCTGTCATTTTCAGGCATTTGGACAAGGTCCTCAAATGTCCTATCTCACTTCTCCAGACAATTCCATTCGACACCTGTTTGGGTGCAAACAACCCACTGATTCTACATGGCTCTACATTCCATCAGGGGCCCTCTCCACCCAGGCCATGCTTTCTTCTCACTCCTTCCATTGGGAAGGACGTACAGGAGCCTTAGGTCCCACATCATCAGGTTCCGTAACTGTTATTGCTCCCAAACTAGCGTGGACAACTTCACTCAACACTGAACTGATTCCACAGTCTACAAACTCACTTCCAAGGACGCTATCACTCTTTTTCTCAGTATTTTGTTTATTTACACTCTCCCACTTTTGTACATTAGTTGCTTGTCAGTCTTTAAGTATAGTTTTTTATAAATTATATTGTATTTCTTTATTTTCCTTTAAGTGCCTTTAAGAAAATAATTTAAGGTAGTATATGTTAACATATACATACTTTGAGATCCTTTTGCCCATTGGGCAGTGGTCGTTACTGTAAATAATTAAACTCTAAACCCAAATCTCATTAGCAACCAAAAAAAACCAGGACAAATTTCAATCACCCAGGTTTCAGAACAGTCAGTGCAGAAAATGTGAACTGAATGAACTAAATAAAATCTGAAGATTTTCTGGAGGGCAAGCAATGTTATTGTTGCTACATTACTCCAGGCCTGTCACCATACACAGCAAAACAATGGCTATAGTTACTGTCAGTGCGACACATCGATAGACAGAGAGGCTCCAATCCCTCACCTCGAGTTGGTGTACAAGGTAGAGGAGAAAAGTCTCTTAGCTAATGGCACTCAACAACAAAATTGCATTGCTCTGGGAAAAGGGCAAGAGGAATGGGGCAATTGAATCTTCTGAGGAACACACGCAGAATGCTGGAGGAGCTCAGTATCTATGGAGGGGGACCAAATGATCAACATTTCAGGCTGAGATCCTTCATCTGTCAGTCAAATATGTCAGCTCTTTATTCCTCTCATTAGATGCTACCTGACCTGCTGAGTTCCCCCAGAATTTTGTGCTTTGATCTGGATTTTCAGCATCTGCAGAATCTTGTGTGTTTATGAGCTGGATCTTCTGTTTGAGCAGACAGGTTCAATGGGTTAAAATTCCTCCTTCTCATGCCCAACAACTCTATATAGTTATACTTCAGTTGAAACATTAAGTGGTCTTCCATTTAGTCATTAATTTGACAGGACGATATTTTAAACCTTTTGCTGACATGCATTTAATCAGTGAAATGCCTTGTGTAACATTAGAGACCGTACATCAATAGAAATTGGAAAATACAACAAGCAGTGGTGGGAAGGCCATCAAAGTGGAGGTATTGTAAACAGTGTAATAAATCTGTGGAAGATTTTAACAGATACTCAAAAGTCAAGTGAAGTAAGTTCTAAATAGTTTGAGAGTGGTGTTAGTATACATGTCCAGATCACTCATACCTTCAGGACTTCTTCCTCCTGGGGAATTAGAAAACAGATTTACAAATACATCACAACTTTGAAATGCTTTGCAAGATTTCTCAGCACGGTCTACCCTCTGAGTTTAGCAAGAACTTGGGGGGTTCAGGAGAAAGACTCAATAGTTCGACTCACTTTAGTGCAGAAAGCAACAATCAGAGTTCAGGAAATTAACCAGCTGGTGCCCACCCATATCACACATCACACCAAGGCAGCCTTCAGAAACCACAGTATCAGAGACAGCAACCAGAGAGGCTATGGCTGTTTTGCACCTCAAAGCAGAAAATACCCAAGTTGTTATCTCCCTTAGTGTGAGGCAGAATTTCTAGATTTATTTTCTCTTTGACAAACAAAGTGTTATTACCTTATCCTTGGCATCAGTCTTGTTTTTCACTTCGATCAATTCCAAGCACAGAGCATTGATCTTCTTCTTGGTGCTGTCATCAGAGAACTGAAGGCAACAAAGGAACAGCCAAACGTTACACACCAGCAGTGCTCACACTTACAACATCACCAAATGACCAATTATTCCGTGCGGGAAGAGCTCAGAACCCTATTCCACTGGTGAGGCTCTCACTTTGGACAGTTCAAACTGAGATCTCAAACACTACGATAACAGAAATGGTTTCATTTCAGGCTTTCAGTTATGACAACAGTTAGTACCAAGGTTTAATGTTCAGTTGTACCCAAGACTAAGAAAACAGAACAGTATAGCACAGTATAGACCCTTTGACCCACAATATAGTATCGACTTTTTAAAATAATTCCAAGATCAATCTAACCCTTCCCTTCTACATAGCCTTCCATTTTTCCATCATCCATGTACCTATCTAAGAATCTATTAAGTGTCCCCAATGCATCTGCCTCTACCAGCAGCCCTGCCAGTGTGTTCCACAGACCCACGATTCTCTGTGTAAAAAAACTAACTCTGACATCCCCTTATAATTGCCTCTAATCACTAAAATATGTCCCACTCACATTAGCCATTTCCACCCTGGAAGAAAGGTGATGGCTACATCGAGATAAAGACCAACATACTGTATCTGACGATAAATACAAGGGTGCAATATCATGTAATCAAAGTGCTGATGCACTGGACAGTGTTCCTTAAATGTGAACTGCAGATGAGCGGTGCACTGGAGTAGTCATAACCTCTCGAGTGCACGCCCGGTAGAATTCAAACACATCAATGGAACAGAAAGAGTCGTTCAGTACAGCAATACCTTAGTTTTGAGCAAGTCATTGGCTTTCTGGAGCTCTGAAAGTTGTCTCTCCAAGGAAGCAACGTTAGATGTCAGCGATGTTTTCTCTCTCACAACGGCAGCCAACTTGCCTTCAACTTTTTTCAACTCCTCTTCCAGAGAATGGAGCCTTTTATCCTGTTCCCCTCGCTGCTGCAGTAGGCATCGGATCTGCCGATAGAACATAGGGCATTACAGAATAGTACAGGCCTTTTGGCCCAACCCTTTCCCTGCCACATAACCCTCACAGTGCTATCATTCATGTGCCTATCTGAGACGCTCTTAAATGCTCCTAATGTATCTGTCTCTACCACCATCCTCAACAGGGCACTTCATGCACCCACCATCTTACCTGACATACCCCCCATACTTTCATCCAATCACCTTAAAATTGTGCCCCCTCATATTAGCCATTTCTGCCCTGGGGAAAAGTCTCTGGCTGTCCACTCAATCTATGCCTCTTATCATCTTGTACACCTCTATCGAGTCACCTCTCATCCTCCTTCACTCCAAAGAGAAAAGCCCTAGCTCGCTCAACCTGTCCTTTTAAGACATGCTCCCTAATCCAGGCAGCATCCTGGTAAATCTCCACTGCACCCTCTCTAAAGCTTCCACATCCTTCCTATAAGACCATAATAGATAGGAGCAGAATTAGGCCATTCAGCCCATCAAGTCTGCTCCACCATTCCATCATGGCTGATCCCATATCCCACTCAACCCCATTCACCTGCCGCCTTCTTCCCATATCCTTTGATGCCCTGACTAATAAGGAAAGGATCAACTTCCACCTTGAATATACGCACTGACTTGGCCTCCACTGCTGTCTGTGGCAGAGCATTCCACAGAATTAATGCTCTCTGGCTAAAAGAGTTCCTCCTTACCTCTGTTCAAAAGGGTCACTCCTCAATTTTGACGCTGTGTCTTCTAGTTCTGGATATCCCCACCACAGGAAACATCCTCTCCACATCTACCCCATCTAGTCCTTTCAACATTTGGTAGTCTTCCAGAGGCGACCAGAACTGAACACAGTTCTGATCAAACGGATGGAAGCTTTCTTCCCCCAAAAGATATTTTATTATAGGAGGAGGTACTGCATCAGAGTTAGTTTTGGAAGCAAAATACAATTCTGACCCACATATGAGAAACCACCTTCTACAGGCTAAAGGACATTGAAGTTTGATTGTGAGAGCTTGGATTATAAATTCAACACAAAATGCTGGTGGAACGCAGCATGTATGGAAAAGAGTACAGTTGACGTTTCGGGCCAAGACCCTTCAGCAGGACTGGAGAAAAAAATCTGAGTAGATTTAAAAGATGGGGAGAATTCAGCAGGTCAGGCAGCATCTATGGAAAAGAGTAAACAGCATAAGCATTCTGATCTGAAACCTCCAATGCCTTGTGGTCGTACCCACTCATTGAGAAGGCTTCAGAAATAAACCCAGTGGAAAAATTCAGAACTAGAATCTCTAAGACAGTCTTATGTTGAAATCAAAGCTGACACCTCCTGTGATGCCGCTGGAGCCAAAATTTATTGGTCGCTGCTTTTTCTTTGCATTTATCAGCTATGTGGAGAGGAGGAGCCTGCAACGTGAGCAACAGTTTGTTCTCCATATTGTACTACACTGGCTTGCGCATCTTGTAGACAGCTGGGACACCACGTCCATGGTTGACCCTGACCAACAGATGCCTCAATCCCCTAGTGGTTACACTAGTATGATTCTAGAATCTTCTCTTGGTGCTGCACTATTTGAAAGAAAAAGATTTCTTAATGGTCGACTCTTATCTACAAGTTGGAATGGAATTTTCATCTATGGGTATAAAATAGCTGGCCGCAAGGCAGCACCAACTTTTGTTAAACCTCTAACAGGGTCAGTTTCAACTTCTCTTTGTTCCATTAACACCTAATAAAATGATCATGAAGTGACAAGTTTTGTGCCTCTTTCCTGAATTCAGAAGGAACCTTTGATTAAAAAAAACATCAAGATCAAACACGATTGAGCACCGGCTGTTGCTGCAGTATGGTGTTTGGCATTACAAGCTGCCCAAGGACTAAATGCAGCCATTTGTACTTCAGCACTGCTTTAAACAATTTCCAACTACACACTCTCTCTCTAATTAGAGACGAGGATTCAACATTACACATTTCTGTAAATTCTAATAGTCATTGATGCTCGACTTACCTCCTGTTCCAACATCTTCTGCTTCTTAAGTTCAAGAGCCAGGTTCGCATCCTTGGTCTGTATGGAATTCAAAGAACAGCATAGTTATTAAAATCGAATAGACAATCTAGATTTAGAGACAACAGATAGTCAGAACCTACCCTAACCCCATGTAGGCGAGATAGGCAGCACAGCAGCGTAGCTACCATGCAAACATGCTGGAAGCTGGAAGCTTTGTAACACTTGTGGGCTGCCAGGCACAATCCTTACTGGATTGAATTGACGCAAATGATGCTTTTCACTGCATACTTCGATGCACATGTTACAAATAAAGCTAACTTTTAAATCTCACCCCTCTGGAGATGACTGCCACAAGGGAGGGCCTTGGAGGTTTGCCATCATGAGAAGCAAACATAACAAATATAAAGGATTGTTGATCTGACCTACATTTGGAATGTTTTGCCACCTGGATGCAAAGCAGAAACCATGAGGCCACAATAACTGGCTGATTCGGATTTGTTTACTAATCACAGGCACAGTGAAATACGTTGTTTGCATGAACAACAGAAGCAAGCAATGTGGTTACCCACGCCAGCTTCAGCATGCTTCACCTAGCTCCTGGCTGCATCAGCGTGCTGGCTTTCTGGACACAGTCGTAGGTTCTGTAAGTTGCCCTAGTAGAGTATCGGTTACCGTGACGCTATTACAGTTCGGGGCGTCAGAGTTCTAAGATCAATACCAGCATCCTCTGTAAGGCACTCATGGAATGCGTGGGTTTCCTCCGGGAGCTCCAGTTTCCTCCCACAGTCCAAAGATGCATCAATTAGTAGGTTAATTGCTCATTGTAAATTGTCCCGTGATTAGGCTAGGGTTAAAAAGGACTATTCCAACCCAACGAGCCACACCATGAGGACAGAAGAAGCCCTTACGGCCCAGTGGCGCAGCTCGTTGAGGCAGAAGGGCCTATTCCATGCTGTAGCTCTAAATGGGTGGGAATATATGACACTCCATCTCTCAACCAGCGTGCGTGGTACCCTTGGGCAAGATGTGGCACCTGCTTAGCACCCACACTCCCCGTCCCACCCACCCAGGGTCATGAAGCATGGGAGCAGGTGGTGGACTGTCATAAGCACCTAGCGCATATCACAAGTCCTAGTGATACAAACACGGCTGCCACGAATCTCTGAAGAGTATTGATAATGGTTGGGGTCACCCATCTTGTAAAAATTCTGTCCAGAAGGCAATGGCAATCCACTTCTGTGGGAAAATCAGCCAAGAACAATCATGGTCATGGAAAGACCACGATTGTCCATGTCATACAACATGGCACATAACGATGATGAAAATCCCTGAGTGGATCTGACTGTAGCATAGCGGTTAGTGTGATATTATTACAGCTGAGGGTGCCCCAGAGTTTGCAATTCAATCCTGCGTTGCTCTGTACATCCTCCCCATGAAATGTGTGGTTTTCCTCCGGATCCTCCGGTTTCCTCCTACATTCCAAAAACATACCAGATAGCTTAAGTGGTCAATGTAAATTGTCCCATGGTTAGGTTAGGGTTAATCGAACTCGTCGGGAGTTGATGGGACGTCGTGGCTCGAAAGACGAAATGGCCTATGCTGCACTGTATCACATAATTAAATAAACAAACAGTCACTCCTGGAAGAAAGAGCTACTTCACATATCTCAACGACAATAGAAAATACGGTGAAAGGGTGAGGAGACACAAGTGACCATTACAACCACTCACTTCTCAGATTACAACATCAACTGTTTGTGGATGGTTTCTTCAGCACCACAGCTGCCAGACCAGAATTACTGGTACACCAAGGACACTAGAATCAGGCCAAAGTGACAGCAACACAGTACCCACAACATGGGTACAGTGTTGCTGGAGTTGTATGTTCTGTTTTGTGCACTTAGGCAGCAAAGGTGCAGGCATGGTTAAAATGAGATGACAATAGCACTAAACAAAATAATTTTGTTTAAACAACCAATTGTCATATCCTGAACAAAAGCACCAAAGCCTGTGAAACACAAAGTTAGCAAGTTTTCATGAAATTTAATTTGAATTAATCCATTTTACTAACTGCAAGATTCTTCCTCAAGCTTGCTGGCGATATCAGTCCTTTCTCAACTTCAACAGGCACCTGGTTTCCTGCATCTGGAAACAACACAGAAATATGCTCATCAGGACCACAATGCAAAACAATGATGCCCAAGAAGCTGCATTTATTTCCATTTTCTGTCCGTTCAAAACAATTCCTTCTTCAAGTCTGCACACAGCCAACTCTCACACAAACTGACGTGCCAACTCACACTTGTTCAGGACAGAATGGCTAGCAGACATTTGATAGTTCAGTCGAGCAGGCAAGGGGAAAGATGCTGCTGCTCAAAAACTGACACTTGCCATGACAAATGCACATCCAACACAAATGAGCAGCACAATGTACAGATATAAATTAATCAGAATCAGTGTTATTACTACTGATATACCTCATGAAATGTGGCAGCAGTACAGGGTAAGACATAAAATTACTTCATTGTGTAAAAAATGTGAAAAAGAGGATTATGGCGGTAATGTTCAATGACAGTTCAGAAATCTGACTGCAGAGGGGAAGAATCTGCTCCTAAAAATGTTGAGAGTAGGTCTGTCTCTTGTACCTCCCCTCTGATGGTTAGAATGAGAAGAGGGCATGTCACAGATGGAGAGGGCCATTAATAAAGGATGCAACCTACTAAAATTGAATATTTGGATAAATATTGATGCAGGCTGGCATTGGAGTGTGGCCAGTCTGTACGACGCTCTCAGCAAGTCCACCATGACACAATAATCATTCTACGCCTTTATATTTCAAATGTAAGCTGCAACGTTTAACTACCTTGATGTAGTCTGTTTGGATGGCTTGCAAAGATTTGTCATTATCTGGGTACACGTGACAATAATCAACCAGTACTATGTACCAAATTCCCTGGAACTGAAATTATTGCAAAGCAGCAGCTTTGTGAACTCTCATAACACCAAATGGCTTCAATCACCTTCTGTAATTGGATCCTGATTACAGTTGTCAGGTTGGAATTGATGGCTTTGCAAAGAACAGCGAGAGAACCTGGACAGAAATGTTAACCAGAAACCTGGTGGAACACTCCGTTCAGACGCTCAGATAACTACCTATGTCAAATAATAACTTCGTTTAAATCCGTTATCTGTTTAGCAATGGCAAGAATCGCTCAGGTCAGATTATCTAAACCACGACATCACCCATCAAGTTAACTTGCACAGGACTGGAAACATACTGCCTTGTCCAGTGCTGTGACAGCAGGCCAGAAGGCGCTGATGACTGCCGGGCTCAGCAATTACAGCACCAGCATATTCTACAGTTCTGCACATGGGTGATGCAGAGGAATGGAAAATGCTCCAGGTTAGCTCCCACTCTACCTCTGCACTCAGCTGGTCATGCAGCGTGGCTGGGCTTTGCAGCCACTGAATGCAAATAAGGCCATAAGACATAGTAGCAGAAATAGGCTATTCAGCCCATTAAGTCTGCTGTGCCATTCCACCATGGCTGACATTTTATCCCTCTCAACTCCATTCTGCTGCCTTATCCCATGACCTTTGATGTCCTGACCAATCAAGAGCATCAATCTCCACTTAAAATATACTCAATGACCATGGCCTTCACAGCCATCTGCAGCAATGAATTCCACAGATTCACCACTCTTTAGCTAAAGAAATTTCTACTCATCTGCTCTAAAGAGATTTACAAGGATGTTGCCTGAATTGGGGAGCATGCCTTATGAGAATAGGTTGAGTGAACAACCTTTTCTCCTTGGAGTGACAAGGGATGAGAGGTGGCCTGATAAAGGTGTACAAGATGAGAGGCATCAATCGTGTGGGTAGCCAGTAGCTTTTTTCCCGGGGCTGAAATGGCCAACATGAGGGGGCATAGTGTTAAGGTGCCTGGAAATGTCAGAGGTAAGATTTTTTTTTATAAAAACAGAGTGGTGTGTGCGTGAAAAGCACTGCCAGTGGTGGAGCCAGATGCAATAGGCTCTTTTAAGAGCCTCTTAGATAGGTACATGGAGCTTGGAAAAATAGAGGGCTATGCGGTAGGGAAATTCTAGGCAGTTTCTAGAGTAGGTTACATGGTCAGCATAGAAGAGTTGAGGAGAAACATCCCTAGCCAGAGAGTAGTGAATTTGTGGAAATCTTTGCCACAGGTGGCTGTGGAGGACAAGTCTTTAGGTATACTTGGGCAAAGTTTGATAGATTCTTGATTGGTCAGGCATGAAGGGATATGGCAAGAAGGCAGGAGATTGGATCAGCCATGATGAAATGGCAGAGCAGACTCGATAGGCCAAATGGCCCATGTCTGCTCCAACGTCTTATAGTCTAAAACAAATGTGGTCTGACCAAGGTCTTATACAGCCTCAGTATTACATCCTTGCCTTGATATGGCAGAGGCAGATCCCACAATGGCTCCAAGAGAGCTTTGGAGAAAACTGGAAGAAAAATTTGTACAGTTATAGAGAAAGGGCAGTAGGCAGAGGGGATGGTTGAGCAGACTGGAAGTTGCCCTGAGAGAGAGCCAGCACAGAGGTAATGGGGCCAATGTCCTTACTGAATGGGGGACAATAATTATTAAAGTGTAAATGGTGCATTTTACTTCACTTAATTACACTTGCGGTCTGAAGATTGTGTGAAATAATCTTTCATTTTTTTCTCATTTAATATTTGGAATCCTTTACTCAAGTCTGGCTGTTAACAGTGAGAAAATCCTTAGCGACACACGAAAGAGGCCCCCCATTCCCACTACCCACAATGAGGCTGCTGCTCACAGACGTTGTGAAGGACTGTGCAACAATGGCAGGAGAATGGTCAGAATCAGACTCAACACCACCTTCTCACGGGCAGTGGGGATGAGCAATAAATAGAATCAGATATATTACCACTGACCAGTGTTGGAAAATGCACTGTTTGTGGCAGGGGTAGAGCACTTTCAAATTAGTATCTGTAGCAATGAGAAATAAATTTTAAACAGTGTAAAAAGAGAGTCCCATGTCAGCATGACACTGCTACAGCATGAAATGTTGGAGTTCAATTGCAGCACTGTCCATAAGGGGTTTGTACGTTCTCCCTTTGGAATGCATGGGATTCCTCCAGTAGCTCCAGTTTCCTCCCACAATCCAAAGACATATCAGTTAAGTTAATTGGTCATTGTTAATTGTCCTGTGATTAGGCCAACTATAGATGGGTTGCTGGGATGAATGACTCACTGAGTCAGAAGGGATGATAGAGACACAGACAAAACAGTGAGATGGTGAATGTTAGAACCACGTGGCAGGAAACATGTCAAGTGCAGCATAAACTGATCCATTTGCTTTCTGAGCCTAGAATCAGCAGCTCAGGGTTACTCAGTTACTGCTTCATGTCAACATTATCGCTCCTGCTAGCACAATCATAATTCATGGCAGATGACACCAAGATTGGGGGGTGTAGTGGACAGCGAGGAAGATGATCAAAGCTTGCAGTAGGATCTGGACCAGCTGGAAAAATGGGCTCAAAAATAGCAGATGGAATTTAATGCAGACAAGTGCAAGCAGTCGTACTTTGAGAGGACCGACCAGGGTAGGTTTTACAGTGCAGCACTCAGAGGATCAACCAGGGTAGGTTTTACAGCGCACGGTAGGGCACTGGGGAGTATGACAGAACAAAGGCATTCAGGAATACAGGTCCATAATTCATTGAAAGTGGCGACACACACAAATAGGGTCATAAAGAAAGCTTTTAGCACATTGGCCTTCATAAATCAAAGTACTGAGTACAGGAGTTGGAATGTTATGTTGAAGTTCTATAAGACATTGGTGAGATCTAATTTGGAGTGTTGTGTGCAGTTTTGGTCATCTACCTGCAAGAAAGATGTCAATAAAATTGAATCATATGACTGGCAGTTGTCAGGAAATTTGTTAACTGAACAGCAGCAGTTCAATGTAATACATAAATATTAGAAATAAACCAAAGTAAATATTAGAAATAAATCAAAGTAAATACGCATATTGAGCAGATTAAAAATAATTTTAAAACAGAAGTGATATACATTAAAAAAGTGAGGTCGTGTTCATTGGGTTCAATGTCCATTTAGGAATCATGGCCGAGTGGAAGAAGCTGTTGCTGAATAGTTGAGTGTGTGCCTTCAGGCTCTGTACCTCCTTTCTGATGAGAAGAGAGCATACTCTGGGTGAGAGACATCTTTAATAATGGTTGTTGCCTTTCTGAGGCATTGCTCTTTGAAGACATCTTGGGTACGATGCAGGCAGGTTCCCAAGATGGAGCTGACTAATTTTACAACTTTCCGTAGCTTCTTTCAGTCCTGTGCAGTAGCTCCCCCGCCCCCCCATACCAGACAGTGACACATCCTGTCAGAATGCTCTCCACAGTACATCTACTGAAGTCTTCAAAATCGACAAGCCAAAGCTCTTTGAACTCCTAATGAAATATAGCCACTGTCTTGCCTTCTTTATAGCTGCATAGAGGTATTAGGACCAAGTTAGATCCTCAGAGATCTTGACACTCAAACTTGAAATTCCTCACTCTCTCCACTTCTGATTCCTCAGAGGATTAGTCTGTGTCCCCTTTTCTTACCCTTCCCGAAGTCTACAATCAGTTCTTTCACATTACTGACATTGTGTAAGGTTGCTGCTGTGACACTACTCAACTAGCTGGTATATCTCGCTCCTGTACACCCTCTCATCCTGATCGGAGATTCTACCAACAATGGTTGCATGATCAACAAATTTATATATGGTGTATGAGCTATGCCTAGCCACACAGTCATGGGTAGAGAGAGAGAGTAGAGCAGTGATCTAAGCACACACCCAAGGTGCAACAGTGTTGCTTGTCAGTGAGGAGATATTAACATAGAAACATAGAAAATAGGTGCAGGAGCACGATTATCATCAATCCACAGATTGTGGTCTTCCATTTAGGGAGTCAAGGATCCAATTGCAGAGGGAGGTTCATAGTCCCAGATCCTGTAACTTCTCAATCAGGATTGTGGGAATGATGGTGTTAAACATTGAGCTACAGTCAACTAACAGCATCCTGACATAAGTGTTTGTGTGTCCAGGTGGTCTAAGGCCATGTGAAGAATCATTGAGATTACAACTGCTGTCAACCTATTGTGGCAATAGGTCCAGGTCCTTGCTGAGGCAGGAGCTCATTCTCCCATGACCAATCTCCCAAAACATTTCATCACCATAGATGTGAATGCTAATGGGCAATAGTCATTAAGGCAGTTCAACTCTTCTTGGGCACTGGTATAGTTGTTGCTTTTTTGAAGCAGGTGGGAACTTCTGAGCATAGCAGTGAAAATGTCCTTGAATACTCCCGCCAGTTATTTAGTACAAGTTTTCAGAGCCTTACCAGGTACTCCATTGGTTCACCCTCCTTAAAGACAGCCTAACATCGGCCTCTGAGACGGAGATCACAGTGTCACCGGGTGCAGCAGGAATCTTCACAGCTGTAGTTATATTCACCCTATCAATGCGGACATAGAAGGCGTTTAAGTTCATCTGGTAGTGAAGCATTACTGCTATTCGTACTATTGTGTTTCGTCTTACAGGAAACGGTGCCTTGCGAACCTTTCTGGAGTTGACTTGCATCCGATGTCGCTTCCAACTGCTCCCGGAATTGTCTCCTCACTCTTGAAATAGCCCTCAAGTCATATCTGGTTTTCTGTACAGGCCTAGGTCACCAGACTTAAATGCCACAAATCAAGCCCTCAACAGACGACAAACCTCCTCATTCATCCACGGCTTTTGGTTTGGAAATGTACAGCAAGTTTTCATAAGCACAAACTCATCCACACAGGTTTTAATGAAGTCAGTAACAACTGCGGCATACTCATCCAGATTCAAAGATGGACCCCCGAATACAGTCCAGTGCACTGATTCAAAGCAGCCCTGTAAGTGATCTACTGCTTCTCTGGTCTATATCTTGTTGATTCTCACTACTGGTGCTGCAGTCTTCAGTCTCTGCCTATACTCAGGGAGTAGAAGTACAGCCAGGTGACCAAACTTTCCAAACTCAGGGCGTGGAACAGCACGGAAGGCATTCTTGATGGTGGTGCAGTGCATTGTTTCCTCTGGTACTGCAAGAGACTTGATGGTAATTGTTTAGTGACTTTCAGGCTGACCTGGATAAAACCCCCAAAATGACGGTGAAGGTGTCTGGGTGTGCTGTTCTGTGCACTTCGATCCCATTGCTCGGGACATCTAAAGCCTGCTTGACGTTGGCCTGATAGTGATGTATACCACTACCAAAATTATCACAGAAATCTTCTGCAGCAGGTAAAATGGATGGCACTTATTTGCAAGATATTCCAGGTCTGGTGAGCAGAATTAGGACATCACTCATATATTTGTGCACCAAGTTGATCACGAAGCACACACCTCAACCTTTGCTTTTGAGAGACTCAGTGGACCCATCTTGACAGCGTATCATAAACTCATCAATCTGAATTGCTGTGTTCGATACAGAAGGGGTTAACCAGCAGGATTCCATGAAACAAAGGATGTACACAGTCCTATTGTCCCTGATACATCATCCTAGATCTGAGATCTTGGATTTTATTTACTAGAGACTGCATTTGCCAGCAAGATAGTCAGTACTGGGAGTTGAAAATCCCATTTCCTTCGACACACTTGTATCCCCAACTTGCAGCCACACTTCCTACACGGAATCCAGCGAGAAGATTGCCACAATCGACATTGTTTCTGTTGGTTTTAAGCAGCAATAATTTATTTAATGGCATTATAATATCTTTGGTTTGTAAGGTTGTCATAGTAGGGTGGTAGTGGGGATAAGCTCCCACTACCTATAAAGTGCTCCAAATGGCATGTGTCTCTTACAGCCTCTGACAACCAAGTCCAACTCTTGGCCTTCACGTGTGGCTTAGCTACTAGGCCCGGAGAACTGTTTCTACTGACAAGAGAGGGGGCAAAGGCGGACCTCTGGCACCTCAAAACCAGTTACTACGGGCAGGTGGGCTCATCAGCCTTGGAGGGCAGCCCGCCTAGGAGAAAGAAAACTGATTTTAAACCTCCGCTGCCTTGCAGCCATACCCACCGGGAAATGCTTCAGGAGTAAACTCCCAAGGAAGAAATCCAGAGCCAGAGTCCCTAAGGCAGTTTATTGTTGTTTACAACTTCACTCTGGGAACCTCTGCGACGACAGTGGTGCCAAGCTGCATGGGCACTTGCCCTTCCCTTGGACTACATCAGTGACGTGGAGAGGGGGAACCTGCTGCATGGTCAACAGCCGGTTCTTCAAATCTTCCCGCCCAGGCTTGCACCCTGGAGAGGACACAGTCCACGAGAGGCGCAAACCCCATGGATCCCCTGGGATCAACGGCTGCCTACTACTACTAAAATATCTTTATCGACTGTACTAACCTTCAGACTATTAATGTTGCCAGAGTTGAGAAATGGAATGACAGGAAATGGTGAATAGGTTAGGACTTTATTCCGTAAAGCAAAGGGGAATGAGGGGAGATTTGACAGAAGTATACAAAATTATGAGGGGTATAGATAAGAATCCTTGTGGTTTGTGTTTAGACAACCTTGACCCTGCCTTGTGATGCTGGATCCTGGACTTCCTGTCAAATCACTGGCAGGTGGTAAGAGCAGGCTCCCTCACCTCCACCCCTCTGACTCTCAACACAGGAGCCCCTCAGGACTGTGTACCAAGTCCCTTTCTTTACTCCCTGTATACCCACAACTGTGTCACCACCCACAGCTCTAATCTAATTAAATTTGCCAACAAGACTACATTGATTGGCCTAATCTCAAACAATAATGAGGTGGCCGACAGGGAAGAAGTCATCTCCCTGACACAGTGATGTCAAGAAAACAACCTCTCCCTCAATGTCGCAAAAACAAAGGAGCTACTTGTGGATCACAAGAGAAATGGAGACAGGCTAACTCCTATTGACATTAATGGATCTGGGGTTGAGAGGGTAAACAGCTTCAAATTCCTCAGCATCCACATCATCAAGGACCTCACGAGATCTGTACACACCAGCTAGGAGGTGAAAAAGGCACAACAGCACCTCTTCCTCAACCACCTGAGGTGAAAGTTTGGTATGAACCCCCAAATCCAAAGGACTTCCTACAGGGGCACAATTGAGAGCATCCTGACTGGCTGCATCACTGCCTGGTATGGGAACTATACCTCCCTTAATCGCAGGACTCTGCAGAGAGTGGTGCGGACAGCCCAGCACATCTGTAGTTATGAACTTCCCATGATTCAGGACATTTGCAAAGACAGGCATGTAAAAATGGCCCATAGGATCATTGGGGACCCGAATCACCCCAACCACAATCTATTCTAGCTGCTACCATCTGGGAAACAGTACTGCAGCATAAAAGCCAGGACCAACAAGCTTCGGGACAGCTTCTTCCACCGGGCCATCAGACTGATTAACTCACACTGATTGGAGTGTATTTCTATATTACATTTACTGTTCCATTTATTATAAATTACAATGATTGCACATTTAGATGGAAATGTAACAAAGATTTTTACTCAAGTATGTGAAGGATGTAGGAAATAAAGTCAATTCAAATTAAGAAACTGCAAGGGTAAAAGGACCCTCACGGCAGTGAACCAGACATAATTAGGGAGCTGAAGGTAAAGGAACCCTTCGGAGGTGGTGATCAGAATATGATAGAGCTCAATATGAAATTTGATATGGAGAAAGTAAAGGCTGACATAGCAGTATTTCAGTGGAGTAAAGGAAATTACAATGGTATGAGAGAGGAGTTGGCCAAAGTAAATTGGAAGGAGATGCTGGCAGGGATGAGAGCAGAGCTGCAATGATGCGAGTTTCTGGAGAAAATGGGGAAGGTGCAGGATAGATGCATTCAAAAATCCAAAAAAATACTCAAATGGCAAAATAGTACAACCACGACTGACAAGGGAAGTCAAAGCTAAAGTAAAAGCCAAAGATAACAAAACAAAGCAAATCATATAACAAAGCAAAAATTAGTGGGAAGATAGAGGATTGGGAAACTTTTAAAAACCTAAAGAGGACAACTAAAAATCATTTGGAGGGAACCTATCAAGTTCCACTTTAAATATATCCAATAACTTGGCCTCCACAGTCGTATCTGGCAACGAATTGCACAGATTCACCGCCCTCTGGCTAAAGAAATTCCTCTTCATCACTGTTCTAAATGGACATTCCTGAATTCTAAGGCTGTGCCCTCTGGTCATAGATACCCCCACTATAGGAAACATCCTCTCTACTTTTAGTATTTGATAGATTTCAATGCAAATTCCCCCCCCCGCCATTCTTCTGAACTCCAGCAAGTATAGGCGCACAGCTATTAGAAGCTCCCCTTTCATTCCTGTAAACCTTTTTTGAGGATATGACGAAACACATTGATGAAGGTAGAGCAGTAGATGTGGTGTATATGGATTTCAGCAAGGCATTTGATAAGGTACCCCATGCAAGGCTTATTGAGAAAGTAAGGAGGCATGGGATCCAAGGGGACATTACTTTGTGGATCCAGAACTGGCTTGCCCACAGAAGGCAAAGAGTGGTTATAGACGGGTCATATTCTGCATGGAGGTCGGTGACCAGTGGTGTGCCTCGGGGATCTGTTCTGGGACCCTTTCTCTTAATGATTTTTATAAATGACCTGGATGAGGAAGTGGAGGGATGGGTTAGTAAATTTGCTGATGACACAACGGTTGGAGGTGTTGTGGATAGTGTGGAGGGCTGTCAGAGGTTACAGTGGGACATTGATAGAATGCAAAACTGGGGTGGGAAGTGGCAGATGGAGTTCAACCCAGATAAGTGTGAGGTGGTTCATTTTGGTAGGTCAAATAAGATGGCAGAATATAGTATTAATGGTAAGACTCTTGTCAGTGTGGAGAATGAGAGAGATCTTGGGGTCTGAGTCCACAGGACACTCAAAGCTGCTGCGCAGGTTGATGCTGTGGTTAAGAAAGCAAATGGTGCAATCATGGTATTGAGTTTAAGAGCCGAGAGGACCCCACTTGGAGTACTGTGCTCAGTTCTGGTGCCTCACTTGAGGAAGGATGTGGAAACCATAGAAAGGGTGCAGAGGAGATTTACAAGGATGTTGCCCGGATTGGGGAGAATACCTTATGAGAATAGGTTAAGTGAACTCAGTCTTTTCTCCTTGGAGCAACGGAGGATGAGAGGTGACCTGATAGAGGTGTACAAGATGAACAGTGGAAAAGATCGTGCGGATAGTCAGAGACTTCTTCCCAGGGCTGAAATGGCTAGCACAAGAAGGCACAGTTTTAAGGTGCTTGGAAGTAGGTACAGAGATGTCAGGGGTAAGGTTTTTACGCAGAGAGTGGTGAGTGCATGGAATGGGCTACCGGCAACATTGGTGAAGGTGAATACGACAGGGTCTTTTAAGAGACTCCTGGACAGGTATATGGAGCTCAGAAAAATAGAGGGCTATGGGTAACCCTAGGTAATTCTAAGGTAAGGACATGTTCGGCACAGCTTTGCGTGCCGAAGGGCCTGTATTGTGCTGTAGGTTTTTTTATGTTTCTAACCTCTACTGGAACTTCTCCAATTCCAACACATTTTTTTTCTTAGATAAAGGGCCCAGAACTGCTCAGAATACCCCAATTGTGGTCTGACCAATGCCTTATAAAGCTTCAGCAGTACATCCTTGCTTTTGTATTTTAGTCCTCTTGAAACAAATGTTAATATTGCATTTACCTGTCTTACCACTAACTCAACCTGCAAATTAACCTGTATGGAATCCTGCATGAGGAATCCCAAGTCTCTCTGCAGATTTTTGAATTTTCTCTCTACTTAGATATTAGTCTACATTTTCAAATGAAGATTGGATAGGTACATGGATGGGTGGAGTGTGGAGAGTAGGTCGATGGGACTAGGCAGACTAATAGTTTGGCATGGAATAGATAGGCTGAAAGGCCTGTTTTTGAGCTGTAGTAACCTACTACTCTATGACTAATCAGTACACTATTGCAGACAGATCTTTGTCAAAGAACCATTTGCACACAATCACTCAAAGAGTACTCGCATTGAATTCAATAAAATACACACCTACCTTTTTGCTTTTTAAAACGGTTTGCTTTGTCAAAGGATACAGGACCTTTGGAAGTCTCCAGCTGTTTAACATCATAATGGCCTGGTGCAGGGGCACAACCTGAAACAGGGAAAGGACATCCACATCAGTAACAGAGCTCGTACAACCAGGAACAAAACTGCCCTATCACTCTGTCCATGGTGCAGGCCGAGACCCTTCATCAGCACTGGAAAGGAAGAGACGCCAAACGCCAGAATAAAACGATTGGGGGGGGGGGGAGAGGGGAGGGCAGAAGAGGACAAGCTAGTTGACGCTGAGACCAAGTGAAGGGGAGGGGGTGCAAGGGAGGAAGAAGTGAGGAGCTGGGAGGTGATAGATGGAAAAGGTAAAGGGCTGAAGGAGGAGTCTGAAAGGGGAGTGGACATAGAAACATAGAAAATGGGTGCAGGAGTAGGCCATTCGGCCCTTCGAGCCTGCACTGCCATTCAGTATGATCATGGCTGATCATCCAACTCAGAACCCTGCACCAGCCTTCCCTCCATACCCCCTGATCCCTTTAGCCACAACGTCCATATTTAACTCCCTCTTAAATATAGCCAATGAACTGGCCTCAACTGTTTCCTGTGGCAGAGAATTCCACAGATTCACCACTCTCTGTGTGAAGAAGTTTTTCCTAATCTCGGTCCTAAAAGGCTTCCCCTTTATCCTCAAACTGTGACCCCTCGTTCTGGACTTCCCCAACATCAGGAACAATCTTCCTGCATCTAGCCTGTCCAATCCCTTTAGAATTTTATATGTTTCAATAAGATCCCCCCTCAATCTTCTAAATTCCAACGAGTATAAGCCTAGTTGATCCAGTCTTTCATCATATGAAAGTCCTACCATCCCAGGGATCAATCTGGTGAACCTTCTTTGTACTCCCTCTATGGCAAGAATGTCTTTCCTCAGATTAGGGGAACAAAACTGCACACAATACTCTAGGTGTGGTCTCACCAAGGCCTTGTACAACTGCAGTAGTACCTCCCTGCTCCTGTACTCGAATCCTCTTGCTATGAATGCCAGCATACCATTCGCCTTTTTCACCGCCTGCTGTACCTGCATGCTCACTTTCAATGACTGGTGTATAATGACACCCAGGTCTCGTTGCACCTCCCCTTTTCCTAATCGGCCACCATTCAGATAATAATCTGCTTTCCTGTTTTTGCCACCAAAGTGGATAACCTCACATTTATCCACATTAAATTGCATCTGCCATGAATTTGCCCACTCACCTAACCTATCCAAGTCACCCTGCATCCTCTTAGCATCCTCCTCACAGCTAACACTGCCGCCCAGCTTCGTGTCATCCGCAAACTTGGAGATGCTGCATTTAATTCCCTCATCTAAGTCATTAATATATATTGTAAACAACTGGGGTCCCAGCACTGAGCCTTGCGGTACCCCACTAGTCACTGCCTGCCATTCTGAAAAGGTCCCGTTTATTCCCACTCTTTGCTTCCTGTCTGCCAACCAATTCTCTGTCCACATCAATACCTTACCCCCAATACCATGTGCTTTAAGTTTGCACACTAATCTCCTGTGTGGGACCTTGTCAAAAACCTTTTGAAAGTCCAAATATACCACATCCACTGGTTCTCCCCTATCCACTCTACTAGTTACATCCTCAAAAAATTCTATGAGATTCGTCAGACATGATTTTCCTTTCACAAATCCATGCTGACTTTGTCCGATGATTTCACCGCTTTCTCCATGGACCATGGGAGAAAGGGAAGGAGGGGACAAGCAGGAGAGGGCAAGTAGGGAGCCAGAATGAAAAAAGGGGGAGGAATTCCCATATGATAGAGAAATCCATACTCGTGCCACTAAGTTGGAGGCCACCCAGACAAAATAGAAGGTGTTGCTCCTCCAAACCAAAACAATCATGGTGTAACAGAAGAACCATGTTTCAAAGACAGACTGCATTCAGCTCCTGCTTTGTAGGTGTGAAAGGATACACCACTTCATGTGCAGACAGGAATCCATATAACCCATGACATCGTCAGACTCCTCGTCACCCTGAGCTACCCGCATCACACCCAATCAGCAAAGCATCACTAACTGTTGTCTCTCATGAGTCCAGATGGCGTTTTCCAGCGCCTTCGATACATAACATGCAGGGTTGGTCAATGTACAGTATGTTCTGCATAACCCGACTGACCCTCCACAGAACCCCCGTCACACTCCCACATCAGCCAGGAGACACATGGTCCTCCAGATAAACACATGTGCCAAGAAGCATATCCAGGCACAGAAGTCAGGCACCATGTACTCAGCCAAGAAAGAATCTGTACAAAACTACAGATGGGGCCAGCCTGCTGCTTAATACTATCACTGTACACTGAAAAACTTGACATTGACTATCACAGCATAGGCCATTTTGGGGTGTATGGGGTGTCAGGGAGGGGTAACACCTCTGGTGGGGGAACATGTCGCGTCCTTTTCAATGCGGTTAGTCCACCTTTGGTCCCCACCTGGCACTCAGCTCTCACCTGTGGCTCCCTGTAGCTGTTTGCATGCGACAGCGGCCACAGCCCAGGCAACGGCTTCGACAAGCCGGCTAAACCAGGTGAGGGTAGCCGATGGGTCTCAAACCCTCGGTGAGATAGGGAGTTGTCTATCCCAGCACGTAAAGACAGACTCCGGCGTATTGAGCGGATGAGACCAATGGAAGGTCCAACGATCAAGAACGCAATCTCTGCAAGCGTCGTGGAACGTGTAGAGCACGACAAGACACAGAAGATGTCCTGGTCATCCGCTGCGCCTAGTCCCACCTCCAGCTGTCTCGACTCTGTCTTGCCACTGGGTCCAGTGGGAATTGGGAAGAAAGAGTGACTGACGCTGTGCAACGCTCCCTCACTTAAATCCAAATCAAGCGCTAGTCTCAACACAAAAGTCGGCTGGTGGTGTAGCGGCATCAGCGCGAGAGATCCCGAGTTCAAATCCAGCCAGCTCCCTTGCACGCTCTCCATCCGTGCTGGGTTGAGCGTCGAGCTAGCAACTCGACCTCGTAAAAAGTACTAATGGTGACAATGGACGAACCTTATAGGCCATTCAGCCCACTATATTGTGTCAACCTTTAATCCTACACAAGATCAATCTAACCCTCCCCTCACACATCATCATCATCAGGTGCCGTGCCCAGTTTGAGCTTTGTCTGCCATGGCCCACACACTCTTGTTTCAGGTCAAGTGGATCAATTCATTGGTATTCATTTCCAGTTCTCTGGCTGCTGTCTCCATCTTATGTCTTTGTCTTCCTCTTGCTTTCTTCCCTTCAATCTTTCCCATAATTACTGTGCATTTTAACTTCTCTTTCCTAATCACATGTCCAATGAAGTTACGTTGCCTTTTCATGATCTCATACATTATTTCTCTTTTTGTGTTTTGCTCTGTTCATGACATCCTCGTTAGATATTCGTTTTGTCCATGATATTCTTTACATCCTCCTCAAAAACCACACCTCTGCTGCTACAATTTGTTTCCTCATGTTACTAGATATTGTCCAACGTTCTGAGCCATATAACATAACTGGATAAACGTAACATTTCAGTACTCTGAGGCTGGTTGTCATGCCTAGTTTAGTATTGGTCAGTATACTCTTCATTCTTGTAAAGGTGTCTTTTGCCATCCCTATTCTTCTTTTGATGTCCAAGTCGCACCTGCCATCTGATGTCACCCAACTTCCTAAGTAGCAAAAGTTCTGTACTTGTTTTATGTCTTCCCTGTTTATTCTCAGCCTGCAGATAGGATTCTCCTTCTTTTTGGATATCACCATACATTCTGTCTTTCTGCAATTGATAGATAGACCCATTTTTGCACTTTCTTCAACAACTATATTAATTAAGTTCTGCAGTTCTTCCTCGGTACTTGCAATTAACAGTATCATCTGCATATCTGAAATTATTGATGTTTTCACCGTCAATTTTGATTCCCAAGATGTCTCTTTTTTTTTGTAATATTGTTTCACTGTACTCATTAAATAAATCAGGGGAGAAAACACTCCCTTGTCTAACGCCTCTCTTGATTTTCGTAAACTGACTCACTTCTCCACCTATTCTTACAGCGGCAGTTTGCTCCCAGTACAGATTTCTGATTAGGCGGAGGTCTTCCGAATCTAGATCTAGAGTTTTCTGTAATATTTCAAATAACTTAATGTGCTTCACTTTATCAAAAGTTTTTCTATCGTCGATAAAACAAACAAACCTTTTTGCACTTGAATAGCTAGTTCTGACAGTATCCTTAACATCAATATTGTGTTTCTTGTTCCTTTGTCTTTCACAAAACCACGTTATTCTTTACCTGTTTCAGCTTGTATCTTACTTTTAGCGCTTGTTATCAAAATTCTTAGAAGTATCTTGGTGATATGACTCATTAAACTTATGGTCCTATGTAATTCACATTCTATTGCTCCAGGTTTCTTAGGAGGAGTGATAAATACTAATTTTTTCATCTCTTCTCGTATTATTCCAGTCTCATAAATGTTATTGATTAAATCAGTAAGTTTTTCAATTCCATAATCTTCAAGGGCGATGATTTGTTCTATTACTAATTCATCAGGACCTGCTGCCTTTCCTTTCTTCATCTTATTATCATCTTGTTATCATGGGTGATTTTAACTTCCCTAATATTGATTGGCACCTGATTAGTTCCAAGGGTTTGGACGGGGCAGAGTTTGTTAAGTGTGTCCAGGACGGATTCCTGTCACAGTATGTTGACAGGACGACAAGGGGGAATGCCATACTAGATCTAGTATTAGGTAACGAACCGGGTCAGGTCACAGATCTCTCAGTGGGTGAGCATCTGGGGGACAGTGACCACCACTCCCTGGCCTTTAGCATTATCATGGTAAAGGATAGAATCAGAGAGGACAGGAAGATTTTTAATTGGGCAAGGGCAAATTATGAGGCTATAAGGCTAGAACTTGCAGGTGTGAATTGGGATGATGTTTTTGCAGGAAAATGTACTATGGACATGTGGTCGATATTTAGAGATCTCTTGCAGGATGTTAGGAATAAATTTGTCCCAGTGAAGAAGATAAAGAATGGTAGGGTGAAGGAACCATGGGTGACAAGTGAGGTGGAAAATCTGGTCAGGTGGAAGGCGGCAGCATACATGAGGTTTAGGAAGCAAGGATCAGATGGGTCTATTGAGGAATATAGGGTAGCAAGAAAGGAGCTTAAGAAGGGGCTGAGAAGAGCAAGAAAGGGGCATGAGAAGGCCTTGGCGAGTAGGGTAAAGGAAAACCCCAAGGCATTCTTCAATTATGTGAAGAAAAAAAGGATGACAGGAGTGAAGGTAGAACCGATTAGAGATAAAGGTGGGAAGATGTGCCTGGAGGCTGTGAAAGTCAGCGAGGTCCTCAATGAATACTTCTCTTCGGTATTCACCAATGAGAGGGAACTTGATGATGGTGAGGACAATATGAGTGAGGTTTATGTTCTGGAGCATGTTGATATTAAGGCAGAGGAGGTGTTGGAGTTATTAAAATACATCAGGACAGATAAGTCCCTGGGGCCTGACGGAATATTCCCCAGGCTGCTCCATGAGGCGAGGGAAGAGATTGCTGAGCCACTGGCTAGGATCTTTATGTCCTCGTTGTGTACAGGAATGGTAATGGAGGATTGGAGGGAGGCGAATGTTGTCCCCTTGTTCAAAAAAGGTAGTAGGGATAGTCCGGGTAATTATAGACCACTGAGCCTTACGTCTGTGGTGGGAAAGCTGTTGGAAAAGATTCTTAGAGATAGGATCTGTGGGCATTTGGAGAATCATGGTCTGATCAGGGACAGTCAGCATGGCTTTGTGAAGGGCAGATCGTGTCTAACAAGCCTGACAGAGTTCTTTGAGGAGGTGACCAGGCATATAGATGAGGGTAGTGCAGTAGATGTGATCTATATGAATTTTAGTAAGGCATTTGACAAGGTTCCACACGGTAGGCTTATTCAGAAAGTCAGAAGGCATGGGATCGAGGGAAGTTTGGCCAGGTGGATTCAGAATTGGCTTGCCTGCAGAAGGCAGAGGGTCGTGGTGGAGGGAGTACATTCAGATTGGAGGATTGTGACTAGTGGTGTCCCACAAGGATCTGTTCTGGGACCTCTACTTTTCGTGATTTTTATTAACGACCTGGATGTGGGGGTAGACGGGTGGGTTGGCAAGTTTGCAGACGACACAAAGATTGGTGGTGTTGTAGATAGTGTAGAGGATTGTCAAAGATTGCAGAGAGACATTGATAGGTTGCAGAAGTGGGCTGAGAAGTGGCAGATGGAGTTCAATCTGGAGAAGTGTCAGGTGGTACACTTTGGAAGGACAAACTCCAAGGCAGAGTACAAAGTAAATGGCAGGATACTCGGTAGTGTGGAAGAGCAGAGGGATCTGGGGTTACATGTCTACAGATCCCTGAAACACAAAATAATCTGCAGATGCTGGGGTCAAAACAACACTCACAACACGCTGAAGGAACTCAGCAGGTCCGGCAGCATCCGTGGAAACAATCAGTCAACATTTCAGGCTGGAGCCCTTCATCAGGCCTGAAATGTTGACTGATCGTTTCCACAGATGCTGCCCGACCTGCTGAGTTCCTCCAGCGTGTTGTGAGTGTTACAGATTCCTGAAAGTTGCCTCACAGGTAGATAGGGTAGTTAAGAAAGCTTATGAGGTGTTAGCTTTCATAAGTCGAGGGATAAAGTTTAAGAATCGCAAGGTAATGATGCGGCTCTATAAAACTCTGGTTAGGCCACACTTGGAGTACTGTGTCCAGTTCTGGTCACCTCACTATAGGAAGGATATGGAAGCATTGGAAAGGGTGCAGAGGAGATTTACCAGCTGCGTGGTTTAGAGAGTATGGATTATGATCAGAGATCAAGGGAACTAGGGCTTTACTCTTTGGAGAGAAGGAGGATGAGAGGAGACATGATAGAGGTGTACAAGATAATAAGAGGAATAGATAGAGTGGATAGCCAGCGCCTCTTCCCCAGGGCATCACTGCTCAATACAAGAGGACATGGCTTTAAGGTAAGGGGTGGGAAGTTCAAGGGGGATATTAGAAGGTTTTTTTACTCAGAGAGTGGTTGGTGTGTGGAATGCACTGCCTGAGTCAGTGGTGGAGGCAGATACACTAGTGAAATTTAAGAGATTACTAGACAGGTAGACTGTCAGACAGCAAGATCTTCTGGAAATGCTTCAAGATCTTGACATAGATGGGAAAGATAAACATTTCTTAAGAAACTTAAGGACCAGACAGCATCTATCAGAATAGAAGGAGAAGTGAGTGAGTATGTGAATATCATGCCAGGAGTCAGGCAAGGTTGTGTCTTTTCACCAGACTTATTCAACCTGTATAGTGTAAATATCTTGAGAAGTATCAAAGACATCAAAGGATTCACAATATAAATAACATCAGATACACTGATGACATCGTACTGACTCAGAAACAAAACTTCAAGAACTACTCACTATAGTGGCCGCAGTAAGTAATTGCAGAGGCCTCGCAATCAACACCAAGACAGAAAGCATCTCCAGAAAGACAAACATCCCACAATGTGAGATGAAGATCGGAACGACAAGCATCAAACAAGTCAACAAATTCAAATATCTTGGCAGCCTAATAACAAGTGATGGCAGGTGTGACACAGATATCAAATACAGAATAGCAATGGCGAAAGAAGCTTTCCAAAAAAATGAAGAGCATATTAACAGACGGAAAGATGAGCACGTACACTAAAAACAGAATACTGCAGTGCTACATTTATTCTATCCTGACTTATGGAAGTGAATGCTGGATCATTTCTCCAGCAATGGAAAAGAGACTAGAAGCAGCTGAATTATGGTTCTACAGGAGAATGTTAAAAATATCACGGACCACACACACATCAAATGAAGAAGTTCTCAGAAGAACCCAAGCAGTTCGATCACTCATACCAACAATAAGAGAAAGACAACTCAGATTCCTAGGACAGATCATGCGGAAAGATGAACTAGAAAAACTCATGCTCTCTGGAAAGATCAAGGGGAGCAAACCTAGAGGAAGACCTCGGCTTATGTACATCAAGAGCATAGCCAGGAGGCTACACATCGAGGAAATGGAAGTCATCCAAAAAACGAAGGATAGATCTATATGGAAAACCATGGTCACCAAAGTCCGCATCGGAGACGGTATCTAGACAGACAGACTAGACAGGCTTTGAGGGTCGGCACAACAATGTGGGCCGAAGGGCCTGTACTGCGCTGTACTATTCTATGTTAAAGAGTTAGCACAATGTCGTAGACCCAAAGTCTCGGTCCCGGCCTCCAGCCCAGACCCGGTACCCCGAACTCACCCACGCTCTCGTTGAAACGTTTCAGCGCCGCTCTGGGAAACGACATTGTGCCGGTGCGGAGCCCAGGCCTACTCCGGAGCCGGCGTCGGTCACTCGGAACTCGGGTCCCGGTGTCTCCTTCGGCCTTCTGCTGCTCCAACCGCCGTTACTTTGAATTTCTCTCACGTGATTCTATTGATCAATCAGAGGAGCTGGTTGTCATCACGTGGTGTGCGTGGCCCCGCCCACATACCAGGTAAGGCCGTGGCCCCGCCCCCAGCCCGCGCTCTCTGCCGCCCCCTGCCCTCCAGAACGGATCAGTGCAGTAGAAGCGCTTCAGAGTCAGAACCAGAATCCTTTATGGACACATACAGGGAATTTGATGCCGGTTTTCAGCTCTGCATGTCTGCGCCCAGCACAATCCCAGGCCAACCAATGGACCATAAGAGCAGAATTGGGCCGTTCAGCCCATCGAGTCTGCTTTGCCATTCCATCATCTCTGATTTACTATCTCTCTCAACCCCAGACTCTTGCCTTCCCTCCGTAACCTTTGACACCCTGACTAATCAAGACCAATCAAGCTCCACTTTAAATATACCCAATGACTTGGCCTCCACAGTCAGCCGTGGCAACAAATTCGACAGATTCACCACCCTCTGGCTAAAGAAATTCGTCCTTATCTCAAGGCCTGGAAGGTCATCAGGGACACCAGTCACCCCAACCATAAACTGTTTCAGCTGTGTGAGTCTGACAAACAGTACCACAGCATTAAAGCCAGGACTAACAGGCTGTGAGGCAGCTTCTTTCTACAAGCCATTAGACTTATAGATTCACATATCTGTGCGTTGCGAAGGAGTCAAAAAACAAAGATTTTTACGCCCTCACATCGTGGGACAGATGTAAGATTTAAATAAATTCAATTCAAAGTCCCTCTATTCTGAGACTGTACCTTCTGGTCTTAGACTCTCCTATTAAGACCATAAAATATAAGAGCAGAATTAGGCCATTTGGCCCATCAAGACTGCTCCTCCAATTCATCATGGCTGATCCATTCTTCCTCTCAGCCCCAATCATTTGCTTTCTCCTTGTATCCCTTCATACCCTGACTGATCAAGAATCTATCAGCCTCTGCTTTAAAAATATTCATAAAGACTTGGCCTCCACAGCTGCCTGTGGCAACGAATTCCACAAATTCATCACACCCCAGCTAAAGAAATTCCTCCTCATCTCCTTTCTAAAAGGGCACCCCTCTAATATGAGGCTGTGTCCTCTGGTCTGAGACTCTCCCACCAGAGGAAACATCCTGTCCACATCCACTCTATTAAGGCCTTTCACCATTCAGTGGGTTTCAATAGGTCATTCTTCTCATTCTTCTGGATTCTGGTGAATACAGGCCCAGAGCCATCAGATGCTCTTCATATGACAAGCCGTTCAATCTCAGAATCATTCTTGTGAACTTCCTGTGAACCTTCTCCAGTTTCAGCACATCCTTTCTCAGATAAGGGGTCCAAAACTGCTCACTATGCTCCCAGTGAGGCCACACCGGTGTTTCATAAAGTTTCAACTTTACATCCTTGCTTTTATACTCCAGTCCTCTTGAAATTATTTTCCCTTGAAGAAACCATGCTGGTCTATTTTATCATATGTCTCCAAATACCCCGAAACCACATCCTTAATAATCGACTCCAACATCTTCCTAGCCACTGAGGTCAGACTAACTGGCCTATAGTTTCCTTTCTTATGCTTCCCTCCCTTCTTGAAGAGTGGAGTGACATTTGCAATTTTCCATTCTTCCAGAACAATGCCAAAACCTAGTGATTCTTGAAAAATCATTAATAATGCCTCCACAATCTCTTCAGCCCCCTCTTTCAGAACTCTGGGGTGTACACCATCTAGTCCAGGTGACTGATCTACCTTCAGACCTTCCAGTTGTCCCAGAATCTTCTCTGTAGTAATGGTAAATTCACACCCTTCATGCCTCCTGACATCACTATCCTGCTAATGTCTTCCACAGTGAAGACTGATACAAAATACTGTTCAGTTCATCTCCCATTTCATTGTCCCCACATTACTACCTCTCCAGCATCATATTCCAGGGGTCTGGTATCAACACTCACCTCTCATCTACACTTTATGTATCTGAAAAATACTTTTGGTATCCTCTTTAATATTAATGAATGTCTTTAGTTGCCTTCTGTTGGTTTTCAAAAGCTTCCCAATTCACTAACTTCCCATTAATTTTTGCTCTATTATATGCTGTCTCATTGGCTTTTATGTTTGCTTTGACTTATCAGGCACAGTTGGAACTTCCTTCATTTAGAAGACTTCTTGCTCTTTGGGATGTATGTATCCCGCTCCCTTCCGGACACTCAGTCTCACTTGTGACCCCTTGTAGCTGTGTGCACGTGATGGGTACTCCCGGGTACCCACTTTGACAGGTGGGCTAAACTGGGTGAGAGTAGTCAGTGGGCCTCATTCTCTGGTGAGATAGGGACATACCTGTCTTCACATGTGAAGTGATGTCTGGTGGATTGGACGGATGAGATCAATAGTGAGATGCAACGGCCAGGAAGGTGGGACTGTATGGCTCTGGAGTGTTCTGTAGAGAGCAAAGGCCATGACAAGGCACAGAAGCCATCATTATCTACTGCACCCAAGGAAGACCTCAGTTGTGACTACTCATATCACCAGACCCAAATTTGTGAGCTCTGAAAACAGTGGAACGGCCACAGTACAATGGATTTTCCTCTTTAGAAGCACCCCTGCACAGGAATGCTTTCACCAGGGCCAGATGACGAGCAGCTCAGTACAGTGAGCAAGGTGAACCAAGGTGGCTGGGAGTAAGTCAGTGGGTATCTCGGGAAGCGAGCTCGAGTTCATACAGTGCAGAGCCTGCTGAGACACGAGGGACTCCAGCTGTTGTGATCCGGAGTGAAAACAATCCACTGCAGGAATTTGGCAGCTGGAGCAGCATCTGCTCCAGGTAAATATACCATCAAAGGACACAAATATACACCACTGAGATTCACTTTCTTCCAGGCATTCACAGCAAATCCAAGGAGAAAATAATAATAAATATTGAGAATATGAGGTGAAGAATCCTTGAAAGTGACTCCATAAGTTGAGGGAACATTTCAGTGATGGGATGAGTGAAGTTGAGTGGTTATCCCCTCCATTTGAGGTAGTAACTGCTCCTCAACGTGATGGTGTGAGTACTGAGGCTCATGTACCTTGTTCCTGACGACAGCGGCGTGAAGACAGCATGCTCTGGATGGTGGGGCAAAAGGATGGTCAACACAGGGGATCAGACCATGCATCAGGGTTAAAGTCTCCACAGATGTGGACTGACTGGCTGAGTTCTTCCACCCTCTGTTTTGTCAGATTTCAGTTTGATTGATTGATTTAGCGATACAGTGTGGAGGAGGCCTTTCCAGCTGTTCAATCACACTGCCCCAACTCCGATTAATCCTAACATAATGAGTGCCAAGGACCAATTAACATGCCCAGTATATTTTTGGAATGTAGGAGAAAACCTGAGCACCTGGGAACACCCAGACACTGCATGGGGAAGGTGTAGAGAGACTCCTTATGGAACAGGAGGGTGTAGAGAGACTCCTTACAGAACAGGAGGGTGTAGAGAGACTCTATACGGAACAGGAGGGTGTAGAGAGACTCTATACGGAACAGGAGGGTGTAGAGAGACTCCATACGGAACAGGAGGGTGTAGAGAGACTCCGTACAGAACAGGAGGGTGTAGAGAGACTCTATACGGAACAGGAGGGTGTAGAGAGACTCCTTACAGAACAGGAGGGTGTAGAGAGACTCTGTACGGAACAGGAGGGTGTAGAGAGACTCCTTACAGAACAGGAGGGTGTAGAGAGACTCTATACGGAACAGGAGGGTGTAGAGAGACTCTATACGGAACAGGAGGGTGTAGAGAGACTCCATACGGAACAGGAGGGTGTAGAGTGACTCTGTACAGAACAGGAGGGTGTAGAGAGACTCCATACGGAACAGGAGGGTGTAGAGGGACTCCTTACGGAACAGGAGGGTGGAGAGAGACACCGTATGGAACAGGAGGGTGTAGAGAGACTCCTTACGGAACAGGAGGGTGTAGAGAGACTCTATACGGAACAGGAGGGTGTAGAGAGACTCCATACGGAACAGGAGGGTGTAGAGAGACTCCTTACGGAACAGGAAGGTGTAGAGTGACTCTGTACAGAACAGGAGGGTGTAGAGAGACTCCGTACAGAACAGGAAGGTGTAGAGAGACTCTGTACAGAACAGGAGGGTGCAGAGAGACTCCTTACAGAACAGGAGGGTGTAGAGAGACTCTGTACGGAACAGGAGGGTGTAGAGAGACTCCTTACGGAACAGGAGGGTGTAGAGAGACTCTATACGGAACAGGAGGGTGTAGAGAGACTCCGTACGGAACAGGAGGGTGTAGAGAGACTCTATACGGAACAGGAAGGTGTAGAGTGACTCTGTACAGAACAGGAGGGTGTAGAGAGACTCCATACGGAACAGGAGGGTGTAGAGGGACTCCTTACGGAACAGGAGGGTGGAGAGAGACACCGTACGGAACAGGAGGGTGTAGAGAGATTCCGTACGGAACAGGAGGGTGTAGAGAGACTCCGTACGGAACAGGAGTGTTTAGAGAGACTCCTTACGGAACAGGAGGGTGTAGAGAGACTCCTTACGGAACAGGAGGGTGTAGAGAGACTCCGTCCGGAACAGGAGTGTTTAGAGAGACTCCTTACGGAACAGGAGGGTGTAGAGAGACTCTGTACGGAACAGGAAGGTGTAGAGAGACTCCGTACGGAACAGGAGGGTGTAGAGAGACTCCGTACGGAACAGGAGGGTGTAGAGAGAATCCGTACGGAACAGGAGGGTGTACAGGGAAACTTCAGAAGAGCCGTGGATCACCCAGGCACTGCACGGGGAGGTCGTACAAACTCTGCTTACAGAAGGTCGGTCAAACTGAACTCTGTAACTCGTCGAGCTGCCGTAACATATTGGCCATCACATGCACAGCGAAACATTAGCATTAACAACTAATACACTCTGTTTTTTTCATACAAAATATCTTTATTACAAATTCAGTGTGTTATATACCAAACAGTGACTAACACAATTACTTCACTACAAATAGACAATACACATTAAACCAAAATGTTTCCATCTCTATCAATGATGGCAATTACCCCTTCGGGAGCCCGACCGTCCCGGAACGCCTGTGATATCGCCGTGGACTGTGCATGTTCCTTCTCAATACTTACCCGGGCACCGACAACCAATACTCTCTGGGGACAGGTCGCAAGTGCCAGCACTCAAGCTGGTGCCAACAGAACGTTCCTACCATGTTCAGCAGAACAACGCAGAACGCACCACAGGGTACGCAGCTAAGAAATGCCAGCGAAGCATGCCCCCTTTCTCCCTCCCACCCGCTCAGTCTTCCAACCCCAAGACAGGTTGGCTTCGGCCTCCAGCGGACTTGCCGATCCACAGGCATCAGACTTCGACCTTCACAGTGGAACGGGCTCCAGCCATTCGGCCTCAAACTCCAGATTTACGATCTACTTTCGGCAATGACCCCAGGACTCAGCGGTGACAGCGACTGAGGACCCTGGATAAGGACATAACACCCGGCATTAAACTCCAGGCTCACCAACTGCCGTATCCAGCGGTCACTGTCGCTTGCCGCTGATGCCTGCACTGAACTCCAAGATCCACAGAAAGTATCCCAGTAAAACTAAATTCATCTGCCCGTCCCAACTTCATTCCGTAAAACGCGACGGTGGAGAATCTGACACCTGTCACCCGGACAGCCACAGTTTTCCAATCGATTTGGTAAATGAGCAGCTTACCAGACAGGTGGTACTCGACAGAAGTTGGGCTGACTTGCAAGATCCATTTCCAGGATACATTTGTAAAGGGGAATGAAATAATTGTTACTCCGGATTACCATATAACCACATAACAATTACAGCACGGAAACAGGCCATCTCAGCCCTTCTAGTCTGTGCCGAACTCTTACTCTCACCTAGTCTCACCGACCCGCACTCAGCCCATAACCTCCATTCCTTTCCTGTCCATATATCTATCCAATTTAACTTTAAATGACAACATCGAACCTGCCTCAACCACTTCTGCTGGAAGCTCGTTCCACACAGCCACCACTCCCTGAGTAAAAAAGGCCCCCCTCATGTTACCCCTAAACTTTTGCCCTTTAACCCTCAACTCATGTCCTCTTGTTTGAATCTCCCTCACTCTCAATGGAAAAAGCCTATCCACGTCAACTCTATCTATCCCCCTCATAATTTTAAATACCTCTATCAAGTCCCCCCTCAACCTTCTACGCTCCAAAGAATAAAGACCTCACTTGTTCAACCTTTCTCTGTAACTTAGGTGATGAAACCCAGGTAACATTCTTGTAAATCTTCTCTGTACTCTCTCTATTTTGTTGACATCTTTCCTATAATTCAGTGACCAGAACTATACACCATACTCCAAATTTGGCCTTACCAATGCCTTGTACAATTTCAACATTACATCCCAACTCTTATACTCAATGTTCTGATTTATAAAGGCCAGCATACCAAAAGCTTTCTTCACCACCCTACCCACATGAGTTTCCACCTTCAGGGAACTATGCACCATTATTCCTAGATCCCTCTGTTCTACTGCATTCTTCAATGCCCTACCATTTACTATGAATGTCCTATTTTGATTAGTCCTACCAAAATGCAGCACCTCACACTTAACAGCATTAAACTCCATCTGTCATCTTTCAGCCCACTCTTCTAACTGGCCTAAATCTCTCTGCAAGCTTTGAAAGCCTACTTCATTATCCGCAACTCCACCTATCTTAGTATCATCTGCATACTTACTAATCCAATTTACCACCCCATCATCCAGATCATTAATGTATATGACAAACAACATTGGACCCAGTACAGATCCGAGGCACACCGCTACACACCGTCCTCCAATCTGACAAACAGTTATCCACCACTACTCTCTGACGTCTCCCAACCAGCCACTGATGAATCCATTTTACTACTTCAATATTAATACCTAACGATTGAACCTTCCTAACTAACCTTCCGTGTGGAACCTTGTCAAAGTCCTTACTGAGGTCCATATAGAAAACATCTACCACTTTACCCTCGTCAACTTTCCTAGTAACCTCCAAAAAATTCAATAAGATTTGTCAAACATGACCTTCCACGCACAAATCCATGTTGGCTGTTCCTAATCAGACCCCGTCTATCCAGATAATTATATATACCATCTCTAAGAATACCTTATATCAATTTACCCACCACTGATGTCAAACTCAAAGGCCAATAATTGCTAGGTTTACTCTTAGAACCCTTTTTAAACAATGGAACAACATGAGTAATACGCCAATCCTCCAGCACCATCCCCGTTTCTAATGACATTTGAAATATTTCTGTCAGAGCCCCTGCTATTTCCACACTAACTTCCCTCAAGGTCCTAGGGAATACCCTGTCAGGACCCAGAGACTTATCCACTTTTATATTCCTTAAAAGTGCCAGTACTTCTTCTTCTTTAATCATCATAGTTTCCATAACTTCCTTACCTGTTTCCCTTATCTTACACAATTCAATATCCTTCTCCTTAGTGAATACTGAAGAAAAGAAATACTTCAGAATCTCCCTCTTCTCTTTTGGCTCCACACATAGCCGTCCACTCTGATTCTCTAAGAGACCAATTTTATCCCTCACTATCCTTTTGCTATTAATATAACTGTAGAAACCCTTTGGATTTATTTTCACCCACTTGCCAAAGCAACCTCATATCTTCTTTTAGCTTTTCTAATTTCTTTCTTAAGATTCTTTTTACATTCTTTATATTCCTCGAGCACCTCATTTACTCCATGCTGCCTATATTTATTGCAGATATCTCTCTTTTTCTGAACCAAGTTTCCAATATCCCTTGAAAACCATAGCTCTCTCAAACTTTTAACCTTTCCTTTCAACCTAACAGGAACATAAAGATTCTGTACCCTCAAAATTTCACCTTTAAATGACCTCCATTTCTCTTACATCCTTCCCATAAAACAAATTGTTCCAATCCACTCCTTCTAAATCCTTTCGCATCTCCTTAAAGTTAGCCTTTCTCCAATCAAAAATCTCAACCCTGGGTCCAGACCTATCCTTCTCCATAATTATATTGAAACTAATGGCATTGTGATCACTGGACCCGAAATGCTCCCCAACACAAACCTCCGTCACCTGACCTATCTCATTCCCTAAAAGGAGATCCAACACTGCCCCTTCTCTAGTTGGTACCTCTGTGTATTGCTGCAAAAAACTATCCTGCACACATTTTACAAACTCCAAACCATCCAGCCCTTTTACAGTATGGGCTTCCCAGTCTATGTGTGGAAAATTAAAATCTCCCACAAGCACAATTTGTGCTTACTACAAATATCTGCTATCTCCTTACAAATTTGCTCCTCCAATTCTCGCTCCCCATTAGGTGGTCTATAATACACCCCCATAAGTGTTACTACACCTTTCCAATTCCTCAATTCCACCCAAATAGCCTCCCTAGACGAGCCCTCTAATCTATCCTGCCAGAGCACCGCTGTAATATTTTCTCTGACAAGCAATGCAACACCTCCCCCTCTTGTCCCTCCAATTCTATCACACCTGAAGCAATTAAATCCAGGAATATTTAGTTGTCAATCACACCCTTCCTGTAACCATGTTTCACTAGTAGCTACCACATCATACTTCCAGGTATCAATCCATGCTTTAAGTTCATCCACCTTTCTTATAATGCTCCTAGCATTAAAATAAATGCATTTAAGAAATTTTCCACCCTTACTCTCTATTTATCACTAACGGTGCAAACAACTTTACTATTTTCTTTTTCTTCCTTCTCCCCTACATCTGTTCCTACACTCTGGTTCCCCTCCCCCCTCGTATCTAGTTTAAATCCACTGGAGCCTCTCTAGCAAACCTACCTGCAAGAATATTTGTCCCCCTCCAGTTCAGATGTAGACCGTCCCGCTGGAACAGGTCCCACCTTCCCTGGAAAACTGCCCAATTATCTATAAATCTGAAGCCCTCCCTCCTGCACCATGTCTTCAGCCATGTGTTGATCTGCGCTATCTTAGTATTTCTAAACCCGCCTGCATGTGGCACTGGTAGCAATCCTGAGATTGCTATCCTGGAGGTCCTGTCCTTTAACTTGGCGCCTAACTCCCTAAACTCACCTTTCAGAACCTCCTCACCCTTCCTATCCACGTCATTGGTCCCTACATGGACCACGACATCCAGCTGCTCACCCTCCCTCTTGAGAATACCGAGAACTCAATCCGAGATATCACGGACTATTACTGGCCCTTTCAATTGTGACCTGACTGTGTTTGGAAGGATTAAGGAATAAGGATTAGTTTTATTTGTCACACATATGATGAAACATGCAGTGAAACGCATCACTTGCATCAAATCAAGTCGGTGAGGATTGCGCTGGGGCAGCCCACAATTGTCGCCATGCTTTTGGTGCCAACAGCTCACTAACCCCGAGCATAGAAGTTTATTTAAATGGGATTTTGTAAAGATGGAAATGTTGTCATCACTGTGGCCCATGGAGATTTAGTATTTGTCGATAGTTGTTTATGATGTGCTTGCTGCAGGTCACACTGTCCTGTGGGAGTTGGTGCACTCAGTATACACAGAGACATGCACACGCACAGGACAACCTTCCATGTTTAGCTGTGAAACAAATTATAAACAGCTGTTCTGAAGGCCTATCATAATACCAAAAGACATCGGGTCAGGCCATCTGGTTTCCTCAATCATGGTTCATTATTTTCCCTCTCGACCCCATTCTCGTTGTGACCTTTGACACCCTGACCAATCAAGAACCTATCAACCTATTAAATATCTTAGCTTTCATAGTCGTCTGTGACAATGAATGCTACAGAATGTCCACCCTCTGGCTTGAGAAATTCCTCATCTCTGCTCTAAATGGACGTCTCTCTATTCTGAGGCTGTGCCCTCAGTCCCCACCACAGATGAACAAATCTATCTCGTGTAGCTGCCATTTCTGCCATCCTCGCCAGCACACCTTCGGCCACCTCCACACCCCTCCCACCTTCTCTCCGTATCTCCCATCCTCACCCACTGCCTTGAGATCCATGACACCTCACTCTCGTTGGCCCATCTCATCCCCCATAAACTTTCCCCTGATGCTCTTTTTTTCACAAATCCATAACCCCACCCACCTCCTTTCCCAAATCTCCAATTCCATAGACCTACCTTCTCACGTTACCAACACATAATGATACATTGCACCAGCGATCCCGGGGTCAATTCCCAGCGATCCCAGGGTCAATTCCCCGCATCGTTTCTAAGGAGTTGTTAAGTCCTCTCTGTGGCCATGTAGCTTTCATCACCAGTGATCCCGGGGCCAATTCCCCACACTGTTGGTAAGGGGTTGATAAGTCCTCTCAACGGCCCTGTGGCTTTCCTCCCACATTCTGAAGGTGTTTGGGTTCGGATTAGGAGCTGTGGGCAGTGCCAGTTGGTGCTGGAAACACGCTGCCAGTTGTAGGCTGGGCTGCCCCCAGGCAAGCGGTGGATTTCACCGCACTTACGTATCTCCCGACTGAGATACACTGGCCCTTTGAGCCGCATCACCACCAATCGCCCTGTTTAATCCGAGCCTGATCATGGGACAATTTACAATGACCAATTTACCTAACCACCGGCATGTCTTTGGACTGTGGGAGGAAACCGGAGCACCCAGAGGAAACTACACAGGCATGGCCAGAATGTACAAACTCCTTCAGGAGGCAGTGGGAATCGAACACGGACTGCTGGTACTGCAGTATTGTGCTGACCACTTTGCTACCACACGTGACAAGCTAAACTTTAAAAATCTCTTTAATCTTTAACTCCTTCTCCCCTTATCCACAGGACGCCTCTCCCCATATCCCCCAATAGCACCCCTGTATCCCTGACTCAACATCACCCGACATAACCCCTTCCCCACCAACCAAACACACCCCATCCCACTGACCCAACTCCTCCCCAGATCACCAGCCCCATGACCCTCCGTCTGTTAAACCAGTATCAGTAAGACCAAGGAATTGACTGCGGGCTTCAGGAGAGGAAATCGAGGGAACACGCTCCAGTCCTCATTGAGGGATCTCAGTGGAAAGGGGGAGAAGCTCCAAGATTCCTGGTGACAGAATCTCTGAAGATCTGTCCTCGGTCCATCAGGTTGATGCAATTACAAGGCAGCACAGCTGTGGCTATACTTCATTCAGAGTTTGAGGAGATTTGGTATGCCATAAGGACATTAGCAAATCTCTACAGATGCACGTTGGAGAGCATTCTGACCGGTTGCATTGTCACCTGGAATGGAGGGTTTCTGCACAGGATGGGGAAAAGCTGCTGAGGATATTACACTCAGCCAGCTCCAGATACAACCTCCCCACCCTCCCCAGCACCACGACATCCCCAACCCTCCCCAGCACCGCCGACATCCCCAACCATCCCCGGCACAACGACATCCCCAACCCTCCCCAGCACCACGACATCCCCAACCCTCCCCAGCACTGCCGACATCCCCAACCCTCCCCAGCACCGCGACATCCCCAACCCTCCCCAGCACTGTGACATCCCCAACCCTCCCCAGCACTGTGACATCCCCAACCCTCCCCAGCACCGCCGACGTCCCCAACCCTCCCCAGCACCGCCGACATCCCCAACCATCCCCGGCACCACGACATCCCCAACCCTCCCCAGCACTGCCGACATCCCCAACCATCCCCGGCACCACGACATCCCCAACCCTCCCCAGCACGGCCGACATCCCCAACCCTCCCCAGCACCGTGACATCCCCAACCCTCCCCAGCACCGCCGACATCCCCAACCCTCCCCAGCACCGCCGACATCCCCAACCATCCCCAGCACCGCCGACATCCCCAACCCTCCCCAGCACCGCCGACATCCCCAACCCTCCCCAGCACTGTGACATCCCCAACCCTCCCCAGCACTGTGACATCCCCAACCCTCCCCAGCACGGCCGACATCCCCAACCCTCCCCAGCACCGCCGACATCCCCAACCATCCCCGGCACTGTGACATCCCCAACCCTCCCCAGCACCGCCGACATCCCCAACCCTCCCCGGCACCGCCGACATCTCCAACCCTCCCCGGCACTTCCGACATCCCCAACCCTCCCCAGCACCGCCGACATCCCCAACCCTCCCCAGCACCGCCGACATCCCCAACCCTCCCCAGCACCACGACATCCCCAACCCTCCCCAGCACCGCCGACATCCCCAACCCTCCCCAGCACTGTGACATCCCCAACCCTCCCCAGCACTGTGACATCCCCAACCCTCCCCAGCACGGCCGACATCCCCAACCCTCCCCAGCACCGCCGACATCCCCAACCATCCCCGGCACTGTGACATCCCCAACCCTCCCCAGCACCGCCGACATCCCCAACCCTCCCCGGCACCGCCGACATCCCCAACCCTCCCCGGCACCGCCGACATCTCCAACCCTCCCCGGCACTTCCGACATCCCCAACCCTCCCCAGCACCGCCGACATCCCCAACCCTCCCCAGCACCGCCGACATCCCCAACCCTCCCCAGCACCACGACATCCCCAACCCTCCCCAGCACCACGACATCCCCAACCCTCCCCAGCACCGCCGACATCCCCAACCCTCCCCAGCACCACGACATCCCCAACCATCCCCGGCACTGTGACATCCCCAACCCTCCCCAGCACTGCGACATCCCCAACCCTCCCCAGCACAACGACATCCCCAACCCTCCCCAGCACCACGACATCCCCAACCCTCCCCGGCACTGCCGACATCCCCAACCATCCCCAACCCTCCCCAGCACCGCCGACATCCCCAACCCTCCCCAGCACCGCCGACATCCCCAAACCTCCCCAGCACCACGACATCCCCAACCCTCCCCAGCACCACGACATCCCCAACCCTCCCCAGCACCGCCGACATCTCCAACCCTCCCCAGCACTGTGACATCCCCAACCCTCCCCAGCACCGCCGACATCCCCAACCCTCCCCAGCACCACGACATCCCCAACCCTCCCCAGCACCACGACATCCCCAACCCTCCCCAGCACCACGACATCCCCAACCCTCCCCAGCACCACGACATCCCCAACCATCCCCAGCACCGCCGACATTCCCAACCATCCCCAGCACCGCCGACATCCCCAACCCTCCCCAGCACCGCGACATTCCCAACCCTCCCCGGCACCACGACATCCCCAACCATCCCCGGCACTGTGACATCCCCAACCCTCCCCAGCACCGCCGACATCCCCAACCCTCCCCAGCACCGCCGACATCCCCAACCATCCCCGGCACTGCGACATCCCCAACCCTCCCCAGCACCGCCGACATCCCCAACCATCCCCGGCACTGTGACATCCCCAACCCTCCCCGGCACAACGACATCCCCAACCCTCCCCAGCACCGCCGACATCCCCAACCCTCCCCAGCACCGCCGACATCCCCAACCCTCCCCAGCACTGCCGACATCCCCAACCCTCCCCAGCACCGCCGACATCCCCAACCCTCCCCAGCACTGTGACATCCCCAACCCTCCCCAGCACCGTGACATCCCCAACCCTCCCCAGCACTGCCGACATCCCCAACCCTCCCCAGCACCACCGACATCCCCAACCCTCCCCAGCACCGTGACATCTCCAACCCTCCCCAGCACCGCCGACATCCCCAACCCTCCCCAGCACCGCCGACATCCCCAACCATCCCCGGCACTGTGACATCCCCAACCCTCCCCAGCACCGCCAACATCTCCAACCCTCCCCAGCACCGCCGACATCTCCAACCCTCCCCAGCACCGCCGACATCTCCAACCCTCCCCAGCACCGCCAACATCTCCAACCCTCCCCAGTACCACCGACATCCCCAACCCTCCCCAGCACTGCGACATCCCCAACCCTCCCCAGCACCGCCGACATCCCCAACCCTCCCCAGCACTGTGGACATCCCCAACCCTCCCCAGCACCGCCGACATCTCCAACCCTCCCCAGCACTTCCGACATCCCCAACCATTCCCAGCACTGCGACATCCCCAACCCTCCCCAGCACTATGACATCCCCAACCCTCCCCAGCACTGTGGACATCCCCAACCCTCCCCAGCACCGCCGACATCCCCAACCCTCCCCAGCACTGCCGACATCCCCAACCCTCCCCAGCACCACGACATCCCCAACCCTCCCCAGCACCACGACATTCCCAACCCTCCCCAGCACCGCGACATTCCCAACCCTCCCCAGCACCGCGACATTCCCAACCCTCCCCAGCACCACGACATCCCCAACCCTCCCCAGCACCGTGACATCCCCAACCCTCCCCAGCACCACCGACATCTCCAACCATCCCCAGCACCGCCGACATCCCCAACCCTCCCCGGCACCGCCAACATCTACAACCCTCCCCAGCACTGCGACATCCCCAACCCTCCCCATCACCGCCAACATCTCCAACCCTCCCCAGCACCGCCGACATCTCCAACCCTCCCCAGCACCGCCGACATCTCCAACCCTCCCCAGCACCGCCAACATCTCCAACCCTCCCCAGTACCACCGACATCCCCAACCCTCCCCAGCACCGCCGACATCCCCAACCATCCCCGGCACTGTGACATCCCCAACCCTCCCCAGCACCGCCAACATCTCCAACCCTCCCCAGCACCGCCGACATCTCCAACCCTCCCCAGCACCGCCGACATCTCCAACCCTCCCCAGCACCGCCGACATCTCCAACCCTCCCCAGTACCACCGACATCCCCAACCCTCCCCAGCACTGCGACATCCCCAACCCTCCCCAGCACCGCCGACATCCCCAACCCTCCCCAGCACTGTGGACATCCCCAACCCTCCCCAGCACCGCCGACATCTCCAACCCTCCCCAGCACTTCCGACATCCCCAACCATTCCCAGCACTGCGACATCCCCAACCCTCCCCAGCACTATGACATCCCCAACCCTCCCCAGCACTGTGGACATCCCCAACCCTCCCCAGCACCGCCGACATCCCCAACCCTCCCCAGCACTGCCGACATCCCCAACCCTCCCCAGCACCACGACATCCCCAACCCTCCCCAGCACCACGACATTCCCAACCCTCCCCAGCACCGCGACATTCCCAACCCTCCCCAGCACCACGACATCCCCAACCCTCCCCAGCACCGTGACATCCCCAACCCTCCCCAGCACCACCGACATCTCCAACCATCCCCAGCACCGCCGACATCCCCAACCCTCCCCGGCACCGCCAACATCTACAACCCTCCCCAGCACTGCGACATCCCCAACCCTCCCCATCACCGCCAACATCTCCAACCCTCCCCAGCACCGCCGACATCTCCAACCCTCCCCAGCACCGCCGACATCTCCAACCCTCCCCAGCACCGCCAACATCTCCAACCCTCCCCAGTACCACCGACATCCCCAACCCTCCCCAGCACTGCGACATCCCCAACCCTCCCCAGCACCGCCGACATCCCCAACCCTCCCCAGCACTGTGGACATCCCCAACCCTCCCCAGCACCGCCGACATCTCCAACCCTCCCCAGCACTTCCGACATCCCCAACCATTCCCAGCACTGCGACATCCCCAACCCTCCCCAGCACTATGACATCCCCAACCCTCCCCAGCACTGTGGACATCCCCAACCCTCCCCAGCACCGCCGGAATCCCCAACACTCCCCGGCACTGTGACATCCCCAAACCTCCCCAGCACCGCCGACATCCCCAACCCTCCCCAGCACTGCCGACATCCCCAACCCTCCCCAGCACCGCGACATTCCCAACCCTCCCCAGCACTGTGACATCCCCAACCCTCCCCAGCAGGGCGGATATCCCCAACCCTCCCCAGCACTGCCGACATCTCCAACCCACCCCAGCACCGCCGACATCCCCAACCCTCCCCAGCACTGTGACATCCCCAACCCTCCCCAGCACTGTGACATCCCCAACCCTCCCCAGTACTGCGACATCCCCAACCCTCCCCAGTACTGTGACATCCCCAACATTCCCGGGCACCGCCAACATCTCCAGCCCTCACCAGCACTGCGACATCTCCAACCCTCCCCAGCACTGTGAGATCCCCAACCCTCCCCAGCACTGCGACATCTCCAACCCTCCCCAGTACCACCGACATCCCCAACCTTCCCCAGCACCGCCGACATCCCCAAACCTCCCCAGCACCGCCGACATCCCCAACCCTCCCCAACACTGCGACATCCCCAACACTCCCCAGAACCACCGACATCCCCAACCCTACCCAACACTGCGACATCCCCAACCCTCCCCAGAACCGCCGACATCCCCAACCCTCCCCAGCACCGTGACATCCCCAACCCTCCCCAACACTGCGACATCCCCAACACTCACCAGAACCGCCGACATCCCCAACCCTCCCCAGCACCGCCGACATCCCCAACCCTCCCCAACACTGCGACATCCCCAACCCTCCCCAGAACCGCCGACATCCCCAACCCTCCCCAGCACCGTGACATCCCCAACCCTCCCCAACACTGCGACATCCCCAACACTCACCAGAACCGCCGACATCCCCAACCCTCCCCAGCACTGTGACATGCCCAACCCTCCCCAGCACTGTGACATGCCCAACACTCCCCAGCACTGCGACATCCCCAACACTCCCCAGAACCGCCGACATCCCCAACATTCCCCAGAACCGTCGACATCCCCAACCCTCCCCAGCACTGTGACATGCCCAACCTCACCCAGCACTGTGACATCTCCAACCCTCCCCAGCACTGTGACATCCCCAACACTCCCCAGCACTGTGGACGTCCCCAACCCTCCCCAGTACTGCCGACGTCCCCAACGCTCCCTAGCACCGCCGACATCTCCAACCCTCCCCAGCACCGCCGACATCCCCAACCCTCCCCAGCACCGCCGACATCCCCAACCCTCCCCAGCACTGCGACATCCCCAACCGTCCCCAGCACCGTGACATCCCCAACCCTCCCCAGCACTGTGGACATCCCCAACCCTCCCCAGCACCGCCGACATCTCCAACCCCCCCCAGTACTGTGACATCCCCAACCCTCCCCAGCACTGTGGACATCCCTAACCCTCCCCAGCACCACCGACATCCCCAACCCTCCCCAGCACTGCCGACATCCCCAACCCTCCCCAGAACTGCGACATCCCCAACCCTCCCCAGCAGGGCGGCTATCCCCAACCCTCCCCAGCACTGCCGACATCTCCAACCCTCCCCAGCACCGCCGACATCCCCAACCCTCCCCAGCACCGCCGACATCCCCAACCCTCCCCAGCACTGCCGACATCCCCAACCCTCCCCAGCACCGCCGACATCCCCAACCCTCCCCAGCACTGTGACATCCCCAACCCTCCCCAGCACCGTGACATCCCCAACCCTCCCCAGCACTGCCGACATCCCCAACCCTCCCCAGCACCACCGACATCCCCAACCCTCCCCAGCACCGTGACATCTCCAACCCTCCCCAGCACCGCCGACATCCCCAACCCTCCCCAGCACCGCCGACATCCCCAACCATCCCCGGCACTGTGACATCCCCAACCCTCCCCAGCACCGCCAACATCTCCAACCCTCCCCAGCACCGCCGACATCTCCAACCCTCCCCAGCACCGCCGACATCTCCAACCCTCCCCAGCACCGCCAACATCTCCAACCCTCCCCAGTACCACCGACATCCCCAACCCTCCCCAGCACTGCGACATCCCCAACCCTCCCCAGCACCGCCGACATCCCCAACCCTCCCCAGCACTGTGGACATCCCCAACCCTCCCCAGCACCGCCGACATCTCCAACCCTCCCCAGCACTTCCGACATCCCCAACCATTCCCAGCACTGCGACATCCCCAACCCTCCCCAGCACTATGACATCCCCAACCCTCCCCAGCACTGTGGACATCCCCAACCCTCCCCAGCACCGCCGACATCCCCAACCCTCCCCAGCACTGCCGACATCCCCAACCCTCCCCAGCACCACGACATCCCCAACCCTCCCCAGCACCACGACATTCCCAACCCTCCCCAGCACCGCGACATTCCCAACCCTCCCCAGCACCGCGACATTCCCAACCCTCCCCAGCACCACGACATCCCCAACCCTCCCCAGCACCGTGACATCCCCAACCCTCCCCAGCACCACCGACATCTCCAACCATCCCCAGCACCGCCGACATCCCCAACCCTCCCCGGCACCGCCAACATCTACAACCCTCCCCAGCACTGCGACATCCCCAACCCTCCCCATCACCGCCAACATCTCCAACCCTCCCCAGCACCGCCGACATCTCCAACCCTCCCCAGCACCGCCGACATCTCCAACCCTCCCCAGCACCGCCAACATCTCCAACCCTCCCCAGTACCACCGACATCCCCAACCCTCCCCAGCACCGCCGACATCCCCAACCATCCCCGGCACTGTGACATCCCCAACCCTCCCCAGCACCGCCAACATCTCCAACCCTCCCCAGCACCGCCGACATCTCCAACCCTCCCCAGCACCGCCGACATCTCCAACCCTCCCCAGCACCGCCGACATCTCCAACCCTCCCCAGTACCACCGACATCCCCAACCCTCCCCAGCACTGCGACATCCCCAACCCTCCCCAGCACCGCCGACATCCCCAACCCTCCCCAGCACTGTGGACATCCCCAACCCTCCCCAGCACCGCCGACATCTCCAACCCTCCCCAGCACTTCCGACATCCCCAACCATTCCCAGCACTGCGACATCCCCAACCCTCCCCAGCACTATGACATCCCCAACCCTCCCCAGCACTGTGGACATCCCCAACCCTCCCCAGCACCGCCGACATCCCCAACCCTCCCCAGCACTGCCGACATCCCCAACCCTCCCCAGCACCACGACATCCCCAACCCTCCCCAGCACCACGACATTCCCAACCCTCCCCAGCACCGCGACATTCCCAACCCTCCCCAGCACCGCGACATTCCCAACCCTCCCCAGCACCACGACATCCCCAACCCTCCCCAGCACCGTGACATCCCCAACCCTCCCCAGCACCACCGACATCTCCAACCATCCCCAGCACCGCCGACATCCCCAACCCTCCCCGGCACCGCCAACATCTACAACCCTCCCCAGCACTGCGACATCCCCAACCCTCCCCATCACCGCCAACATCTCCAACCCTCCCCAGCACCGCCGACATCTCCAACCCTCCCCAGCACCGCCGACATCTCCAACCCTCCCCAGCACCGCCAACATCTCCAACCCTCCCCAGTACCACCGACATCCCCAACCCTCCCCAGCACTGCGACATCCCCAACCCTCCCCAGCACCGCCGACATCCCCAACCCTCCCCAGCACTGTGGACATCCCCAACCCTCCCCAGCACCGCCGACATCTCCAACCCTCCCCAGCACTTCCGACATCCCCAACCATTCCCAGCACTGCGACATCCCCAACCCTCCCCAGCACTATGACATCCCCAACCCTCCCCAGCACTGTGGACATCCCCAACCCTCCCCAGCACCGCCGGAATCCCCAACACTCCCCGGCACTGTGACATCCCCAAACCTCCCCAGCACCGCCGACATCCCCAACCCTCCCCAGCACTGCCGACATCCCCAACCCTCCCCAGCACCGCGACATTCCCAACCCTCCCCAGCACTGTGACATCCCCAACCCTCCCCAGCAGGCGGATATCCCCAACCCTCCCCAGCACTGCCGACATCTCCAACCCACCCCAGCACCGCCGACATCCCCAACCCTCCCCAGCACTGTGACATCCCCAACCCTCCCCACACTGTGACATCCCCAACCCTCCCCAGTACTGCGACATCCCCAACCCTCCCCAGTACTGTGACATCCCCAACATTCCCGGGCACCGCCAACATCTCCAGCCCTCACCAGCACTGCGACATCTCCAACCCTCCCCAGCACTGTGAGATCCCCAACCCTCCCAGCACTGCGACATCTCCAACCCTCCCAGTACCACCGACATCCCAACCTTCCCCAGCACCGCCGACATCCCAAACCTCCCCAGCACCGCCGACATCCCAACCCTCCCCAACACTGCGACATCCCAACACTCCCCAGAACCACCGACATCCCCAACCCTACCCAACACTGCGACATCCCCAACCCTCCCCAGAACCGCCGACATCCCCAACCCTCCCCAGCACCGTGACATCCCCAACCCTCCCCAACACTGCGACATCCCCAACACTCACCAGAACCGCCGACATCCCCAACCCTCCCCAGCACCGCCGACATCCCCAACCCTCCCCAACACTGCGACATCCCCAACCCTCCCCAGAACCGCCGACATCCCCAACCCTCCCCAGCACCGTGACATCCCAACCCTCCCCAACACTGCGACATCCCCAACACTCACCAGAACCGCCGACATCCCCACCCTCCCAGCACTGTGACATGCCCAACCCTCCCCAGCACTGTGACATGCCCAACACTCCCCAGCACTGCGACATCCCCAACACTCCCCAGAACCGCCGACATCCCCAACATTCCCCAGAACCGTCGACATCCCCAACCCTCCCCAGCACTGTGACATGCCCAACCTCACCCAGCACTGTGACATCTCCAACCCTCCCCAGCACTGTGACATCCCAACACTCCCCAGCACTGTGGACGTCCCCAACCCTCCCCCAGTACTGCCGACGTCCCCAACGCTCCCTAGCACCGCCGACATCTCCAACCCTCCCCAGCACCGCCGACATCCCCAACCCTCCCCAGCACCGCCGACATCCCCAACCCTCCCCAGCACTGCGGACATCCCCAACCGTCCCCAGCACCGTGACATCCCCAACCCTCCCCAGCACTGTGGACATCCCCAACCCTCCCCAGCACCGCCGACATCTCCAACCCCCCCCAGTACTGTGACATCCCCAACCCTCCCAGCACTGTGGACATCCCTAACCCTCCCCAGCACCACCGACATCCCCAACCCTCCCCAGCACTGCCGACATCCCCAACCCTCCCCAGAACTGCGACATCCCCAACCCTCCCCAGCAGGGCGGCTATCCCCAACCCTCCCCAGCACTGCCGACATCTCCAACCCACCCCAGCACCGCCGACATCCCAACCCTCACCAGCACTGTGACATCCCCAACCCTCCCCAGCACTGTGACATCCCCAACCCTCCCCAGTACTGTGACATCCCCAACATTCCCGGGCACCGCCAACATCTCCAGCCCTCACCAGCACTGCGACATCTCCAACCCTCCCCAGCACTGTGACATCCCCAACCCTCCCCAGCACTGTGAGATCCCCAACATTCCCGGGCACCGCCAACATCTCCAGCCCTCACCAGCACTGTGACATCTCCAACCCTCCCAGCACTGTGAGATCCCCAACCCTCCCCAGCACTGCGACATCTCCAACCCTCCCCAGTACCACCGACATCCCCAACATTCCCGGGCACCGCCGACATCCCCACCATCCCCAGCGCTGCGACATCCTGAACCATCCCAAACACTGCGACATCCCCAACCCCCCCCAGCACCGCCGACATCCCCAACCATCCCCAGCACTGTGACATGCCCAACCCTCCCCAGAACCGCCGACATCCCCAACCATCCCCAGCACCGCCGACATCCCCAACACCGCTGACATCTCCAACACTCCCCAGCACTGCCGAAATCCACAACCCTCCCCAGCACCGCCGACATCCCCAACCCTCCCCAGCACTGCCAACATCCCCAACCCTCCCCAGCACTGTGAGATCCCCAACCCTCCCCAGCACTGCGACATCTCCAACCCTCCCCAGTACCACCGACATCCCCAACCTTCCCCAGCACCGCCGACATCCCCAAACCTCCCCAGCACCGCCGACATCCCCAACCCTCCCCAACACTGCGACATCCCCAACACTCCCCAGAACCACCGACATCCCCAACCCTACCCAACACTGCGACATCCCCAACCCTCCCCAGAACCGCCGACATCCCCAACCCTCCCCAGCACCGTGACATCCCCAACCTCCCCAACACTGCGACATCCCCACACTCACCAGAACCGCCGACATCCCCAACCCTCCCCAGCACCGCCGACATCCCCAACCCTCCCCAACACTGCGACATCCCCAACCCTCCCCAGAACCGCCGACATCCCCAACCCTCCCCAGCACCGTGACATCCCCAACCTCCCCAACACTGCGACATCCCCAACACTCACCAGACCGCCGACATCCCCAACCCTCCCCAGCACTGTGACATGCC